>NC_133133.1:16673027-16985884 GCF_048418815.1 Hemitrygon akajei | reverse complement strand
CAAAGTACTGTGTAATCATCTGATCTCTATGAACAGTATGCAAGAGAAGATTTTCACTGTGTCTTGGTAAATGCGTCAAATGATAATTCAATCCAATTCCAATAAATGACCACATCTCCATGTGTTCACACGGGTACACAAATCTCTTCCCCCGTTGGAGAAAGTTGTTTAATTGGACATTATAAAGTGTTCCTAGTGTGGAGATGAATGGTAAAGTATGTGGGCTGGGGGTAGGGAGGGTGATGATAGAAATGTGTCCAGAATAACAAAAAATTAATGTAATTGGTGCTTGATGATTAGCATTGACTCAGTGGACAGTGGGGGCTGTTTCTGAGTTTTATAACTCAGACAAGTTGCATCTCCCTTTGGCATGGCAGCAGCCAAGTATTGGACCGGAAGACCCTACAAAGGACTGTGAGAACAGCTGAGAGGATCATAGGGGTCTCCCTATTATCCACTGGGGACATTTATCAGAAGTGCTGCATACGAGGGGCCCTTAGTATTACTATGGATCACTACCCATCCATCCAGCATCCTCTTTGACTTTCTAATATCAGGCAGGAGACCATGATGCCTAAAAACAAGAACTGTCAGGATAGGAAACAGTTTCTTCCCCCAGGCCATTAGGCCTCTGAATGCCCAGTCACATCATATTCAAAGTGTCACTGGTTAATCTGTTCCAAACCTTACAATATTTAATATTAATGCATTTAGTTTGTTATTTATGTGTGATACATCTGTAGATTTTATCCTTCCCTTCATAAGCTATCATGTGTTATGTGTGTTATGTGCTTTACACCGTGGTGTAAATGTTTTCTCGTTTCTATATACATTATATACACGTACACAAGTTAGGTGACAATAAACTTGACTGGATTTGTGAGAAGGAAGGGTTAAAACAAATCATTGCAGGAGCAGTAAATCAAAGCCAAATTAATGCAGATGTACATATATGTCTCATACTTCTTTTATTTTTGCAGAATAATGGGGGCTATGAATATGATAATTCTCAGTCCCATAGTCAGCAGATCAAGTAATATTTGTGGAGAAAGAGAAAAAGTGTTAACATTTCAAGTTAATTACCGGTACTTTTCTTGGGCAGTGGTAAACACTGGAAATATACGAATAAACATGCTCCAGCTGATATCACAGTACTGTGGTCGAGAGGGTTGACAGCTTTGAGTTCCTAGGAATGAACATCACTAAGAGACTGTCCTGGTCCAACCACATAGACTTCATGGCCAATAATGTGCATCAGTGTCTCTACTTCCTCGGGTGGCTAAGGAAATTTCGTATGTCGCCACTGAGCATCACTGTTTTTATCAATACACCATGGAGAGCATCTGATCTGGACACATGCAGCTTGGTATGGTAATTGCTCTGCCCATGACCACAAGAAACTGCAGAGATTTGTGGACGCAGCTCAGCACATCACGGAAACCAGCCTCTCCTTCGTGGATTCTGTTTATACTTCTCGCTGCCTCAATAAAGCAACTAGTATAATGAAATACCCAGCCCACCACAGGTACTCTCTCTTCTCCCTTGTCTCATCAGGCAGAAGGTACAAAAGTCTAAAAGCATGTACCACTAGACTCAAAGACAGCTTCTATCCTGCAATTATGCAACAATTAAATACGATAAGGTGGAATCCTGACTTCATAATTTATTTTGTTATAGCCTTGCATGTCATTGCCTGCGTCCCTTGCACTTTCTCTTTAACTGTAACACTTTATTCTCTCTTTCATTACTGTTTTCAGTTCAGTGTTGTACTTATTTGATCTCTATGAGTGGCAGACAAAACTGTATCTCGATATATGTGACAGTAGTAAAGCAATTTATCAATTTACCAATTAATTTCAAAGAGAAAAGGAGAGAAAAATCAGAAGGGGCGGACAAATTTTCAACTGCATTCCCTTCAAAATTTGTCTTTTTATTAAAATATGTGTAACGTATGAATCGATTTCTTTTAGCGCAACAAATCCCCTTAGCACTGATTATGGACTGATCACTATGCATGCTCATTGATCTGTTGTCTATGCATTTACATTGATCTTTTCTCTCTCTTTCTCGCTCCCTGTAAAGTGAACATATCATTTAACCTTCACCTCTGCGGGCATGCGTTATTTAATTGATATATGGTTTTACAGACACAACAAATTAGCGATGAGTACCAACCTGAATGTCAATGGATACCAGAAGTAGCACCAACAGTTACTGGACAGCAGAATTCAGCAGAAGGGAGAGTGATAGTGAGAGGAAAGAATTAATAAGTACAGAGAAGGGCTTCACGGACGCTAACAAAGGGTCGCCTGAGTACCTTCATAGTACACAGTGAGAGATGCACAACTAGCAAAACTGAAGTGAAAATAACATGATGATGGCCTGTCGGAAAAGTTGATGAAGTTGATAGTGCTAATGAGACCAGGGAATCATATATCAAGAGGGCTGAACTGTATTGTAATGTGAACAATGTGAATGAACGTGTCTAACTCTATGTCCTAAAGTGGGTGTTGAACTCCAGAGCTTGAAGGCATCTGGCAAGTCTCTCCAAAGTTGAGTAGAGTGATTGGGCCAAGCCCATTGTTCTGGTGACCAAGAAAGGGAAGGCCTGAACTGTTTGAATACGTGGGAACTTCAAAGTGAGATTCCACCCTGTGCTGCAAACTCTGCAGTATCCCCGGCCACAAACAGAAGACATCTTTGACAGGCGTGAAGAAGTTTTCAAAGATTGACTTGTCACAAGCCTATTGGTAAATGGAGATTGATGAATCAAGCAGGAAGTTCTTCACAATCAACAGTCACAAGGGAATGTTCCAGTCTAATCATCTTGGCTTTGGCATCGCATCAGCTCCAGATAGGGTCTTTTAAGAGACTCCTGGACAGGTACATGGAGCTTAGAAAAATAGAGGGTAAGACTAGGTAGTTCTAAGGTAAGGACATGTTCAGCACTGCTTTGTGGGCCATAGGGGCTATATTATGCTGCAGGTTTTCTACATTTCTATGTTTCTAATTTGGCAAAGAGCAATGGACCAGGTGCTCCAAGATATACCAGGAACACAATATTACCTTGATGACATCATTGTGACTGGCAAAAATGGTGAAGAGCACCTCCAGAACCTTGGTAAATTGCTTACCAGGCTGAGTGAGTATGGTCTGTGTGCAAAGAGAGAGAAATGTGTGTTTTTCAAGAATGAACTCCCATAATGTGGAGATGTCATTGACAAGCATGGCTTAAATAAGTCACAAGAGAAGATTGAAGTAGTGCCGCAGACACTCAAACCAGAAAATGTGTCACAACTCAGGTCAAACTTGGGCCTTGTAAACTATTGCCACCAGTTTCTCTCAAAGATAGCTACAGTGCTGCAGCCATTGAATTCACTGTTGCAGGCAGAGGAGCAAAGTGGGAACGGTCAGAAAGAAGTGAAAGAGCATTCAAGGAAACAAAGAGACTAATATCATCAAATGAACTGCTCGCCTATTATGACCCATCTCTGCCCATCAGACTGGCCTGTGATGTGAAAAGGCATGTAATAGGGGTAATGTCACAATTGTAATGGGGGACTTCAATATGGAAGGGGATTGGGAAAATCAATTTGGTGTCAGATCGCAAGAGAGTGAATTTGTTGAATGCCAATGAGATGGCTTTTTAGAGCAGCTTGTGCTTCAGCCTACTTGGGGAAAGGCTTAGATTGGGTGTTGTGTAATACCCAGATCTTATTAGGCAGCTTAATGTAAAAGAACCCTTTAATGCCATTGCAGCAGGACTTAGACAAACTAGAAGAATGGGCAAAAATGTGGCAGATGGGATGCAGTGTTGGGAAATGTATGGTAATGGATTTTGGTAAAAGGAACAAAAGTGCGGGCTATTATTTAAATGGGGAGAAACTTGGGGTTAACGTATGAGCAGTGTTTGGCAGCTTTGGGCCTGTACTTACTGGAATTTAGAAGAATGCGGAGGGATCTCATAAAACCTCATTGTTGGGGTATCCAGAGCTAGAGGGCACAGCCTCAAAGCTGAACTGTTAGAACAGAAATAAATAGGAATTTTTTTAGCCAGAGAGGAGTGAATCTGTGAAATGCTCTACCTCAGACTGTGGTGGAGGCGAAGTCTATGGGTATATTTAAAGCAGAAATTGATTGTTTCCTGATTGGTTTGGGCTTCAAAGGATATGGCGAGATGGCAGGTGTATGGGGTTGAGTGGGATCCA
Source organism: Hemitrygon akajei (assembly GCF_048418815.1). Taxonomy (NCBI): domain Eukaryota; kingdom Metazoa; phylum Chordata; class Chondrichthyes; order Myliobatiformes; family Dasyatidae; genus Hemitrygon; species Hemitrygon akajei. The sequence goes on along the minus strand of NC_133133.1, from coordinate 16,981,676 downwards.
GGATCCGTCCTGATGTAATGGTGGAGCAGACTCGATGGGCTGAATGGCCTGATTCTGCTCCTATGTCTTATGGTCTTATGATCCCCTTATTGTATTGATGCCATTTTGGCACTCACTATTGAAGATGGATCTAGACACCCGACTACACTTGCTTCAAGATCACTGACGAGCACAAAACACAACTATGTACAGTTTGACCAAGAGACCATTAGCATACAGAATAAAGAAGTTACACCACTAGCTCTATGGACAAATATTGATGCTAGTGACAGACCACCAGCCCCTTGTGTCCATTTTCAATCCCAGGAAGGGAGTCCCAGTGATGTCTGCTACGTGGTTGCAACTTTGGGCACTATTCCTAGGAGCCCACGGTTGGGCAAAACGGTCTCCCAGTCTGCGGCGGGTCTCCCCAATGTATAAATGGCCACATCGGGAGCACCGGATACAGTATATCACCCCAGTTGACTCACAGGTGAAGTGGTGCCTCACCTGAAAGGACTGTCTGGGGCCTGGGATGGTGGTGAGGGAGGAAGTGTGGGGGCAGGTGTAGCACTTCTTCCATTTGCAGGGATGAGTGCCTGGAGGGAGGTCGGTGGGGAGGGATGGACGGGATGAATGGACAAGGGAGTCGCGTAGGGAGCGATCCCTGCGGAAAGCCGAGAGTGGGGGGAGGGGAAGATGTGGCCGGTGGTGGGATCACGTAGGAGGTTACGGAGGATTATACGTTGAATCTGTAGGCTGGTTGGGTGATAGGTGAGGACCAGGGGAACTCTATCCCTGGTGGGCTGGCGGGGGGATGGGGTGAGGGCAGAGGTGCTGCCGGCATGAACATTCAACTCACAGACCTCCGTTGATACCCCTGCCCCCCCTTACCCCCATCCCTATCTATTATTTTAGTCTGGTTCTCTTTCTCTCTCTTTTTTCCCCCCTCACTATAATCTCCCCCTAGCCCTACCTTTCTTTCTCTTTTATTTCCCATAATTCTCCACCTTCCCCCTAGCCCATTTCCCTCCAGCCTATCACTTCCTAGCTCTCTACTTTGTCCCTCCCCCCACTTCTTATCCCCCCTCGACCATCCTGATGGTGTGGTACTCCTGATGAGGGGTTTTGGCCCTAAACGTCGTCACTACCTCCTCCCATAGATGCTGTCTGGCCTGCTGAGTTCTGCCAGCATTTTGTGCTTTTATTTATTTCCAGCATCTGCAGGTTCACTCGTGTGCCTCAGAAAAGACTATCTTCACCAGAAACGGCTTACCTGAACAAATTGTGAGTGACAACAGAACACAATAGATATCTGAAGAGTTCAGACTTTTCATGAAGAAAAATGGCATCAAACATTTCAAGCCAGCTACTCACCACCCGGCAACAAATTGGTTAGCTGGAAGGTTTGCTCAAGAAGTCCATCAAAGTGATGGACAAGGAGGACATTTCTCTACAATACAAGGTGGACAACTTCTTTTTTGTGTATTGGAACTCTGTTCATACAATGACAAATCAAACACTTGCAATGCTCTTCATGAGCAGGAATCTGAGATCTCATATAGTCCGCCTGAAACCAGACCTACGGAGGGAAATGTGGAATAAATAGTTGCCAAGTGAATCAGAAAGGAGCTTTGAGGTTGGACAGGAAGTCCTGGTGCACGATTACAGTACTGAGAAGACAAGTGGACATCTCAGATTCAGATTCAGATTCAGTTTATTGTCATTTAGAAACCACAAATGCAATGCAGTTAAAAAATGAGACAATGTTCCTCCAGAATGTTATCACAAAAGCATATGACAAAACAGACTACACTAGAAAATCCACATAACGTTTGGCAATCCCCAATCCAGAGTCCGGAGAGGCTGCTGCGTATTAATATCGCGCTACCGTCTTAGCGCGTTCCCCAGAAAGGAGCTCCAAATCCACTGGACAAACAAGACCAAAAACTAAAGCTACAAAACCTGCACAAAACCACATAGTTACAACAGTGCAAACAATAGCATAATTGATAAAAAACAGACTATGGGCACAGTAAAAATAGTCCAAAGATGTTAAAGGACTATAAATTCAAAAGAAATCACCACACAGTTTCCACAAGTCCCCAGGGTCCTGACAGACTCGCCATCCCACGCCGGCGGCAGAAGGGAGTACCCCCACTATGGACTTCCATGGTGCCGCCTGACTCAGCCTCGCAGATGCAGCACACAATGAAAGCTCCATCGAACCCAGCCTCGCAGACGCAGCACACATCGAAAGCAACCTGACCGCAGTGGACTCCGAGTCCGTTGAACCTCTGAGCCGACGACCATCCCCTCCGGCACAGCTTCTCCGAGCACCATCCTCTGCCGAGTGTACTACAACGGCCCTGCCAACGGCCATCGGCAATGCGACCCCGAGGATGGGGGGCCTGTTCTTCCCAGCAGAGTCCCGGATCTCACAGCAGCAGCAGCAACGAAGAAGGTCTTCCTGGAGATTTCCCGATGTTCCTCCATGCTCCTATCTGGTAGGATAGCTACAAGAACTGGACCACTGAAGTACACAGTGTTTGTTGGAGGTCATTTATGTCATGTGGATTGAATACTGGATGCTCAGCCAAGGACCACACTTGAGTTGACTGCATCCAACGAGATGGACACATTACAGCCACCTAACTTATCTCTCTGCAACGATCGTGTCACCAATGGCAACGGAGAATGTTGTCTTTGACAAGACACCTACCAAATCTGAGGCCTCTCTGCAGGTCCAGAGGCGCTGCATATAAGACTGAATCTTTAGCATAGTGAAGTTAGTTATGGACTGTTATTGTGAAGCATGTTTATTTGAACATGAGTTGTTAATGGGAAATTGAACGTTTAATTACTTATACAGTTTTATGTTGCATTCATCTAACTAGGGAAGAAGTGTAATGTATGGATTTATTTCTTTTAGCACAATGACTCCCCTTAGCACTAATTAGTGACTAATACCTATGCATATTGATTCATTGTATATGCATGCACATTGATCTCTCTCCCTCTCTCTCTCTGCAAAGTGAATATACCAGTTAACCTTCACCTCCGTGTGTGTGCTTTTATTTAATTGATATGTAGTTGCACAGACATAACAATATCAGCAAACCTTTATCCCAAGTCGGCCTTTATGCAGGTTGCAAAATGCACTGAATCGTGGGTAATATATTCATGGCTTTTGGGAAATAATACAATAAGATACATAAACTTCAGATATAATGCTTATCTCATAATTTTGAGCAAGAAATAAATCAAACTGTTGTTATGCCCGCAGCCCCCTCCTTTATGAGAATTGCAAGAGCACTCTTGGGTTGGGTCAGGGGACCCAGGAAATGAGAGAGAGACGTGCAAAATGCCTCGTTCCCCGGCAATGTAAAAATCACGGGACATGGCCATTGTCTCTTGGAGACACATTTGTGGATTGCGATCCTATGCTACCTGGACGCCTTCGGGCAAAAGTGGGCTGGGTGAGGGAGAGATTGCATCATCACCTCAACCTGATTGACATCTACAACCCTGCAAGTCAGGATAAAAGAAGGGCTGTAGGAACAGCCCCCTCAGACGCACCAGAAGAAACGCTAGCGATCCCGAGATAGCGGGAAGCCATTTGAAGGAAGCCACGTGCGTTCGGTTCCCTTGCCTGGGAACCGGTGACTGGTACCACGGAAAACGATTTTTGAACTAACAACGGGGAACCAACTCCCCCGACTCAACGGATTGGCCTCATAAAGGACACGGGCAAGTTTAAGACTGTCTCTCTCTACAACCCAAAAAACTGCATCTTGAATGACAATTGACTTTTATTTTTCCATCGGACAATACGGTATCCCCTAGACAAACGATAGAGCTATTTCTTATTGATGATTATGATTATACCCACGCTTTTAGATTGAGTATTGACGACGTATATTATCTGAATGTTTGTATTAATCTTATTTTTGTGCCCCTTTATAAATAAAGACTTTTAAAAATAGTACCATCAGACTTCAACGGACCTCTCTATCTTTGCTGGTAAGTGACCCGGTTACGGGGTACATAACACTGTCAAATTCTTCCTTGAAAAAGCTAATATATTTTCTTTGTATTTTGATGCACCATCCTCTATGCATTCATTGATTGACTGGGAACAGTGTAGTTAAGTAGATGCCGGTCTTACTTTGCAACCATTTATTCTAGCATGCAAAATAAATCTAAGGTTCACTGCATTTTGACAGGTGTGTATTGATTTCTCTTTAATTATGGGTGTAGAGATGTGTTACAAATGAGATATTAACATTCACTTGGAGTGTCTACCTTAAAGTAAAGAAGGCATGCATGTTTTACAGATTGGAAATACAAGAGAATGCAGATGTTGGAGTCTGGAACATCATACAGTTCTGTGCAAAGGCCTTAGGCACAGATATGTATATAGCAAGGGTGCCTAAGACTATTGCACAGTACTGTAGTAATTTTATGTATTACACTTTATTGCTGCTGCTGCAAAAAACAGATTTCTTGATACAATGTGAGTGATGATAAACCTGATTCTGATATGGGTCTCTATTGTGAATTGAGAGTGGGAAGGGGTAGGGACAGGAGAATCATGGTTGGGAAAGGGGGAAGGGAGAGGAGAGAGCAGGGGTAGCACCAGAGAGACATTCTGTAATGATCAATAAACCAATTGCTCGGAATCAAATGACCTTGCCTGGTGTCTCAGGGCTGCGTGTGTCTACACCCACACCACCTCCCACTTCTGGCACTCCTCTGCCAGTTGTCCCACACCCCTCCCGTGGCACTCCACCATTCCCAACATCCTTTGCTCCTGCCAGATTTATAAACTTGCTCTCCACTCTGTATTGACAAATACACTACCGTGCAAAAGTCTTAGGCACCCTAGCTATATATAGGTATATGCACAAGACTTTTCGCAGAACTGTACTAAGTCCTGGTGGAACTCAGTGCGTCAAGCAGCAGCTCTGGTAGGAAATAGGCAGTCAGTGTTTTTAAGACAAGATCCTTTATCTGGACTGCTTTGCTTTGCTGTTTCACAAAAACACTCAAAAATTATTGGAAGAGATGTTATTTCTCCCCCTCCCCCTTCTATATCCATCCCCCATTCTGTCTCCCCTTTACCACCTCTCTTTTCACCTACCTATCGCATTCCTTTGCCCCTTGCCCTTCATTCCATGATCCACTGTCCTCTATCACCTTCCAGCTTGTACCCCTTCCCCTCTTACATCCTTCTTGTTCTGGCTGGTGCTGTCTTCCTTTCCAGTCCTGATGAAGGGACACAGCCCAAAGCAATGATCGTTTATTCCCTTTCAACTATGCTGCCTGACCTCCAGCACTTTGTGTGTATAAACCCCACGTTCACTCATTCATCCTCGATAACCGTCGCAAAAGTATTTATTTAGTGAAGTCGTAGATCTCTTTACAGTAGCTGCGTTAAACTGGATCTTATTCTGCACGTGTCCTGAAGGTAAGATTTCTATCTGAAGCCTACAAGCAGTTTCTGCTAATTAATTAATTTATTTATTTAGCGGTCCAGGGAGAAAGACCCTTCTGACTCATCAAGCTGCACCAGCCAGCAACCCATTGATTTAACCCTGGCATAACCGCAGGACAATTTACAATGAACAATTAGCTAGTACCTCTTTGGACTGTGAGAAGAAGCTGGAGCACCTGGTGGAAACCTACGTGCACACAGGGAGAACATATAGATTTTCTGATAGAGTATGCCAAAATTGAACTTTGAACTCCCATGCCCCGAGCTGAATAGCGTTGATTCACCGGATTGTTTCTATGTCAAGGTTCAAAGTAATTTTATTATCAGAGTACGTATAATTCATCATTTACTACCCTGAGATGCATTTTCTTGCAGGCATTCATAATAGAACAAAGAAATACAATTGAATCAATGAAAAACTACACACATAGACTGGCAAAAAAGCAATGTGAGAAATGTGCAAATAGTATATAATAAATAAATAGATAAGTAACACCTAGGTTCCAATGGTTGCGTAAGTCTAGGGAAGGCAATCTCTGGCCAGATGTGTGAAATTGAGGTGTCAGATCACCCGAAACCCCCTGTTTGTGTGGATGCTGCCTGATTTGTTACCCTGTTCCAAATCAGTACCACAGCTTAACAGACAGGACACTGCATGCAATTAAATGGTTTAGCTTTATAATTCTTAATTTGACTTAATTTGGGTTAGCAAAGAAAAAGCAAAAAAAGAAAAGGGCCCATTTTAATGAAACCGTCTAGTGTGCACAAATTGGAGCTCACGGTTTCCCCTTGGCCAATCCTCCTTCGACCTTCCAGGGCTTCGCCGACTCCTGGCCCCGCTCCAAGTCCACTCCTATGACACCTCCTCTCTGGTGTCTTCTCTCTTCATCTGCTGCCAAACAGAAGACCCAGATCACCCTGGTGTCAGGCACATGACACAAAGGCACACTCCCTTCATTGGACGGCTCATATTCCAAAGCACCCGTTATCTCCAACCATAACCCAAACGCTGCTTCTACAGAAGGACCATTACACTAGCAGTGAAACCTTTCCCAGGGTGTTACAGATAGAGAGATAGATATCCAGGATGGTAATATCTGAATGCTGCCTGGGCCACATGCCAGTGACAATACCAATAGAATGATTTGGCAGGTGAGCGTGTGGCTGAGGAACCGGTGGCCAATTGGGTTCAGATTTATGGATCATTGGGATCTCTCTCTGGGGAAAGAATGGCCTGTACAAAAGGAATCGGTTACAGCTGAACTCAAGGGGGTCCAGTATCCTTGCGGGTAGGTTTGCTAGAGTTGTTCGGGACAGTTGAAATTAATTTAGCAGGGGGATGGGAAGCAGAGTGATATTGACGAGTATGAGCACTATCTTGCTCTCCTAGCAAGGTGAGGCTGGTGATAAGGAAAAATTGCAGTCAACTGGATGAGTTGCAATGGAAAAGGCAGACAAAATCAAAAAAGAGTGAATACAGGACTGAAGGCTTTATATTTGAATGTGCACAGTATTGGGAACAAGGTAGGTGAACTTGTAGCACGGTTACAGATTAGCATGTAAGATGTAGTAAACATCACTGAACCATGGATAAAAATAGATTATAGCTGGGAGCTTAAAGTCCAAGGATACACATTGTATCGAAAGGACAAGCAGGTAGGCAGAGGGGGTGGCATGGCTCTGTTGGTAAAAAATGAAATTGCCTTTTTGAAAGAGGTGACATAGGGTTGGAAGGTGTTGAATCATTGTGGTTAGAGCTAAAGAATTGCAAGTCTAAAAAGACCCTGATAGGGGTTGTATACTGACCACTCCCCCCAAAAAAAACAATAGTAAGGATGTGGTCTAGGAAATTACGAAGGGAAAATGCACGCCTAAAGGGCAATGATACAATAGTCATGGGGATGTCAATATGTAGGTAGATTAGGAAAATCAGGCTGGCCCTGTATCCAAGAGGGGAATTTCTAGAATGCCTACGAGTTGCCTTTATAGAGCATATCATGGATTAGATTAGATTATGAGGACACTCAGTCCTCGTTTATTGTCATTTAGAAATGCATGCATGCATTAAGAAATGATACAATGTTCATCCAGAGTGATATCACAAAAAACAGAACAAACCAAAGACTAACACTGACAAAACCACATAATTATAGCATATAGTTACAGCAGTGCAAAGCAATACCATAATTTGATAAAGAGCAGACCATGGGCATGGTAAAAAAAAATCTCAAGTCCCGATCGACTCCAATAGTCCCCGATAGCAGGCAGCAAAAGGGGAGAAACTCTCCCTGCCATAAACTCCCAGGCACCGACAATGATGCATTGGAAGCACCCGACCACAGCAGACTCTGAGTCCGTCCGAAACTTCGAGCCTCCGACCAGCCCCTCCGATACAGCCTCCTGAGCGCCATCCTCTGCCGAGCGCCTTCGACCTCGTCCCGGCCGCTGAAACAAGAAAAGCCGAGGTCTCAGAGGCCTTCTCCTCCGGAGATTCCGGACCGCACAGTAGCAGCGGCAGCAAAGCGGGCATTTCAGATGTTTCTCCAGATGTTCCTCCACGCTCTCACATCTTGAGCCCACCAGGGGATCAGCTATTCTAGATTGGGTGTTGTGCAATGAACTGGAATTTACTAGAGAGCCTAAGGTAAAAGCACCCTGAGGGGAAAGTGATCATAATACAGTATGTTCGAATTCATCCTGTAATTTGAGAGGAAGGAGCTAACGTCAGATGTATCAACGTTACAGTGGAGTAAAAGTAATTACACAGGCATGAAAGAGGATTTGGTCAGAATTGATTGGAAAAGAACACTGGCAGGATTGATGGAAACAATTTGGAAGGCACAGGATATATACATCCCAAAGAGAAAGAAGTATTCTAAAAGAAAGATCACACAACTGTGGCTAACAAGAGAAGTCAAAGCCAACCTCATCATCATGGCTTGGCTTCACGAACAAAGATTTAGTAAGGAGGCTGCCCATGTCTGCTGCAGGCTCGCTGGTCGCTAATGAGGCCAATATGGGACAGGCAGACCTGGCTGCAGCGGCTACACAGATGTGGGCGTGTCCTTCGGCCTGCGCAATAGTTTTTTTTTAGGTGGAGTGCAGTGTGCGCGGTACTGGCCCACCCTTTACACACAGGGTTCATCTGCCATAGCCTAGCAAGCTGGGACGGTGACAGCAAGGTCCTCGGGTCGTAGGAGTTACATCGGAGTGTCCTTCTCCTAGGTGATTGGCCTGATGAGGCTGATGAGCCCCACCTGCCCGAGTTTGGAGTCAGAGTTGCCCTTGTCTTAGGCTGGCTGCCAACCAAGGCTGACGAGCCAGCCTACCCATCCAGTTACACCGCCGGACACTCGGTCATGCCATGACGTAGCAAGCTCAGTGGAAACAGGGGCACCAACGAAAAGGTGTTGCAGTAGTGTAGGGGAGGCCGTCTGCAGTGGCCTCCTGCCTAGCAGACAGTGACCACGCGGCGATCACTACACTGGGAAAGGAGAGGCGATGTACTGCGCGTGCACTTTCCCTGGGTGCGCAGGATGTCAGGCCCAGACCTCACCTGCTCCCCAACATAAGCCAACATAAGAGCCAAAGAAAGGGCATATGGTAGAGCAAAAATTATTGGGAAGCTTTTAAATACCAACAGGAGGCAACTAAAAAGTCATTAAGAAGGTAAAGATGGCATACAAAAGTAAACCAGCTGATAGTGTTAAAGAAGATACCAAAAGTTTCTTCAGATATATAAAGTGTAAAAGAGAGGTGAGATGGATATCGGACCACTGGAAAATGATGCTGGAGAGGTCGTAATGGGGGACAAGGAAATATAGACAAACCAAATAAGTATTTTGCATCAGTCTGCACTATGCAAGACATGAGTAATATGTTGGAAGTTCCAGGGGTCAGGAACCATGAAGTGTCTGAATTTACCAAAACTAGAGAGAAGGTTCTTGGGAAACTGAAAGGTCTGAAGGTAGATAAGTCACTTGGACCAGATGGTGTACACCCCAAAGTTCTGAAAGAGGTGGCTGAAGAGATTGTGAAGGCATTAGTAATGATCTTTCAAGAATCACTAGATTCTGGAATGGTTCCAGAAGACTGAAAATTACAAATGTCACTCCACTCTTCAAGAAGGGAGAGAGGCAGAAGGAAGGAAATTATAGGACCGTCTGTCTGATCTCAGTGGTTGGAAAGATGTTGGACTGGATTGTTAAGGATATGTTTTCATGGTATTTGGAGGCACACGATAAAATTGGCTGCTGGTTTCCTCAAGGGAAAATCTTGCCTGACAAATTTCTTGGAATTCTTTGAAGAAATAACAAGCAGGACAGAGAAAGGAGAATCAGTTGATGTGTACTTGGATTTTCAGAAGGCATTTGACAATGTGCCACACATGAGGCTGCTTAACCATCTACAAGCCAGCGATATTACAGGAAAGATTCTAGCATGGATAAATCAGTGGCTGATTAGCAGGAGGCAAAGTGTGGGAATAAAGGGAGCTTTTTCTGACTGGCTACAGGTAACTAGTGGTGTTCCACAAGTGTCTGTGTTGGGACCAGTTATTTTTATGTTCAATGTCAATGACTTGGATGATGGAATTGATGGTTTTGTCACGAAGTTTGTAGACGATATGAAGATAGGTGGAAGGGCAGGTAGTTTTGAGGAAGTAGAAAGGCTACAGACTTAGATAAGTTATAAGACTGGGCAAAGAAGTGGCAGATGGAATACAGTGTTAGGAAATGAATGGTCATGCACATTGGTAGAAGAAATAAAAGGATAGACTATTTTCTAAATGGAGAGAAAATTCAAAAATCTGTGGCACAAAGGGACTTGGGAGACCTAGAAATTTGTTGAATGCGTACAAGATTGCTTTTTAGAGCAGCTTGTGATTGAGAACACTATGTGAATGGCAGTTCTGGATTGGGTGTTGTGCAATGAACCAGATTTAATTAGGAACTTAGGTAAAAGAACCCCAGGAGGCAGTGATCATAATATGATAGAATTCACCCTACAGTTTGAGAGGGAGAAGCTGAAGTCAGATGTATCAGTATTACAGTGCATGAAAGGGAAGTACAGAAGTATGAGAGAGGAGCTGGCCAAAGTTGACTGGAAGGGAACACTAGCAGGGATGATGGCAGAAAAATAATGGCTGAAGTTTCAGGGAGCAATTTGGAAGGTGCAGAATAGATACATCCCAAAGATTAAGTATTCTAAGGGGAGGATGAGGTAACCATAGTTGACAAAGGCAGCATAAAAGCCAAAAAGTGGGCATATAATAGAACAAAAATTAGTAGGAAGTTAGAGGCTTGGGACACTTTTGAAAACCACCAGAAGGAAACTAAATGAGCCAATAATATCAAAGAGGATACCAAACATTTTTTCAGATATATGAAGTGTGAAAAAGAGGCGAGAGTAGATATCAGAGCCGGAAAATGACACTGGAGAGGTAGTAATGGGGGACAAAGAAATAGTGGATGAAGTTAGTAAGTATTTTGCATCAGCCTTCACTATGGAAGACACTAGCAGTATAGTAGAATTTCAAGAGTACTAGAGGGCAGAAATGAGTATAGTTGTTATTACTAAGGACAAAGTGCCTGAGAAGCTGAAAGACCTGAAGGTAGATAAATCACCTGGAATAGGTGGACTACACTCCAGGGTTGTGAAAGAGGTTTTTGAAGAGATTGTGGAGGTATTAGTAATGATCTTTCAAGAATTACTAGATTTTGGAATGGTTCCAGAGCACTGGAAAATTTGAAATATCAATCTAATTTTTAGGAAAGGAGGGAGGCAGAAGAAAAGAAATTATAGGCTAGTTAGCCTGATCTCAGTCTTTGGGAAGATGCTGGAGTTCATTATTAAGAATAAGGTTTCGATGAACTTGGTGCCACATGATAAAATAGGACAAAGTTGGCATGGTTTCCTTAAGGGGAGGTCTTGCTTGCCAAATCAGTTGGAATTCTTTGAGGAAATAACAGGTAGGATGAACAAAGAAGAAGTGGTAGATGTTGTTTACTTGGATTTTCAGAAGACCTTTGACAGGTGCAACACATGAGGCTGCTTAACAAGATAAGAGCCCATGATACTACAAGAAAGATACTAGTATGGATAGAGCATTGGCTGACTGGCAAGAGGCAAAGAGTGGGAATAAAGGGAACTTTTTCTGGTTGACTGACAGTGACTAGCGATGCTTCTTAGAGGGTCAGTGTTGGGACGATTTCTTTTCATGTTATATGTCAATTATTTGGATGATGGGATTGATGGCTTTGTGGCCAAGTTTGCAGATGATACAAAGATAGGTGGAGGAGCAGGTAGTGTTGAGGAAGAAGGGAATCCACAGAAGCATTTATACAGAATGAGAGAACAAGCAAAGAAGTGGCAGATGGTATATAGTGCCGGGAAGTGTATGATCTTGGACTTTGGTAGAAGGAATAAAGGCATAGACTATTTTCTAAACTAGGAGAAAGTTCAAAAATCAGAGTGCGAGGGCACTTGGCAGTTCTTGTGCAGGATTCTGTATAGGTTAATTTGCAAGTTGGTCGGTGGTGAGGAAGGCAAATGCAATATTAGCAATCATTTCAAGGAACTAGAATATAAGAACAAGGATGTAATACTGAGGCTTTATGAGGAATTGATCAGACTGCAGCTGGAGTTTTGTGACCAGTTTTGGGCCCCTTAGCTAAGAAAATATATGCTGGCATTGGTCTAAGAATGTCCTGAGAATTATCCTGGGAATGAAAGGGTTAACATATGAAGACTGTTGGATGGCTCTAGGCCCAAACTCACTGGAGTCTAGAAGAGTGAGAGGGGAATCTCATTGAAACCTATTGAATATTGAGAGACCTAGATAGAGTGGACATGGAGGGGATGTTTCCTATAGTTGGAAAGTCTAGGAACTGAGGGCACAGCCTCAGATTAGAGGGATGTCCATTTAGAACTGAGGTGAGGATGAATTTCTTTAGCAAGAGGGTAGTGAATCTGAGGAATTCATTGTCATGGACAGCAGTGGAGGCTAAGTCATTGAGTATATTTGAAGCAGAGGGTGATAAGTTCTTAATTAATAAAGAAGGCAGGAAAATATGGTTGAGAGGGATAATAAATCAGCTATGGTGGACCGACAGAGCAGACTTGATGCGCAAATGGCGTAATTCTGCTCCTATGTCTTATGATCTTATAAATAAATAAATGGATAAATAAATGAGAACATAAATTGCAGACTCTTTGAAAGTGAGCCCATACATTGTGGAGTAAGTTCAGCGTTAGGGTGAGTGAAGTTATCCATTCTGGTTCAGGAGCCTGATGGTTAAAGAGTAATACTGTTCCTGAACCTGGTGCTGTGGGACATAAGGCTCACGTTTCTCTGACCTGATGGCAGCAGCAAGAAAGGGACGTGGCTTGGATGGTGGGTGTTGGTGACGATGGGTGTTGTTTTCTTGTGGCAATGCTTCTTGTAGATGTTCTCAATGGTGGGCTGGGCTTATCCCATGATGGGCATGTCCACTACTTTCTGTTAGTTTCTAGCATTTGTGGTCTTGTAGCATTTTAGGGAATCAAAGGGAAGAAAATGCAGCCATTTATATGCAATCAATATTAATTCCTGCATTCATTTTCTCTGATGGAACCAGCTTAGTGCATTCACACAAGAGGAGTTTTAGGAAATAATGGGAAAGAACCAAGCCAGTCATCACTTCATTTGCAATTGCAAAATGCGCAAGTTGCAAAAATGGTGAAATACATCACTTAATGGGGATGGTTTTTGGACATTACTATGTAAAATTGCTTTTGAGTTTAAAGACCATGTCTCATCAAAGCATTCTAACAGGTAATTTAGGTTGGGTGCTGAGAACATGTGGTACTATCAGAGGCAATCTCATTGAATGAAAGATAGAACTTCCGTTAGAAGTTTGAGGGGATTAATTTTGTCACCAAATTCACTCACAAATGTCTATAGATATACAGTGGAAAGCATTCTGATTGGTTAATCACAGCCTGATAGGGAGTCTTCAATGCACAGAATCACAATCAGCTGCAGAGGATCATAGGGTCAGCCAACTCTATCACGGACACAATTGTCCCACCATCGAGGACACCTTAAAAAGCAGTGGTATCATCCATCACCAAGGACCCTCACATCCAGGACGTATCCTCTTCTCATTACCACCATCATGAATGAGGTACAGGTGCCTTACGAATCACACTCTATGATTCAGAAATCGGGTTTCTAATTGGTCTGAAACCCATGAACACTACCTCGTTATACCTTCTATTTGTACTATTATATGTATGTGTGTATTTAATTCACTAACTCACTGTCTTTTAATTTCTTTTTATTTCTATTTTTTGCACTACTTATGTAATTTAGCTATTTAATATATATGGCTACTGTAATTCATGTTTGTTCTATTATTATGTATGGCATTGTACTGCTGTTGCAAAGTTAACAAATTTCATGATTTTGTTTGTCTATTCAGTGGAATATTCCATGGGACTCTGTGCAGCACCAATCCTGTTCTCAAAGTGTCCAAACCAAGAGTCGCACGTGGGATTAACATTGGCTGTGGGATGAAACCTCACCATTTACTTAGCATGCAGCTAAATGACAGATACAATGCTTTTTTATTTGATAGCCTGCACTACTATTTAATTGAGTAATTCTGGAAATTTAATGACAGCATCTACTAAAAAAACATAAGGAGCTATTTTGAAATTGTAACACTCTTATGAGCTTCAAAGTGTATCCTTACATTTTTTGATTGTGGTTTGAGTAAAAGAGAAATCATTTTATTCAAATGAATAATCTAATATAAATATATTGTGCAATTATATTTCTTCCCCCTTGAATCTTGTGGTAATTTGTATTGCCATACCCCATCATGGTGACTCATCAATAGAAAAGTGACATTTTAATTTTTAGTTATACTAAATGGAGTTGAGTTATTTTAATGGCAACTGACAGTGAACTAGAATGCACAAATCAACAATAGTCCATAATTTACTTGCAGGTAAAAGCATAATGAGAATTGTGTGATAATTCATTAATTTCAAAAATGATGGTAATATATTAAAAGCAAAAGAAATCATTTTGTATAGTAATTTTTTTTTGATCAAAACATAAAAACATCACTCAAGTTTCACAGAGAAGTAGAAAATTTACTCAGGCAGTGTGTTGTTATAATTACATTTTTGTGATCATGTACCCACTGGAGTTTAGGAGTATGAGGTGGGGATCTCATTGAAACATAATAAATATTGAAAGACCTAGTTAGACAGGATGTGGAGAGGATGTTTCCTATAGTGGAGAGTCTAGAACCAGAGGGCACAGACTTAATATAGAGGAATGTCTCTTTTCGAACAGAGACAAGGAGGACTTTGTTTAGGCAGAGGGCAGTGAATCTGTAGCATTCATTGCTACAGACTACTGTGGAAGTGAAGTTGTTGGGTATATTCAAATCGGAGACTGGTTGGTTCTTGATTTATAAGGGTGTCAAAAGAGAATGCGGTTGAGAGGAACCATAAATCAATCATGATGGAATGGTTGAGCAGGCTCAATAGGTCAAATGGCATGATTATGCTCATATGTCTCATATAGTCTTATGGTTTTATGTCAGAAAAGCAGTGTTATACAACAAGGAAATGATGAAGAGATCAGGACTTTTCTCTTATGAAGCGAGATGATTATGACCTCCCCCTTGTCATATGGTGCAAACAGGAAAAAATTGGGCAGCTTGTCAACACCAGTAATTGGGAGTATGATGGAATCCATTATCATAGTGATAATAAAAAGACATACAGAAAATTATGAGATGATCAGCTGTATCAACATGTTTGTATTAAAGGAAAGTTGTGTTTGACATGTTTACTGGAGTTCTTCAAGGATGTTGCATGTGTGGATGATGGGGAACCCTTCGATAAAGTATATTTAGATTTTTCAGATGCCTTTTGAAAAGGTGATACATAAAAGGTTATTGCACAATGCTATACCAAAGAAGGTTAGTGGTAATATGTCGACAAGAATGTGTGAGAATGACTAACTAAAAGAAAAGCAAGAGTTGGGATATAGGGGCCATTTTTGGACAGGTAATTGGTAACTATCTGGAATATACAGTACCTATAAAAAGTATTCACTCCCCCTTGGAAGATTTCATGTTTTATTGTTTGACAACATTGAATCACAGTGGCTTTAATTTGGCATTTTTTGATCAACAGAAAAAGACTCTTTCGTGTCAAAGAGAAAACAGATCTATGCAAAGTGATCTAAATTAATTACAAATATAAAACACAAAATAATTGATTGCATAAGTATTCATCCCTTTAATATGACACCAAATCATCACAGGTGCATCCAATTGGTTTTAGAAGTCACGTAATTAGTTAAATGGAGATCACCTGTGTGCAGTCACGATGTCTCAGTTGATTACAGTAAAAATACACCTGTGTCTGGAAGATCCAACTGCTGGTATCCTGACAAAGACAAAGGAATATTCCAAGCACCTCCACCAGAAGGTTATTGAAAAGTACAAGTCAGGAGATGGATACAAGAAAATTTCCAAGTCACTGAATATCCCTTGGAGTACAGTTAAGTCAATCATCAAGAAATGGAAAATATATGGCACAGCTGTACACCTGCCTAGAGTTGGCTGTTCTCAAAAACTGAGTGACCATGCTAGAAGGGTACTAGTGAGAGAAACCACCAAGAGATCTAGGACAACTCTGGAGGAGTTACAAGCTTCAGTGGCTGAGATGGGAGAAACTACACATACAACAACCAGGTGCTTCACCCATCGCAGCTTTATTAGAGAGCGGCAAAGAGAAAGCCACTATTGAAAAAAAAACTCTTGTGAAATCTCGGCTCGAGTTTGCCAAAAGGCATGTGGAAGACTCTGAAGTCAGCTGGAAGAAGGTTCTCTGGTCTGATGAAACCAAAATCAAGCTTTTTGGCCTTCAGACTTTTTAGCGTAATCATTACATCATCAAAAACCCACCATCCCTACCATGATGCATGATGGTGGCTGGGATGCTTCGCTGCAGCAGGCCCTGGAAGGCTTGTGAAGGTAGAAGGTAAAATGAATGCAGCAAAATACAGGGAAATCCTGGAAAAAGAAACCTGATACAGTCTGCAAGAGAACTATGACTTGGTAGAAGATTTTTTTTTCCTGTAAGACAATGACCCCAAACATAAAGCCAAAGCTACACTGGAATGGCTTAAAAACAACAAAGTTAATATCCTGGAGTGGCCAAGTCAGAGTCCAGACCTCAATCCAATTGAGAATTTTTGGCTGGACTTTGAAAGGGCTGGTTATTCACGATCTTCATGCAATCTGACAGAGCTTGAGTGGTTCTGTGAAGAAAAATGTGGAAAAATTGCAGTGTCCAGATGTGCAAAGCTGATAGAGACCTATCCACACAGACTCAAGGCTGTAATTGCTGCCAAAGGTGCATCTACTAAATACTGACTTGAAGGAGTGAATATGTATGCAAACAATTATTTTGTGTTCAATAATTGTAATAAATTTAGACTAATTTTTAGAAATTTATTTTCTTCGACACAAGAGTCTTTTCTGATGATCAATGACAAAAGAGCCAATGTTGTAAAACATGAAAACTTCCAAGGGGGATGAATACTTTTCATAGGCACTGTATATTCATGTCTTGGATGTAAGGACTGTGTTTATGGTGGATAAAATTCATGGAAGAGAATGATAGATAGGTTGGCAAGTTGTAAGAGGGAGAAAAATTCATGAAGGGGGCATATAGGTAGTTTAAATAAGTGGGCAAATAGTTTGAAGGTGGGGTATAGTATAACAAAATGGAAGATAATCTACTGTCATAATAAAAAAACTCTAAGTTTTCCTTTATTTGTCAAATACACATTGAAGCATTGAAATATACAGTGAAATGTGGTGGTTTGTATCAGTGGTCAACACGGTCTGAGAATTGTGCTGGGGGCACCCCACAAGAGTCATCACTCTTCCGGTGCCAACATGACATGCCCTCAAATCATTAACCCTAAGTCATACTGCACGCTTTTGAATATGGGAGGAAACCAGAGCATCTGGATGTGGAGAATGTACAAGCTCCTTACACACACCAGACAGAGGCAGACAAGAAGTCAGTTCATTTTGAGTGGAGATGACAAAATATTGCTATTAAAGGCAGCTGTGAGCCAAAACACAAAGGGCTGGCATACAGGTAAACACAAGTAATTAGGAGTGATGATGCAATAGAAACATTTAATTTAAGGTTTATGAGTATAAACGTAGAGAGGCTTTGATTCAATTTTACATCATGTTTATAAAACAGTGCCAGGAATCGTGTGTACGGAATTGGTCTCCATATTTCAAAACTCAAAGTTGAAAGCAAATTTACTTTTAAGGTACATATATGTCACCATTTAGAACCCTGAGATTTATTTTCTTGCAGGCATTCATAGTAAATACAAAGAAACAATAGCATCGATGAAAGACTGCACATAACAAGACAGAAAGAAGAGAAAATCTGTAGACGTTGGAAATCCAAGTAACGCACACAAAATGCTGGAAGAACTCCGGAGGCCAGGCAGCATTTATGGTAAAAACTACAATCGATATTTTGGGCCGAGACCCTTCGGCAGGATAGACCAACATGTTAAAAAACAACAGAGCGTGCAAATACAAGAAGAGTAAAAGAAATAGTAATAATAAATAAGTAGGCAATAAATATCGAGAACATTAGATGAAGAGTCTTTGAAAGTAAGTCCACAGGTTGTGGGAACAGTTTAGTTTTGAGGAGAGTGATGTTGAGTGAAGTTATCCCCTCTGATTCAAGAGCCTGATGGCTGAGAGGTAATAACTGTTCCTGAACCTGGTGGTGTGGGTCCTAAGGCTCCTGACTCACCTTCCTGATGGCAGCAGCGAAAAGAGAGCTTGGCTTAGATGGTGGGGGATTAAGGATGATGTTCCCCTGTGACAGCACCCTGTGTAGATGTGTTTAAGGGATAGTGTGTCTGCAATGGATACAATGCAGAGGAGCTCCATTGGGCTTCATTGGACTAATTCCCAGATGAAGGGCCTCAGCATGAAATGTCACCTCTCTACTTGATGCTGTCTGACCTGCTGAGTTCCTCCAGCACTTTGCGCATAGCTCCAGGTTCCAGCATCTGCAGTCTCTGTGATGAAGGTATGGACAGCATCTGATGATATTGGGTGATACTCCTTGGAGTTTGATAGAATGAGAGATAAAGCAGTTGTTTTACTGTGCAAGCAATCGCCCATTGGGGTTCGAATCCCACCACTGTCTGTAAGGAGTTTGCATGTTCTCCTCATGAGAGCATGGGTTTCCTCCCATTGAACCTCATACTTGCCCAATGTCCTGGTGACTCTCTCACTCAGATGAAATTACTTTCTTTTGAAACATTATCTTCTACCTCATTACTGCCACTCTACCACCACTCTGTGTTGACCTGTACTCCAAGTTCAGTCATATCTCGTGATGAGAATCTATAAATAATTCTGGTGGACTAACAAAAACAATGACTTCAAAACCACTTCACTGCCAGTATGTGAAAGATGCCAGAATTGACTGTGATTCAGTGCCAAACATAAAACAGAGGACGTTACAGACAACAGCACAGCAACTAACAATTTACAAGACAAGTGGGCAAACAGCCATGAGCAATCAGCAATTAGCAGAACAATCAGATGCACAAACATAAATAATCAAATAAATATTGACATACAGTATGAACAGATAAACAGGTTAGGTCCTCAGAGATCCTGACACTCAGGAACTTAAAACTGCTCACTCTTTCCTCTTCTGATCCCTCAATGTGGATTGGTATGCGTTCCTTCATCTTACTCTTCCGGAAGTCCATAATTAGCTCTTTTGACTTCCTAGTGCTGAGTGCAACATCGTTGCTGCCACGCCATTCTATCTGTTGGCCAACTAAACTAATCTCTTCTGCCTACATAATGTCCATATCATTCCATTTTCCTCATATTGATGTGCTTATCTAAATGTCTCTTAAAATTCTCCAGTGTATCTGCCTCCACCACCATCCCCGCAGAGTGTTCCAGGCACCCCGAGCCTGTGAGTGTTTTAAAAAAAAACGGCCACTCGCATCTCCTTAGAAATTACAACCTCATGTTAAATGCATGTCCTCTGGTATTAGATATTTCAACCCACGGAAAAGGGTTACTGGCTAGTTGGTCACAGTGTATAATTTGGCGGTTGGGGCTAGTTGTGCTGAAAAGATCTGTGACTGTGTAGTATCTCTACATAATAAAATAAAACTTAAGAAAGCAATGACTAATGGCCAATGGTAAATAGCAGCGACGTGGAAGCAAATTGTCCTCTATGGTGAATCTGGATTATATCAACATCATCATCATTATGTGCCGTGTTGCATGATGTCGGGGATCATGGTCTTTCCATGGTCATGATTCTTCTTGGCAAATTTTTCTACAGAAGTAGTTTGCCATTGCCTTTTTCTGGGCAGTGTCTTTACAAGATGGGTGACCCCAGCCGTTATGAATACTCTTCAGAGATTGTCTGCCTGGCATCAGGGGTCACATAACCAGGACTTATAATATGCACCAGGAGCTCATATGACCAACCACCACCTGCTCCCATAGCTTCGTGTGACCCTGGTCGGGGGTTAACACCTTGCCCAAGGGTGCCCTGCAGGTTAGTGGAGGGAAGGAGTGCCTTACACCTCTTTTATAGAGACTTATCTCCACCCCACCAACCACTGGATTATAACTGATTGAATCAATTAACTTCTATTATTCTGCACTTTCTTTGCTCCCACACTCCAAAGGCACACAGGTTAGTAAGTTAATTGGTCACATGGGTGTAATTGGGCATCAGTGGCTCATTGGGCCAGAAGGGCCTGCTACAATGCTGACTCTCTAAATAAATAAATACGTGAAGAATACTAATACTGATCATGATGATAGCAGTGATGTAAGAAGTGATTGTGTAAAGACAAAAGGCAATAGAAGCTTCTATGAACAGCCACATACACTCAGTGTCCACATTATTAGGTACATCTGTACACCTACCCATTAGTGCAAATATCGAATCAGCCAGTCATGTGGTAGCAATTCAGTGCACAAAAGCATGCAGACAGGGTCAAGAGGTTCAGTTATTGTTCAGACCAAACATTAGAATGGAAAAGAAATGTGATGTTGACAGTGGAATGATTGTCAGTGCCAGATGGGGTGATTTAAGTATCTCAGAAAATGCTGATCTCCTGAGGTTTTCATGTACAATAGTCTGTAGAGTATATGGAGAATGGTTCGATAAACAAAAACATCCAGTGAACGGCAGCTCTGTGGGTGCAAATGCATAGTTAGTGAGAGTGGTCAAAGGAGAATGCCCAGACTGACTCAAGCTGACAGGAAAGTGATAGTGACTCAGATAACCATGTGTTACCACAATGATGTGCAGAAGACTATTTCTGAATGCACAACGTGTCGAACTTTGAAGTGGATGTGCTTTAGTTGCTGAAGACAATGACCAGGAGGTACCTAATACAGTGGCCAGTGAGAGTAGTTCAAACATTTTGTGCAATTATGTTGATTTGACACTTGATTCTGTCTTCATTAATAGTAGTCAAATATTTAAAGTTTTTTAATGACAATTCAATTAAATCAATTGTAAGAAAAACACAATAATTCCTTTTTAAAATTTCTTTCTCATTAACTTAATTTTATTTAACTTCAAATTAAAATTAATCAATTCATTTCATACCAGGGCAGGCCATCAAAGCAATTTGATGATAGTTAATTCACTGGATATTGAAATCTGTTATAATTAGGTTGTGTGGAGGGTTGATGCCTTCTGATTGATCTTTTGCTGTTTCTTTAACTAACTTTGATTACTTTAATCAATTATCCTCAGTGGCAGCTGTTCATGCCTCTGTTCATGGACCGGAGTTGTTATTTATAGACAATAGACAGTAGGTGCAGGAGTAGGCCATTTGGCCCTTCTAGCCAGCACCGCCATTCACTGTGATCATGGCTGATCATACACAATCAGTACCCCGTTCCTGCCCTCTCCCCATATCCCTTGACCCTGCTGTCTATAAGAGCTCTATCTAACTCTCTCTTGAATGCATCCAGAGACTTGGCCTCCACTGCCTTCTGGGGCAGAGCATTCCACATATCCACCACTCTCTGGGTGAAAAAGTTTTTCCGCATCTCTCTTCTAAATGGCCTACCCCTTATTCTTAAACTGTGATCTCTAGTTCTGGACTCACCCATCAGCGGGAACATGCTTCCTGCCTCCAGCGTGTCCAATCCCTTAATAATCTTATATGTTTCAATCAGATTCCCTCTCATCCTTCTAAATTCCAGTGTATACAAGCCCAATTGCTCCAATCTTTCAACATATGACAGTCCCGCCATTCCAGGAATTAACCTTGTGAACCTACGCTGCACTCCCTCAATAGCAAGAATGTCCTTCCTCAAATTTGGAGACCAAAACTGCACACAGTACTCCAGGTGGGGTCTCACCAGAGCCCTGTACAGCTGCAGAAGGACCTCTTTACTCCTATACTCAATTCCTCTTGATATAAAGGCCAGCATGCCATTAGCTTTCTTCACTGCCTGCTGTACCTGCGTGCTTGCTTTCATTGACTGATGTACAAGAACACCTAGATCTCGTTGTACTTCCCCTTTTCCTAACTGGACTCCATTTAGATAGTAATCTGCTTTCCTGTTCTTGCCACCAAAGTGGATAACCTTACATTTATCCACATTAAACTGCATCTGCCATACATTTGCCCACTCACCCAACCTGTCCAAGTCACCCTGCATTCTCATAACATCCTCCTGACATTTCACACTGCCACCCAGCTTTGTGTCATCAGCAAATTTGCTAATGTTACTTTTAATCCCTTCATCAAAATCATTAATGTATATTGTAAACATCTGCGGTCCCAGCACCGAACCTTGCGGTACCCTACTGGTCACAGCCTACCATTCCAAAAGGGACTCGTTAATTGCTACCCTTTGTTTCCTGTCAGCCAGCCAATTTTCAATCCATGTCAGTACTCTGCCCCCAATACCATGTGCCCTAATTTTGCCCACTAATCTGCTATGTGGGACTTTATCAAAAGCCTTCTGGAAGTCCAGGTACACTCCATCCACTGGCTCTCCCTTGTCCATTTTCATAGTTACATCCTCAAAAAACTCCAGAAGATTAGTCAAGCATGATTTTCCCTTCATAAATCCATGCTGACTCGGACTGATCCTTCTACTGCTATCCAAATGTGTCATAATTTCCTCTTTTATAATTGACTCCAGCATCTTTCCCACCACTGACGTCAGGCTAACTGGTCTATAATTCCCTGTTTTCTCTCTCCCTCCTTTCTTGAAAAGTGGGACAACATTAGTCACCCTCCAATCAGCAGGAACTGTTCCTGAATCTATAGAACATTGGAAAATGATTACCAATGCGTCCACAATTTCTAGAGCCACCTCTTCTAAGTATCCTGTTCTCTTTGGGAATATTTTCCAGTAGTTATCTGTTGAGGGATTCAGGTTCCCTGACTCTTGGTGTGTTGGGTGTCTCTGGGTGTGTACTCTGTGGAGTTTAGAAGAATAAGGGGGGGGGGGGAGGATCTCATTGAAACACATGGAATATTGAAAGGCCTAGATAGAGTGAACACGGAAAGAATGTTTACTGGAGTGGGGACCCTAGACCAGAGGGCACAGCTCATAGTAGATGGATGTCCCTTTAAAACAGATGAGGAAGCATTTCTTTAGCCAGAGAGTGGTAAATCTGTGTAACTAATTGCTACAGACAGCTATGGAGGCCAAGTCATTGGCTATATTTAAAGTGGAGGTTGGCAAGTTCTTGATTGGTAAGGGCATCGAGGGTTAAGGGGAGAAGGCGTGAGAAAGAGGTTGAGGTGGGTGAATAATAAATCACCAATGATTAATGGTGGAGCAGAGTTAATGGCCTAATTCTGCTCATGTCTTATGTCTGTCTTGTGTATTTTTGATTTGCAGTGAATGCTTGTAAGAAAAAGAATCTCAGGGTAAAATATGGCAAAATGTGCATGCTTTGAGCTTTGAACTTAAAAACTTTATAGAACTGCTTAAAATTGCAGCTGCAATTTGCTCAAAGATATGGATAGATAACTACGGGTCCTTTTCCTGGTTTATCTGCACTGATGGCCTAATTCTCCTCCTATGGCTTATGAACTCCCTATATAACAATTGTCTGATTTGAGAGCAGACGGATGTCTGTAGGATTGTTTACAGATATTTTGGATGTGTCTCTGACATGACTGTCAATTGGCAGACAGTTACACTGGTGGCCATATTTGGTGGCACTCTCTGCTCTGCTTAAGAGAGCTATAAGACATAGGAGCAGAATTAGGCCTGTTCTGTCATTCCATCATGGCTGATCCCAGAAACCATTCAACCCCAAACACTTGCCCTCTCACCATATCCCTTGATGCCCCAACCAATTAGGTATCTATCAACTTCTGCTTTGAATATACCCATGAACTTGGCCTCCACTGCAATCTGTGGCAGAACAAACCACAGAATCACCACTCAGGCTAAAAAAATTCCTCCTTACCTCTATTCTAAAAGGTCACTTCTCAGTTTTGAGGCTATGCTCTCTGATTCTGGATGCCCCCACCACAGGAAACATCCTCTCCACATCCACCCTTTCTAATCCTTTCAACATTCAGCAGGTTTCAGTGAGATCCCACAGCATTCTTCTAAGTTCTAGTGAGTACAGGCCCAAAGCTGCCAAATGGTCCTCATATGTTAACGCCCTCATTCCTGGAATCATCCTCGTGAACCTCCTCTGGACTCTCTCCAATGACAATATATCATTTCTGAGATCTGCGACCCAAAACTGTTGACAATATTCCAAGTGTGGCCTGAGTAGTGTCTTATAAAGCTTCGGCATTATCTCCTTGCTTTTATATTCTATTCCCTTTGAAATAAATTCCAACATTGCATTTTCCTTCTTTACCAAAAACTGAATCTATAATCTAACCTTCTGAGAATCTTGCACAAAGATTCCCAAGTCCTTCTGCACCTCTGATGTTTGAACCTTTCCATTTGGATAATAGTCCACACTATTGTTCCTTTTACCAAAATGCATTATCATGCATTTTCCAACATTGTGTTCCATCTGCCACTTTTTTGTCCTGGGTTCAAGTCTCACTGTGAACTTGTTATCATGGCTGATTTTCTGATATTGCAGTGTGAGTTGGTTCACTTATGAAGATCAAATTTAAATGCAGAATACAGGGATAATGGCAGGATTCTTGGCAATGTGGAGGGACAGGGGCATCTTGGGGTCCATGGTCATTGATCTCTCAAAGTTGCCATACAAGTTAAAAGGATTGTTAAGAAGAATGTTGGCTTTCATTAGTCAGGGGATTCAGTTTAAGACTTGCAGCTCTATAAAACCCTGGTTAGATCATACTTGTAGTATTGTGCTCTGTTCTGGTTTTCCCATCATGGAAAAGAAATGGAAGCTTTAAAAAGGGTGCAGAGGAGATTTACGAAGTTGCTGCCTGAACTAGAGGTATGTCTTCTCAGGACAGGATGAGCAAACTAGGGGTTTTCTCTTTGGTGTGAAGGAAGATGAGAGGTGAAATGATAGAAGTAAACAAGCTGATAAGATGCATAGATTGAGTGGACAACCAGAGACCTTTTCTTAGTGCGGAAATGGCTAATACGAAGAGGCGTAATTTTAAGGCAATTGGAGGAGGTTATGGAAGGTCAGAGGTAGTTTTTTTTACAGAATGGTGGGTGCATGAAATACCCTGCCAGAGGTGGTGGTAGAAGCTGATACATTAGGGATACATGAGAAACTCTTATATAGGCACATGGATGAGAGAAAAATGGAGGGTTCTGTAGGAAGGAAGGTTAGATTGATCTTGGAACTGGTTAAAAGTTCAGCACAACATTGTGGGTCATTGTGCCTGTACTGAACTGTACTGTTCTATGTTCTATGCACTGTTGGAGCTGTTACCTTCAGAATCAGAATCTGGTTTAATATCAGTGGCATATGTCACGAAATTTGTTAACATTACAGCAGGAATACAATGCAATACATGATAAGTATAGAAAAACCTGAACTACAGTAATTATATATGTATATCAAATAGTTAAGATAAAATAAGTAGTGCAAAAACAGAAATTTTAAAAAAAGGAGTGAAGTGGTGTTCATGGGTTCAATACCCATTTAGAAATTAGATGGCAGAGGGGAAGAATCTGTTCCTGAATCACTGTGTTGTGCCTTCAGGCTTCTGTACCTCCTTCCTGACAATACTAATGAGAACAGGACATGTCCTGGATCATGGGGGTCCTTAATAGATGCCGTCTTCCTGAGGCACCACTTGTTGAAGATGTTTTGGATACTACAGAGGCTAGTTCCCAAGATGGAGCTGACTAGTTTACAACTTGCTGCAACATACTTTGATCTTGTTCAGTAGACCACCCCCCCCCCCCACCCCCACATACCAGGTGGTGTTGCAGCCCGTCAGAATGCTCTCCACAGTACATCGGTAGAAGTTTTTGCATGTTCTACATGACAAACCAAATCTCATCAAACTCCTGGTGAAGTATAGCAGCTGTCTTGCCTTAGTTATCGCTGCATCAATCTGTTGCCACCAGGTAAGGTCCTCAGAGCTACTGACATCTTGAAACTTCTCACTCGCTCCACTTCTGATCCATTTATGAAGAATGGTTTATGTTGCCTCGTTTTACCTTTTCTTTTGATGAAATGTTAAATAAAGGCCAAGTCCAATTGCACAGAAGGGTACACCATAAACACAAGACATTCTGCAGATGCTGGAAATCCAGAGTAACACAAAATACTGGAGAAACTCAGCAGGTCAGACAGCATCAATGGAAGGGAATAAGCAGTTGGCATTCTGAGCCAAGACACGTCATCAGGATTGGAAACCAAAGGATGCAACAAAACTGTCAGAAGAAGGTCAGAGTTATTCTGGGGAATGTTCATCCGTTGACTAGGTACTCATATCACTGATGTTTGTGTGTGCCCCTGTGCATAAAATACACTGCAACTTTTCCATAATGCAACAAGACCATACAATACTTCTGAAGATGCTTCAATGGCTTTAAAATCATCCGTCTTAGGTTGGGTTGTTTTCTGTGGAGTGGCTGAGGCTGAAGGTTGATCTGATAGAAGTTTAAAAGATGGAGGCATAGATGGAGTAGACAGACAGCATCTTGGGGTTGAAATATCTAATACCAGAGGGGAAGCATTTCCAGTGAGAGGAAATATTCAAGGGAGATGTGACAGGCAAGTTCTTTTATACAGTGATGGATGCTTGGAATATGCTGCCTCGTGTGGTGGTAGAGGCAGATACATTAAGAACCAGAAGGCAGAGGAGCAGAATTAGGCCATTTGACCTATCAAGTCTGCTCAGCCATTTATTTCATTATAGCTGATTTATTACCCCTCTCAAACCCATTCTCTTGCCTTTTCCCCATAACCTTTGACTCCCTAATGAATCAAGACTCCATCAATCTCTGCCTTAAATATACCTAATAACTTGGCCGGCACAGCCATCTGCGGCAATGAATTCTGCATATTCACTAACCTCTGGCTAATGACATTTTTCATCATCTCTGATCTAGATGGACATCCCTCAATTCTATGGCTGTGCCCTCTGGTTCTAGACTCCCCGACTACAGAAAGTTCATCTGCTATTTCTTTGTCCACTATTACATCTTCAGTGTCATTTTCCAATGTCATTTTCCTTGTCTTTCTTTTACTCTTTATATATCTGAAATACTTTTTGTAACCTTTTTTATATTATCTGCAAACTTAACCTCATATGTCATCTTTTCTCTCCTTATGACTTTTTAGTTGCTTTTTTGGATTTTAAAAGCATCCCAATCCCTTACCTTTCCACTAACCTTTTGATTTATTATATGCCCACTCTTGCTTTTATGCTGTCTTGGACTTCCCTTGTTAGCCACAGTTGTGTCATCCTTTAAAATACTACTTATTCTTTGGGATGTATCTATCATGTTCCTTCCAAGTTTCCCTCATAAACATCAGCCATTGCTGTTCTGCCATCATCCCTGCTAGTGTTCCCTTCCAAACAATTTGGTCCAGCTCCTTGGTCCAGAGGAATTACATGCCTCTGTAATTCCCATTACTTCACTCTAATACTGATATATTCAATATAAGGTTCTCCTTCTCAAACTTCAGGGTGAATTCAATCATATTATTATCACATGCCTCTATTGGGTTTCTTATTGTAAGCATCCTAATCAAATCTGGGTCATTACATAACACCCAGTCCAGAGTTGCTGTTTCCCCTCATAAGCTCAAACACAAGTTGCTGTATAAGTCATTTGTAGGCATTCTACAAGTCCCCTCTCTTGAGATCCAGCACCAAATGAATTTTCCCAATCTACCTGCACATTGAAATCCCCTGAGACTATCATAACATGGCCCTTTTTAATGCTCTTTCTATCTCCCATTATAATTTGTAGCCACATCTTGGCTACCGTTTGGAGGCCTGTATATTACTCTCATCAGGGTCTTTTCACTCTTGC
Organism: Hemitrygon akajei; assembly: GCF_048418815.1. Taxonomy (NCBI): domain Eukaryota; kingdom Metazoa; phylum Chordata; class Chondrichthyes; order Myliobatiformes; family Dasyatidae; genus Hemitrygon; species Hemitrygon akajei. Next base: position 16,953,659 of record NC_133133.1, on the reverse strand, counting down.
ATTTTGTTAACTCTACCCAAAATGATTCCATATCTTCTGATCCTATGTGACTTCATTCCAAGGATTTTATTTCTTTTTTTTAATCAACAGAGCCACCCCACCCCTTCTGCCTACCTGCCTGTTGTACTGATATGAAGGTTGTCTCGGACATTAAGCTCCCAGTTTCTCTCAGCCATGACTCAGAGATGCCTACAATGTCATACCTGCCAGTCTCTAACTGAACCACAAGATCATCTACCTTATTCTGTGTACTGTGTGCATTCAAACTCCGGCAAACTACTAGTGTCTTCCACAGTGAAGATAGATGTAAAGTAGCCATTAAATTCATCTGCTATTCTTTGTCCCCCATTACTATCTCACAAGCATCTTTTTCCAGTGGTCCAAAATCAATTCTCACCTCCCTTTTACTCTTTATATAACTGAAAAAAACTTTTGGTATCCTGCTTTATTGGCTAATTTGCCCTCATACTTCATCTTTTCCCTTCTTACAACTTTTTTTAGTTGCCTTTTGTTGGGTTTTAAAAGTTTCCAATTCATCTAACTTCCTACTTACTTTGCTACCTTATTTGCCCTGCTCTTGGCATTTATGCAGTCCTTAACTTCACTTGTCAGCCACGGTTGCCTACCCCTGCCATTTGAGAACTATTTCTTCTGTGGGACATATCTATCCTGCACTTTGTGAACCATTCCCATAAGCTTCTTCCACTTAAATTGCAGTATGAATTCAATTATATTATGATCACTGTCTCCTAAGGGTTCCTTTACATTAAGCTCCCTAATAAGATCCGGGTTATTACACAACACCCAATCTAAGGTGGCCTTTCCCTGAGTAGGCTCAAGCACAAGCTACTCTAAAAAGCCATCTCGTTTTCATTCAACAAATTTCAATTTTCAATTGGCATTCAATGCTCGTTTCTGCCACACAACTATCTGCAGTTTTGTTGGTATTAAGGCAGTCTGATGTAAGTGAAAGAGACCATTGAAACATTGCTGTTCCTATTTTGAATTTAACTTGGGCATTATCTTGTAATTTACTTTTCAATGTATTTATTGAGATACAGCTCAGAACAGACCCTTCCACCCCTTCAAGCTGTGCCTCTGAATTCACTCATTAACAACCTTTAGAATGGAATTAGTTAACATACATAAAGAGGAGCAATTGATGTCAGACCAGTAAGATCGGATCTCTTTCAGAGATCTGATGAGATACGGTGGGCTAAATGGCTTTCTCTATTCTTGATGATTTTTTCCCCCAGAGAAGAGCTGTGATTTGAGAACTTTTATGGCTGGATTTCATTATTGTTCCTGGAACATATTTACAATTGTGGGTGGCACAGTATCATGGTGGTTTGATTGACACTTTTACAGCACCAGTGGCATGGGTTCGATTCTTGCTGCTGTTTTTAAGGAGTTTGTATGTTCTTCCTGTGAATCAAAGGGTTGCCTCTGGCTGCTCCAGTTTCCTCTCGCAGTACAAAGATGTACTGGCTGGTAGATTAATTGGTTATTGTCTGCATCATACAATGGGTGCTCTCTTCAGTTACCTGATGAGGTAACTGTAGCCTTTGCCCAGGAGCAGATATCATCAGGTGGTGCCCAATCTTCACAGAGAGTGTTTTGACCCTTAACCACTACACTCTCCAGTTGGTGGGTCAGCAGTGGTGGCCAAGTCACTGCCCATCTACTCCTGACTTCCAGCTCAACTCCTCTCGCCTGCTCCATATCCAGCAAGAGGCCCTTCTTGTTTCCTCCCCCATCCTGCGACCTGCTTGTTTCTTGCTCGTTTCATCAAGGCCCAGCACAGACAGCAACCTCCATGCTGACCTTGCTGGGAAAGCTCTACAGCCGATCCCCACAGGGAATAGACATGTCTGTCATCTTTTGTCCCTACACTCCTGGACTAAGGACTGGTACTTCGGTCCCATTGTCACTGTCCCATAAATTAGTCTAGGGTCAAATCAGAAGTTGCTGGGAGGTGCAGCTTGAAGGGGTGGAAGGGTCTGTTCTGAGCTGTATCTCAATAAATAAATTAAAAAGTAAATAAAAGAGATAATGCCCTAGTTAAATTCAAAGTAGGAACAGCAGTGTTTTAATGGGCTCTTTCATTTACTTCACAGTGCCTTAAGGATCGAAGTATCACCAAAACTGCAGATAAAAGTGTGGCAGAAATGAGCATTAACTGCTAATTAAAAATTGGAAGATTTTTCTGGCACCAGCAAATTCAAGAACAGTTTCCCTTCAAGCATTCAGAATTGGTACTGTTACGTACCCCGTAACTGGGTCACTTACCAGCAAAGATAGAGAGGTGCGTTGAAGTCTGATGGTACTATTTTTAACAGTATTTATTGATAGAAATACACAAAAATAATATCAATGCAAACACACAGATAATATACGTCGTCAATACTAAATCTAAAAGCGCGGGTATAATAATAATCAATAAGAAATAAGCTGTATCGTTGTCTAGGGGATAATGAATTGTCCGATGGAAATATATAGTTCGTTCAGTTCATACAGGCTGCCGCTGTTGGGGACCCGGTTTGGCAATTGTTGGAGAGAGAGAGAGACGGTTAAAACTTGCCCATTCTGTTTATGATGTCAATCCTTCGAGAGTCGTTGAGAGTTGAGTTCCCCGTTGTTAGCTAAAAACCGTTTTTCCGTGGCAAAGGTCACCGATTCTGGGCAAATGGAAGCTGACGCACGTGGCCTTCCACCGGCTTTCGCTATTACGGGATCGCTAGCGTTTCTTCTGGTGCGTCTGAGGGGCTGTTCCCACAAACCCTCTTTTTATCCTGACTCACAGGGGCTCAGGTGTCAATCAGGCTGGGGATGATGCAATCCCTCCACCAACCTCCTCCTTGGTTCATTGCCTGGGGCGTCGATGCATCGTCCAGGATGCAATACACAAGTCCGTCTCCAAGAGACAATAGCCGGCATCAATGGGTCCGCCTCTCGGAGGCCAAGGCCTTGTGGATTCGGCATGTCTTTCTCTCATTTCCTGGGTCTCCTGAATTGACTCAATAGTGATCTTGCGATTCTCACAAAGGAGGGGGCTACCCCTGCACCCTTCGGCCCCTCAGAGCTGTGGTACATTCATAACAGTACCAACCTGCACAACACTGATCTCTGCAACTGAGCAGCACCGCGACCAATTTGAACACTGTGTCTAAAATGGATTTGGTTATTTTGTTCTGATTATGTTCTTACTTGAAAAGTCGTGTATGGTTCGTGGTTAGTTTATGTTTTTCCTGTGAATGCTGCTGATATGATAGCACAGTATGTGGCTGTGCTGCTGCTGTGAGGTTGTTTTTCATTGCACCTCTATTCTTATGACAATAAATGTAATTTTGAATATGGTTTTGATATTCACTTTTCATGGATTTCAAATATCATAGTAAATTTATCATCAAAGTGCTTGTCTGTCTCTATCCACTACTCTGAGATTCATTTTCTGATAGATAGATAGATACTTTATTCATCCCCATGGGGAAATTCAACTTTTTTCCAATGTCCCATACACTTGTTGTAGCAAAACTAATTACATACAATACTTAACTCAGTAAAAAATATGATATGCATCTAAATCACTATCTCAAAAAACATTAATAATAGCTTTTAAAAAAAGTTCTTAAGTCCTGGCGGTTGAACTGTAAAGCCTAATAGCATTGGGGAGTATTGACCTCTTCATCCTGTCTGAGGAGCATTGCATCGATAGTAACCTGTCGCTGAAACTGCTTCTCTGTCTCTGGATGGTGCTATGTAGAGGATGTTCAGAGTTTTCCATAATTGACCGTAGCCTACTCAGCGCCCTTCGCTCAGCTACCGATGTTAAACTCTCCAGTACTTTGCCCACGACAGAGCCCGCCTTCCTTACCAGCTTATTAAGACGTGAGGCGTCCCTCTTCTTAATGCTTCCACCCCAACACGCCACCACAAAGAAGAGGGCGCTCTCCACAACTGACCTATAGAACATCTTCAGCATCTCACTACAGACATTGAATGACGCCAACCTTCTAAGGAAGTACAGTCGACTCTGTACCTTTCTGCACAAGGCATCTGTATTGGCAGTCCAGTTAAGCTTCTCGTCTAACTGTACTCCCAGATACTTGTAGGTCTTAAACTGCTCCACACATTCTCCATTAATGATCACTGGCTCCATATGAGGCCTAGATCTCCTAAAGTCCACCACCATCTCCTTGGTCTTGGTGATATTGAGACGCAGGTAGTTTGAGTTGCACCATATCACAAAGTCCTGTATCAGTTTCCTATACTCCTCCTCCTGTCCATTCCTGACACACCCCACTATGGCCGTGTCATCAGCGAACTTCTGCACATGGCAGGACTCTGAGTTATATTGGAAGTCTGATGTGTACAGGGTGAACAGGACCGGAGAGAGTACGGTTCCCTGCGGCGCTCCTGTGCTGCTGACCACCGTGTCAGACCTACAGTCTTCTTGCGAGTATTCACACTGTAGAACAAAGAAATACAATAGAGACAATGAAATATTAGACACAAAGGTTGACAAATAACAAATGTGCTAAAGAAGATAAACTGTGCAAATACAGGGGAAAAAAACAAATAATAATAACAAATAAATAACATTGAGAACATGAGATGTAGAGTCCTTGAAAATAAGTCCACAGGTTGTAAAAACAGTTCATTTTTTGAGGTGAGTGACGTTATCTATGCTAGTTTAGGAGCCTGATGGTTGAAGAGTAGTAATTTATTGGAAAGGAAGAAACAAACAGACATATTATTTGTTGGATGAGGTGACAAGTGCTTATGATGCACAGATACATCCTAACATGTGCTGGGACACATCATCATTGGTGTATCCTGGGAACATGGGATGTTTTGGGTCTTTCAATGTCAGGCACTCTCGCCCAGGCAACCCAGCCACAGTTGGTCAGGCCCTGGCTTGTGTCCCAGCAACATTAGTCCAAGGGTCACACCTCTTGATCTATAGCCATCTGGAGACTCACTCAGCAGTCTCTGTGATGGTCCTCATGGTTCTTTTGCTTGTAGCCCCTGTAACTTCAATGAGAGAGTATCTTCTGCACAGTGAGCAGCCAGCAAAACCTCCACACCCTGCCTCTACAGACTTCCATTGTGTCCTCCACCCCCGTGCTCTACCAGCTTCTGGCATTAGCTTTTCTGTGCTTATACACCTCTTCAATCTGATCTTCCGAAGGACCTGTCAGTTCTACCATGACCTCCTGTTCCTGACAGAATGACCATGTCAGGCCACAGGGATGATGATGTGATGAAGTCAAGGAACTTTAATTGCTTGCAAAGATTGAATATCAGTTGTTAGTCAGATGTCGTATGGCGTCAGATCATCTTGCTTGGAAGACAGTCGAAGTTGGCACAGTATTTCTTTCCATCACGACCAACATTTGCCAGTTTGAATTCTCTCAATGGAGAGCTGTCTGATTCTGATTTGTGTTGCCTGGACTGTCACTCATGGCAATTATTGTTAGATGATTTTCCATAAACTCTGCTGAGTAGTGGACTTGCATTAATAAGCCCTGACACATCTAACTGGATATTTTCAAGAATTTTTCTTCAATACAGACAAAATTGTTCCATTTCACTACTGGGACAGATGGCAGATGCCTGCAGCAGAAAGGCTATCTCTAAGCCCTGCCATCTGTTCGAAGCAGATACTTTCTTGTAAAGGAACGGCATATTCTATATCTTGAAGGATAAAGCTTTAATACTACTGCATAATCCAAGCCACCTGAGAGACATCTGTCATATTACCCTGGGTCCCACAGGCAGAAACATCAGGTAGGAGTCTGATTGTCACAGTGTTGCCACACTCGCATCCAGCTGTGGCACTTTTCTGTGAATTCAAACTACGGTTGTCTCAATGATCTCTTTCGGTGTCTTCTGGCAAGCCAGTTTAGTGTTGGCATGCAGAGGAATCTTGGGGTCCGAGTCCATTGCTTCCTGAAAATGTCTGCTCAGGGCAATATGGTGGTAGAGAAGCTAAGTGGCACACTTGCCTTTGTTAGTCCAGACACTAGGTTCAAGAGTTGGGAAGTTATGTTGCAGTTTTATAAACCTCTGAGTTAGACTGCATTCAGTTTTTAATTTATTTATGGAGATACAGCACGGAATAAGTCCTCCTGACTCTTCAAGCTGGCCGCCCAGCAATCCCCCAATTTAATCCTAGCTTCATCACAGGACAACTTACAATGTCCAATTAACCTACCAAACTTTACGTCTTTGGTCTGTGGGAGGAAACCCACGCATTCGTGGGGAAAACGTACAAACTCCTTACAGGCAGCAGTGGGAGATGAACCCAGGTCTCCTGTACTGTAAAACGCTGTGCTATTGTGCCGCCCCATTATGGAAGAGATCTCGACGCTTTGGGGACCATGCAGAAGGGGCTCAGTAGAACGCTGCCTGAATGGACAGGATGGACAAACCTGCTTTTTTTTCTGGAGCATCAGAGGCTGAGCGGAGATCTGATAAAATTGAGAGGCACAGACAGAGTATTTTTCACAGGATTAAAGTGACTAATATTAGGGGGCATGTATTTAAGGAGAGGAGATGAGAATTTTCCTTGTAGTTTAGCTTTCCTATGGTTGCTTATATTTTTATAGAATCAAGTTCAAGTTGCAGTTTAATTGTCACTCAACCATACATAAATGCCCATGAATACAGCCAAATGAACCAATGTTCCTCTGGAGCCAAGGTGCAAACCATGGTACCAATGATCATACATGCCACAAGACACCTATAGCACATACAAGTATAATAGCAGTAAACATTGTGTCACGCATAAACTATAATATAGCCCAAGTCCCTGAGTGTTATGTCCTGTAGGTTGATGGTGCATGGGATGTTGTTAGCAGGAACAAGTCCGCAGCAGTCCGATCATCTTGTGGAAGTGCAGCCTCAGATGAATGCATCCCACCTATATACATGAAATTGTTCAGTAAATCTTCTAGTAATTGTAGTATGGATGATTTTATAATTTTTCTAGAAACTTCCTCTAGGTGTTCTGGTTTTCTCCCACATTCCAAAGACGTAGGAGTTAGAGTTAGTGAGTTGTGGGCACACTATGTTGGCGCCGGAAGTGTGGCGACACTTGGGGCTGCTCCCAGCACAGCCCCGAAGCAAGCGAGGCGTTGTACTGAATGTTTCAATGTACATGTGACAAATAAAACTAATCTTTAACTCTGTATAATTGACACCCTGAAGTGTAGCTATGACCAATATGTTGTGTGATTGAATGTAGACCTCTGGAGTTGATTTACAATGGCTAATCTATGGGCACTGTTACAATACATCAATTCTGCACATTGGTGTTTAATCTCTAAGACTTATTTAAATATTATCCACATCATCCTTGTGATATAAATTATGTTTAAAATAGCATGGCATTCTGAAGCAATTGTAAGAACATTCCTTTCAGTGGAGGTCGGATGATGTTTATTAATCCCTTCTATAATTCAAATTGGTATGTGCTTCCTCAAGCAAACAATTGCCTTCAGATATTTAGGAGGATATTGTCATATTGAGAGTGAACCCTGTATGCTAATGATTAATGCGCTAACCACATGATGTACAATTAATCTCTAACTCCAATGTGCTGTGTCAGAAAAATAAATTTTTCTTGTCAGTCAATTTACCAATTCAAATATTCTCTTTTTGTTTCGACTGCATACAGAAATCTGCTTTGAAATTCAAATGAACATCAAAATTACACTTCACTTTTTTTCCCAATCCTGAAATAATTCAATTAATTGTGATTGTCCGTTGTATCTAAGAATGGCAGGAATCCTGTGCAGAAGGGATTTGAAAGCGGCAAAGCCGTTGCACTGGGACAGTTTTACTCTCTTGACCTCAAGCCTGGGTCTGGTGGTACGAGTAGTCATCACGAGCTGGGATCTTCCTTGGCTGTAGTGGATGCCTGTGACTGATCCTGTGCTTTGTCATGCCCTTCACTCTCCACGGAACGTTGCAGTACCGCCATCCTGGCTGTTGGATCACACTCCAAATCTCATCCGCACAGTGCAGCGGAGCTGACTTCACATGCTAGGACAGGTATGTCCTTATCCCACCGGGGTACAAGGCCCACTGGCCACCTTCACCTGGCCTAGTCCGCTTTTCGAAGCAATATACCAGGGTGTGGCTGCTGTCGCATGCAAACAGCTACTTGGAGCCACAGGTGAGAGCTGAGTGCCTGGTAGGTGAGTGAGCTGCCCAGAATGGACACGACAAGCCCCTTCAGCAGGTTTTACCCTTGCATGGACACCCTATATTCCCCTATTCGATTAATAACATTTGAATTATCAAATATGATTAGTTAGAGGACTCTGAGGATTAAGGATTATGATGGGAAAGATGTTTCTTTAAAAATGTTGACCTTCTTGAACAGATAACAAAGTCATGTCACCAATTTACATGCCATTACACTGGAATAAAGCCGCCAGCCCTTGAGGATCACAGGTATTTTGGACATAGCTTGTTCATTCATCTCTGTAAATAAATTTGCATTAATTTTCCATTTTATTTAGAGTGAGAAAGATTTATGGAGGTGCTTTTTCATCTTTATACCTTGGCAATAAGCATGACTGGATCTGAAAGCAGAAAAGGGAAACAATTTGTTTGAGAGCTGCTGAATGAATCAGACTATAGGAACGGAGAATGCACTGTAAATATAAGAGAGTTCGCAGATGCTGTTAATCTTGAGGAACACATGCAAATTGCTGGAGGAACTCAGCAAGTCCGGGAGCAATTATGGAGAGGAATAAACAGACAATGTTTCAGGACCAGAAAGAAAAAGGCAGAAGAAGTCAGAATAAGAAGTTGGTGGGAGGGGAAGAAGTGCAAGCTGGTAGGTGAGACCAGGTGAGGGGAAAGGTGTGTGAGTGGGGGAGGTGGAGTGAAGTAAGAAGTTGGGAGAGGATAGATGGAAGAGATGAAGGACTGAAGAAGGAGGAATCTGATAGGAGAGGACAGTGGATCATGGAAGAAGGAAGAAGGGAGGGGGGAAGAAGAAGGGGATGCAGAGGAAAGTCATGGGCAGGTGAGGAGAAGGAAAATGTCCTTCCTGTTCTGATGAAGAGTCTTGGTCCAAATGTATTAACTGTTTATTCCCCTCCATAGTTGCTGCCTGACATTTTAAGAGACCAGAATGTTTTATATTTTCCTCCATTTATGCAAAAATCTCTTCTAAACCTCTTACTCCTCAAAATAAACACTTGCCTTTTTAACTTGGATATATGAGCAATGGGAAAACTTTCTTACTATCTACCTTAACTGTGCACCTCGCAATTTTGTGCAGTTTTCTCAGGACCTCAATCGGCCTCCTCTGGTCCAAGAAAATAAACCCCACCTCTAAGATGAAACATTCTATCTTAGGAAGTGTCCTGGTGAAACTCCTCTGCACACTCTTTGGTCCAATCATATGCTTTCTATCATGATACATGTTCAGAAAGTGAAGTGGAGTTTTGACAATATACAGGTTATGGATGATGGAAAATGGGAGCTGGTCCAGGAAAACATTGTAACGTCAAGTCTTGAGGTAATGAGGTGTTGAGCGTGAGAATCTAAAACCATCCTTATTGAGGAATCTTTATATCACTGAGCAACGTTATTTGGATTATTGCAAAAGATTGAGCTCTGCACCTGAGGAAGGCTGTTCTAGGCCTGCAGATGGTCCAGAGGATTTCCACGAGAATGACTGTGGGAATGAACCGCTTAACCTAGGAGTATCATTTAATGTGCTTGTACTTGATGGATTTCAGGAGGCTGAGGAAGAATCTCATTGAAAGCTGAAAGGCTAGGATAGAGTGAATATGGAGAGGGTGTTCCCATTAGTAGGAGAAGCTAGGATCTGAGGATACAGCCTCAGAATAAAGGGATGTCTCTTTAAAACTGAGAAGGTGAGGAATTTGTTCAGTCAGTAGCTAGTGAATCTGTGGAATTCATTGCCACTTGGAGGCCAAGTCATTGTGTGTATTTAAGGCAGAGATTGATAGGTTCGGGATTGTTCAATGTCATTTCCAGTACACAGGTGTAAATGAGAAGGAAATGGTTGTTACTCCAGATCTGATGCAGTACAAATAAACACAATAAGATAAAAAACACAACAATAAATATAAATACATAGTTTATATATTGATTGTGTGTATCTAAGGGATGCTAGGCACAGGATGGTCTGTACACAAAGTGAATGACAGGAAATGATGAAGTAATGGTGGGGAGGGGACAGTTAATGGGTGGAGGTGTTGATCAGCTTTCCTGCTTGGGGAAAGTAACGGTCTTTGAGCCTGGTGGTCCTGGTGTGCATGCTACGTAGACTTCTCCCTAATGGCAGGGGAACAAACAGTCCGTGAGCAGGACAGTTATGAATTACAGGGAGAATAGGGTTGATAAAAGCGACCACCTCGACTGATTGGCAGAACAGACTCGATGAGCCAAGTGGCTTAAAATCATATATATTATGATTTTATGATCTAACTTGTATAGGGATTGGTATACAGAGATCCTAAAGCAATTTACTGTCAATATTACCTCATTTAGTTCTTTTGTTATAGTTACTGCAGTTTGTCAGCAAATAGCAAGCAATGTGAAAGACAAGACGATTTGTTTCATGTCCCTGGGAATAAGATCACAATTAAGTTGTGTTCAGATCCAAAGCCGGTGACTCTGCATCCACATCTCAGCTCTGCTGTTCTGGAGATGCATCTGCTGTTCCAAAAGGAGTGGAATGGGAGATGTTCCACCAATTGAACCAGGTTCTCAGGGCAACACTCGGGCAGCCATTTTGGAAAAAGGCAGAGATTCTTTAGAATCCGTTTTCCTTTGTCAAGGGAGATGTGGGCACCATCTGCAAGGTCAGCATTTGCTGACCATCCAAATTGCTCATGGTGTAGTGCTTAGCACGTCATTATACACCACAAGCCTTCATTGATAGGGGTTCAATTCCGGCTGCTGTCTGTAGGAGTATGTTCTCTCTATTTCCTCTGGGTTCTCCAGTTTCCTCCCACATAGTAAATTTTCTGATGGTATTAATGGTAAGACTCTTGGCAGTGTGGAGGATCAGAGGGATCTTGGGGTCCGAGACCATAGGACACTCAAAGCTGCTGTGCAGGTTGACTCTGCGGTTAAGAAAGCATATGGTGCATTGGCCTTCATCAATCATGGGATTGAGTTTAGGAGCCGAGAGGTAATGTTGCAGCTATATAGGACCCTGGTCAGACCCCACTTGGAGTACTGTGCTCAGTTCTGGTCACCTCACTACATGAAGGATGTGGAAAGCATAGAAAGGGTGCAAAGGAGATTTACAAGGACGTTGCCTGGATTGGGGAGCATGCCTTATGAGAATAGGTTGAGTGAACTCAGACTTCTTTCCTTGGAGCGACGGTGGATGAGAGGTGACCTGATAGAGGTGTATAAGATGATGAGAGGCAATGATCGTGTGGATAGTCAGAGACTTTTTCCCAGGGCTGAAATGGCTAGTATGAGAGGGAACAGTTTTAAAGTGGTTGGAAGTAGGTACAGAGGAGATGTCAGGGCTAAGTTTTTTATGTAGAGGGTGGTGAGTGCATGGAATGGGCTGCTGCCGACTTGGTGGTGGCTGATACAGTAGGGTCTTTTAAGATACTTTTGGATAGATACATGGGGCTTAGAAAATTAGAGGGCTATGGGTAGGCCTAGTAGTTTGCAAAGGAAGGACATGTTCGGCACAGCTTCGTGGACCAAAGGGCCTGTATTGTCCTGCAGATTTTTCTGCGTTTCTATTCTAAGGATTTAAAAAGGGTAGGTAAGTTGTGGGCATGCTATGTTGGCGCCAAAAACATGACAACACGTACACAATTCTCACTGATTTGAATTGACCCAAACAACACATTTCACTGTGCATTTTTATGTATATGAAAAATAAAGCAAATCTCTCTTTTAAATCTCTTCTTGAACCACCACAGACTCCCACTGTGCTCCACGAAAAGAAGTAATAAGATGATCAGGACACACCAGAGTGGGGTAAATACCAAAAGAAAACTAATCAACAACTTGGCAGGTACTTCAGGGCAAATTTTAAATGAAATACTCTCATTAATGCATATACAATTTCAAAGATCTCGCAATAATGTAAAATTCATAAGTATTGACCTGTCTCTTTTTTTTAACTTTAAAGTTAAAGTTTGAAGATTTGGGATCAGCTACAGTATTTCCTCAGAATCAGGTTTAATATTACTGACACTGTGTAGGAGAATGGGGCTGAGAGGGAAATGGATCATGATGAAATAACAGAGCAGACTCAATGGGCCGAATGGCCTAATTCTGATCCTATGTCTTATGGTCTTATAGACTTAATGTATCTGCCTCTATTGCTACACCAGTTAGCATAGTCCAGGCTCCTATATTTTATTGTCTTATGGTTTTGTATGTATGAAATTTGTAAATTTGTACAGCATAGTGCAATACATAATAACTATAAAAATAAATTGCAATATGAATATAAAGATAAATATATATTAAATAAGTAGCATAAAAAGAGAGCAAAGAAGAAACATATAGTGAGGTAATGTTCATGGGTTCATTGCCCATTCAGAAATTTGATGGAAGAGAGGAAGAAGCTGTTCCTAAAATTTTGAGTTTATGTCTTCAGGCTCCTGTACCTCATCCTTGATGACAGCAATAAGAAAAAGGCATGTCCTTGATGACGGAGGTCCTTAATGATAAATGCTGCCTTTTGAGGATGTCTTTGCCGGTCAGGAGGTTAATGCCCAGGATGGAGCTGGCTGAGTTTACAACTTTCTGCAGCTTTCTTTCCCCTTATTTCAGCTATTCAAATCATGCTTTGGAAACTCATTATCTTGCAATTGTAGATGTCTTTCACTTCAAAAGAAATGAGAGGAAATCAAAATTCAAACCGCCACTGCAAAAGAAATAATTCTTTGATTGTCATGATCAAATAGATCACAAATGTTTCAGATGTGCAGATGCATTCTCCCATGGTGAAGTTCACATTGAAGCAACTGTGGATAGAAGGAGGGAAAAAAGCTCATAATCATAATCAGAATCAGGTTCATTATCTTTGAGACACGTCGTGAAACTTATTTCTTTGTGGCAGTGGTACAGTGCGAATCATAAAATAAACTATAGAGTACAAGAGGAATATACAAAAAAAAATTAAGTGCGTGTAGAGAGTATATATGCGTAGTGAGGTGGTATTCATGGGTTCATTGGCCATTCAGAAATCTGATTATGGAAGAGGAAGAAGCTGTTTCTAAAACATTGAGTGTGTGTGTGTGTTACTGATATTAGTAATGAGAAGTGGGCATGTCCTGGCCAGTGGGGGTCCTTAATGGGGCCTTTGACAGCCTAAATATAGGAATATATGAAGGGAAGACTAATGTCAATTGTATGGCCTACAAATAATTGCTGTCTGTATTAAGACACGGTTTAGATTTAGATATAAAGAGTGGCATGGTAATGTAACAGTTAGTGCAATTGCTTTGCAGCTTCAGCTGTAAGATCAAGGTTCAATTCCCATTGCTGTCTGTAAGAAGTTTGTTTATTTACCCCTGTGACTGGGTGGGTTTCTTCCAGGTGCTCTGGTTTCCTCTCATATTCCAAACAGCTATGGTTAGGGTTAGTGACTTATGGGAATGCTATGCTGGTCCCAGAAGCATGGTGACACTTGCCCTGCACAATACACACTGATTTGATTTGACACAAACCAAAGCATTTCACTCTGTTTTATCATACATTTGATGAATGAAGCTAATCTAGTTTTCCTTCTTTCTTTCTTCCCCGACATGATGTGGCATTAAAGAACAGTGATGAATCAGTTCCTTCAGAAGACATGGGGACAAGAATTCTCACCAGGATCAACTTAGACAGAGAGTCATGTCACTGCACAGGACAGAAACAAATCCTTAGATCCAACATATCCATTCCAATCTTCAAATACACTAATCCCATTTACCAGCACTTGGCTTCTGAGCTTTAGTGATTCAAACTGCTCATCTGGATGCTTTTTAGATATTTGCCTCTGCCATTTTCTCAGTCCACGTTCTAGATAGCAGCCACCCTGTGGACTCTGTCTATACTTCCCACTGCCTCAGTGAAGCAGCTAACATGATCAAAGACCCTACCCACCCTGGACAAACTCTCATTACCTTCCTCCCATCAGGCAGAAGATACAAAAGCCTGAAAACATGTACCAACAGGTTCAATCAGAGCTTCTATCCCCCTGTTATAAGACGATTCAATAGTTCCTGCAGCAACTGCTTGAAAACAAACTAAAAGTTGCTGTGAGACAAACTGAAGGCACATCGCACTGTATGACATTCTTCCAGCTAACTGAATTGCAAGTTGAAAAAGTACGTTTAATCATTTATTACAAACCAACAGTAAAGCCATTCTACTCTGTAATTTATGTAAAACAAAATGAGTGAAATGAGAATAATTGGATCAAATTCAAACAAGGACGAGTGGTCAATGAGAAATATTCACTCTCTATTTACCCTCTCTCTATGCCACACAAACAGGAGAACAGTTACCACCCAATCCGCGTGTTGCCCACTAACCACCATCTAAACATGTAACAAATTACACTAACACACAGCGAGAATGCACAACACAAATACAATACAGACAGACAATAAATAGATGCATGGCTTAACCCAACCCCTAATTATTTTAACGCTGTAATGTTTGCTACATATTACAAAATAGGAGACATGATAACTTCAAGGATAAACGTTCACACATTTTAGCATATTTTTATTTTGGTTTCTTTCTCTCTTGGCATGACTTGGCATTAAAGGACAGGGTTGAATCAGTTCCTTCAGAAGAAAAGGGGCAAGAATTCTCAACAGGATCAACTTAGATAGAGTCATCTTGTTGAACAGGGCAGATACAAACGAACACATTTTAACTTTTATGCAAATATGGAAACATAGAAACATAGAAAATAGGTGCAGGAGTAGGCCATTCGGCCCTTCGAGCCTGTACCGCCATTCAGTATGATCATGACTGATCATCCAACTCAGAACCCTGTACCTGCTTTCTCTCCATACCCCCTGATCCCTTTAGCCACAAGGGCCATATCTAACTTCCTCTTAAATATAGTCAATGAACTGGCCTCAACTGTTTCCTGTGGCAGAGAATTCCACAGATTCACCAGTCTCTGTGTGAAAAGGTTTTTCCTCATCTCAGTCCTAAAAGGCTTCCCCTTTGTCCTTAAACTGTTACCCCTCGTTCTGGACTTCCCCAACATCGGAAACAATCTTCCTGCATCTAGCCTGTCCAATCCCTTTAGAATTTTATACATTTCAATAAGATCCCCCCTCAATCTTCTAAATTCCAGTGAGTATAAGCCTAGTCGATCCAGTCTTTCTTCATATGAAAGTCCTGCCATCCCAGGAATCAATCTGGTGAACCTTCTTTGTACTCCCTCTATGTCTTCTTTCTTCTTTAAACTAAGTTGTGTAGCAGTCATCTAGGCCAGAGGTTACCCCAGTACAGAGTGATCTATACAACCACTGACCGTCCAGTCAGTTAGTCATGAAGTCAAACAGCTACAGTAAGTGAAGCTTCTGGAGCTGTAACTTCTCAAACCTCTATCTCCTGTAGAAGACAGATCTTGGTTCTAAGCCTGTCCAGACAGCTGGTCTTGATCTTGATGTGGACCTGCTACACAAATCCTGTTCTGTCTGGAAAGGCTTGAATAACTCTTCCCACGATCCATGAGTTGCAAGGCCATGTGTCATCAACTATAAGCATACTGTCTCCTGAGATCCATATGACATTCTGGCCCTGTCTGTCCTAGAAATGGTATATGCACTCCTCACTGACGAACTGCTAGATCGTGTCATGACTCTTGATCTCTAACAAACTGTTCCAGACACTCATTCGGCTCCCTGACAACTTCAGTGGTTTCCCCTGGGCTTTGAGAACGGCAATTTTACACTTCCATGCTGCTGCATTTGCTGGATCATTTTGCAATATTTCATTGCGCATCTTGTTGGTGTCATTATACCTCTCAAGTGATTCAAATTGCACGGCAGTCAATCGCTTCACCCAGAGGCTGCCTGGAAATTGCTTGTGGAGTATTTGCAGACATTACAATACCAAATCATCACAAATACAGTCAAGGGCAGTAATCACCACTTTTTCACAAATGATCCAAATGTCATTGCCAAGTTTTAAAGCAGGCGCTCTCTTGACATGACCTTTGGAGATGACATCCTTGATGAAGGCTGTGTATTCAGTGTGAAATGACAAACTCTTCTTAAACCCCCACCGTAGATTAAGGGTATATACTTCAGCATTCTTCCTATTATTCAGCATGTTAATATCCTCTTTTCTCAAAGGCAAGCTAATCTGGTAGTGACCATCAATCAGCTTTGCAGAATTTGCAACCAGCTCCGTGAACTTGTGGACAAACTAGACTGCATTCGGGGGAAGCTTGTCTTGAACTGCTGCTGCCAAAGCTGATCAAAGCTGAGATTCTGTTAACTGTCAGCTCTGGCTGTGCAGTCTCCTCCATCACCATAGTCTCCTTTCAGTGGCCCATTCACAGTCCAACCCGACTCTACTCTAATTGCACAGGGTCCATCAGTAACACTGCAAATCACTTGCAATGGCTCCAATGCTTCAAGCACATCTGTCCCTATCAGCAGCTCAATTAGTGCACCAACCGCTGGCAAATGGACAGGCTTCAGGTGAGACCATCCTTCGAGATCTGTCTGTCGTAGAATAGTCCCTCTGTGGACAGGTATACTTTCCTGTGTATAGATGTTAGGTAGTTCACAATAATTTTCACCATCTAAGCCAGCCAGAACTGAAACAACGTAGCTGCTCATGATCTTCTCTTGGCCCATGGTGCAGAAGAGAATGTGTGTCCTTTGTCCATGAGGCTCAGTGTGTGAAACACTGTTGTATGTTTTTGGTCTAGGAAAACATAAGTAACTGCTGTCTTGTTACCCTTCTTAGACTTCACTTGTTGTGGTGAACTACATATACCTGTCTGGACACGCCCCCCCCCCCCCCCACTAACTGCTCCTGTGGCTCCTCCCACGGACCCCGATATAAAGGCGATCGGAGACACCACCCCGGCCTCAGTCTCCAGGATGCAGTGTGGTGGTCAATTGCTGCTTGTTCTTTCTTCCAGCCAATAAAAGCCTATATCTCGTCTCACGTCTCCAAGAGTTATTGATGGTGCATCACTTGTAATGGAACTATGGGAAATTTACAATCATGATCGCTGGCCCCTTTAAGGCCACTGGATACTGGAACACTGCCCACTGCCATGTCTGATTCTTCCACAGCTTGTTCTGATTCTGCTCCCATTCTCTTTGAGTGGCTATGAAGTAAACTAGGATGTTTAAAACTGCATACCTTGCAAGAAAGATGCTTCCTGTAATCTTTGCTGATGTGTCCTGTACAGCCAAAGTAGACACCATTTTACTTTAGGAAGACAAGCTTGTCACTATGAGCCCTTTTCCCCAGCTGAGGATATGAATCCAGAGTATGTCCACCCCCTCAGAACAGACAAACACTTTTGGCTGATGAGACCATTTCCCTTTCTTTAGTTCCAGGTTCAGTTTTCATTTTGCTTCTCACAGCGGCCACAGTAGTGGCAAAGCTGCTTGCTCTAGCTTCAGAACAAAATGGTGACTTAGCCTGAAAAGTCAACTGTACTCTTTTCCACAGATGCTGCCTGGCCTGCTGAGTTTGTGTGTGTTGCCAGGAGAGTGGTGGGCAGGGTTCTAACCATCATTTCCATCCAGCTGAGAGCCAGGGTGGAGTCTCCTCTCATTATAGACAGTGCAAGATGCCTCCCCTCACTCAGAGAGTGACTCACAGAGTCATTACTTGAAAATACAGCAATGTGGATGGAAATCCTTCAGAACACAATTAGGTTTCATGTTGTGAGTGTGGGAGACAAGGGCACTCAATTCTTAGGATCTTATGGGATGAGTAGAATATGAGCCGAGAGGCACATAATTATTATAAAGCACGTAGCCTTTCCTGAACCATACATCAGAAACTAATCAATAAGTAGTATAGTGCAAGAGAATAGCAAGGAACGAAGGGTGAATTGTGATTAATTGGAGAAGTGGTTTGAGTGAGTATTGGTACCAAGCAAACAGTAGAATTTATGTTTTAAGTTGTCGGTCTGGCATCAACATGGTTACGTTGTTGTTTGTGCAGAGGCAATAGAGTGCGACCTTTGATTAATTAAGAGTTGTGTCATGAATTGCCTAACGTAGATCAGTTGATCAGCACTCATGGTCAACATTAGTGTGCATATTGTATACAGAGATCCTGTAGCGAAGATTCAAATAGCAACGATATAAATGCTGGGCAATTTGGAAAGAAGTAGTACTAGGATCAACAAAAATCTGCCTGATTCCACCTGAAACATCCCTCAGACACACTTGTCTCCCACAGACTCTGCTCCTGTTAAGTCCCTCCAGAAGATTATTCATTGCTAAAGATTCCAGCACCTGTGGTCTCTTATATCTCCAGATTTTACTAGGCTGTTGCCTGAGATGCAACGTTTCAGTTATGAGGCAAAATTCCTATAACCCTAGAGTGGAGGAGACTAACTGGGAATTAAGTAGATAAATTCAAAATTCTGAAGGCATGAATAGGGCAGATAGTGAGAAGGTTTTCCACATGATTGAGACATTTAAATCCAGAGAACGTAAGTTATTTAAAAGTGGAAATCTGAGGAAAAACATTTTTACCATTAAATATTTGTGTATTTGTTAAATCGGTTTAATATTGTTACTGTGAAAATCTTTACTTTGCATGCCATCCATTCAGATCCATTTCATCCATTAGTACAGTACGTTAGAGTACTGCAATGGAGAAGCAATAAGAGAATGAAGAATAAAGTGTCACAATCACAGCGAAAATGTAGTGCAGGTAGCCAATAAGGCACAAGGTTGTGATGAGGCAGATAGTGAGGTCAAGAGTCCTTCTGATCATACCAAGTGACTGTGGGACCATGTGTTCTGTCTGGATTGTTTTTGTGGTGTTCCTCCTCACTCTGGGTTAAAGTTATTTGTCACGTGGGTTTGGATGGTGGTTGGCATGTGGCGCACAGTATTGGGTGCTGGTTAAAATAAAACAAGTATTGCCACCTGCTCTCCTGTTTGGGTGCCGTAGAAAGGGGGTGAATAGAGAGCGCATATTTCTCATTGACCACTCCTCTTTGCTTGAATTTGGTCCAGTTATGCTCATCACACTCATCATTGTTTTACTTGAATTACAGGAGAGTTGAATGGTTTCATCAGGACCGGAGAAAAAGGTGAGGACTCAGAGTAAGAACCTCTCCTCCTCACACTTTCTTACTCTCTTCTTTTTGTTCCAGTCCTGATGAAGGGCCTCAGCCCAAAATGTCCACTGTTTACTTTTTTCCGGAGATGCTGCCTGGTCCGCGCAGTTCCTCCAGCATTCTGTGTGTGTTGCTTGGATTTCCGGCATCTGCAGACTTTCTCTTGTTTGTGATTGGATCACATCCCTGCTGATCTCTTCTTTCCATGTGCCATGTTAACATAAATTCAGTATATTTAATCAAGCTAGAAATGTCAAGTACTGGGGGTGGGGGGTAAGTGTGTAGTTTAAAGGAGATGCACAGGGCAATTTTTTACGTGGGCAGTGGTGGGTGCTTGAAACAGACTGCCAGGGATGGTGATGGAAGCAGATACAATAGAGACATTTATGTTAGATAGTCACATAATAGACAGGCCGTGGAGAGATATGGATCATGTGCAGGCAGGAGAAATTTAGTTTAATCTGGTGTGGTGTTTGGTGCAGATACTGTGGGTTAAAGAGCCTGTGGCTGTGCTGTACAGTTCTGTGTATTAGATGCTACAGCACTCTTCAAAGTATAAAGATCAAAGTATATTTATTATCAAAGTATGTACAGTATATGTCACCAAATACTACCCTGAGATTCATTTTCATGCAGACATTCACACTAGAACTATTAAGTACAATAGAACCTATGGAAATCTACACACAAGCACAGACCAACCACTGTTTTGTAAAAGAACGCAATTTGTGCAAACACATATTTATACATAGGTAAATAGATAAATAACTAGATAAAGAAACAAAGAAAGATAGGTAATGCGTCACAGTACTGTAGCAACTAGTGCAACACTATTACAGTTCAGGGCATTCCAGAGTTCAGAGTTCAGTTGCATAGAGAACCACCAGCCAGCTACACAGCCTGTCAGAACACCCTGGACTTCAGTGCTTACCCACTGCAATGGAGAGCTACTCGACACCCTTGTCATTTGACCTACCATTTGTGTAATGTTTTGAGCTGAGGCCTGGTCACTCAGTGCCTCACAGCTCAGTTTCACTGCATCTCATGCCTTAAAGTAATTAGAATATTAGAGTTTATATAGCATGAATAAAGGCTCTTCATCCAAGTCCATGATGACCATACTGCACAACGAGATAGTTCCAATTTCCTGCCCGTATCCCTTCTGGCCCCTTCGACCATAAGACATCGGAGCAGAATTAGGCCATTCAGCCCATCGAATCTGCTCCGCCATTCCATCACGGCTGATCCCAGATCCCACTCAACCCCATACACCTGCCTTCTTGCCGTAATCTTTGAGGCCCTGGCCAATCAGGAAACTATCAATTTTTGCTTTAAGTATGCCATCGGTCTCAACCTCCTTTGTCCTTTGTGTTTTAAAAATATTTTGTGCTTTAGAAATTGTTTGTAATTTGGAAGTGTTTAAGATAGAAGTCCTCTATCTAAATGTGTTTTAAGAATGTTGTTTGCATTTACACATGTATCAGTGAAAATAAATGAACTGCATATGTTTGAATGGGAGTAGCTGTTCTTTAACCTAGTGATATGAGACTTCAAGCTTCTGTACCTCCTGTGAGAAGATAGTGTGGCCCGGATGCTAGGAATCACTGGTGATAGACATTGCCTTCTTGAGGCTGGCAGTTATGTATAATTGATGTTAATTTAAATCTATATTAACTTACCGTTTTTGTCATGTTTGCAATATACTATGCAGCTTCTGCAAAAATAAATAATGTTCATGGCATTTATATTGTGACAACAATAAGCTTGAAATCTAGTTGAGAGTTGATTACTGGAGTATTTCATCAAAGCATTGGTTCTCAGTAAGCTTAAGTAAACTGCACAATAGAGCTAAGGAAGAAGCCAATGATGGAATTCTCTTCAGCAACACTTTTCAACAATAATGGAATGCTCTTGAGAATCACTTCATTGTCTGGAAAGTGGTAAGATCATGAAGGATGCAATCTTTAATTTGAATCTCTGATTCAGTAGTAATGAGATAAAGGTAATTTGCTGTGATAGCCTGTAATGATACATACGACTCTTTACGTGATGCATCCTAGCACACTTTAGAAAACAGATCTACACTCAGAAAAAGCTAAACTATAAAATAATGATTAAGTACTATTAGTTTACTAAATATCTTGAGTGAAATGCTTCAAAACATTAACAAGGAAAAATCTACAGATACTAGAAATCCAAGCAAGACATACACAATGCTGGAGGAATTCATCAGGTCAGGCAGCATCTGTGTCAACATTTTGGGCTGAGACCCTCCATCAGGATTGGAGAGAAAAAGATGAGTCAGAGTAAGGTAAGGATAAGGAGCAGATAACAGACATCCCACCCTGCAATAACTCATTTCAGGGAGGTAGCATCCCTGCCCCGCAACCCCATATCCCCACCCCCCGCGTTCAACTTCCAAGGGTGTATGTAATACTTTGTTTAGTAATTTTGTGTAATCTGTAAACCAAGTTGGGTATATGCAGAAAATGTGACATTAAAATATGTACTTATATTATCATGGAGTCATTTTTAAAAATTCTATTATAACTTTAAGCAAGTCTACAAGGAGTTTGGCCTCATCACGTAGGACATCAATAGAGTAGCTCTTTCGCAGCTAGCCAGATAGTTTAAATAACGTTAGCTATGCTAATGAACAAATGATACCTGCTAAACTCACCTCAACATGTCTTTTACATTTTAACCCACCATGGGCAATAGAAAAGTCACTGTTGCAAACAGTGCAGCGAGCAACACTGTCATTATTTTTGAGGTCGACTGTAAAGCCCGCCCACAGAGAAAACTGATAGGTCTACTTAGCACGAAGAGAGACCAATCAGGATGCTCCCTCTCACTCTCGCTCTCCCTCTCCCTCTCAAAAAATTGATTTCCGGGATACTGTATATAATTTGCGGGCATCAGGGAGCCACTAACGATATGTGGGAGACTCTGGAACTTCTGGGGGAGGTGGGATGTCAGAGATAAGGAGCAGATAGGGAGACAGATTCTGGAAAGGAGTAATAATAACAGGGTTACTGTGAAGGGAGATTTTAATTTCCCAAATATTGATTGGCATCTCCCTAGGGTGAGGGGTTTATTTAAGGTGGAGTTTGTTAGGTGTGTTCAGGAAGATTTCTTGACACAGTATGTAGATAAACCTGCAAAAGGAGAGGCTGTACTTGATCTGGTATTGGGAAATGAACCTGGTCAGGTGTCAGATCTCACACTGGGAGAGCATTTTGGAGACAGTGATCACAATTTTATCTCCTTTACCATAGCATTGGAGAGGGATGGGAACAGACAAGTTAGGAAAATGTTTAATTGGAGTAAGGGGAAATATGAGGCTATCAGGCAGGAACTTGGAAGCATAAATTGGAAACAGATGTTCTCAGGAAATCGTGCCGAAGAAATGTGGCAAATGTTCAGGGGATATTTGTGTGGTGTTCTGAATAGGTACGTTCCAATGAGACAGGGAAAGGGTGGTAGGGTACAGGAACCGTGGTGTACAAAGGCAGTTGTAAATCTAATCAAGAAGAAGAGTTTACAAAAGGTTCAAAAAATTAGGTAATGATAGGAATCTAGAAGATTATAAGGCTAGCAGGAAGGTGCTTAAGAAAGAAATTAGGAGAGCCAGAAGGGGCCATGAGAAGGCCTTGGCGGACAGGATTAAGGCAAACCCCAAAGCATTCTACAAGTATGTGAAGAGCAAAAGGATAAGATGTGAGCGAATAGGACCAACCAAGTGTGACAATGGAAAAGTGTGTATGGAACTGGAGGAAATAGTGGAGGTACTAATGAGTACTTTGCTTCAGTATTCACTATGGAAAAGGATCTCAGTGATTGTAGGGATGACTTGCAGTGGACTGAAAGGCTTCAGAATGTAGATATTAAGAAAGAGGATATACTGGAGATTTCGGAAAGCATCAAGTTGGAAAAGTCACTGGGACTGGATGGGATGTACCCCAGGCTACTGTGGGAACCGAGGGAGGAGATTACTGAGCCTCTGGCAATGATCTTTGCATCATCAGTGAGGATGGGAGAGGTTCCGGAGGATTGGAGGGTTGCGGATGTTGTTCCCTTATTCAAGAAAGGGAGTAGGGATTTCCCAGGAAATTATAGGCCAGTGAGTCTTACTTGGTAAGTTGGTGGAGAAGATCCTGAGAGGCAAGATTTATGTACATTTGGAGAGGCATAATATGATTAGCAATAGTCAGCATGGCTTTGTTAAAGGCAGGTCGTGCCTTATGAGCCTGGTTGAATTTTTTGAGGATGTGACTAAACACGTTGATGAAGGTAGAGCTGTGGATGTAGTGTATATTGATTTTAGCAAGGCATTTGATAAGGTACCCCATGCAAGGCTTATTGAGAAAGTAAGGAGGCATGGGATCCAAGGGGATATTGCTTTGTGGATCAGGCTTGCCCACAGAAGTCAAAGAGTGGTTGTAGATGGGTCATATTCTGCATGGAGGCCGGTGACCAGTGGTGTGCCTTAGGGATCTGTTCTGGGGCCCCTATTCTTTGTGATTTTTATAAATGACCTGGATGAGGAAGTGGAGAAATGGATTAGTAAACTTGCTGATGACACAAAGGTTGGAGGTGTTGTGGATAGTGTGGAGGGCTGTCAGAGGTTACAACAGGACATTGATAGGATGCAAAACTGGGCTGAGAAGTGGCAAATGGAGTTCAACCCAGATAAGTGTGAGGTGGTTCATTTTGGTAGGTCAAATATGATGGCAGAATATAGCATTAATGGTAAGACTCTTGGCAGTGTGGAGGATCAGTGGGATCTTAGGGTCCGAGTCCATAGGACACTCAAAGCTGCTACGCAGGTTGACTCTGTGGTTAAGAAGGCAAATGCTGTATTGGCCTTCAGCAATCGTGGGACTGCAGACCCTACTTGGAGTATTGTGCTCAGTTCTGGTCGCCTCACTACAGGAAGGACGTGGAAACCATAGAAAGGGTGCAGAGGAGATTTACAAAGATGGTGCCTGGATTAGGGATTATGCCTTATGAGAATAGGTTGAGTGAACTTGGCCTTTTCTACTTGGAGTGACGGAGGACGTGAGGTGACCTGATAGAGGTGTACAAGATAATGAGAGGCATCGATCATGTGGATAGTCAGAGGCTTTTCCCCAGGGCTGAAATGGCTAGCATGAGAGGGCATCATTTTAAGCTGCTTGGAAGCAGGTACAGAGGAGATGTCAGGGGTAAGTTTTTTACACAGAGAGTGGTGAGTGTATGGAATGGGCTGTCAGAGGCTGTGGTGGAGGCAGAAATGACAGGGTCTTTTAAGTTACTCCTGGATGGCTACATGGAACTTAGACAAATAGAAGGCTCTGAGTAAAGCCTAGGTAGTTCTAAGGTAGGGTATATGTTTGGCACAGCTTTGTGAGCCGAAGGGTCTGTTTTGTGCTGTATGTTTTCTGTGTTTTTAAGTTTCTAAGAAGATGGGGTGAGGGGAGAAAGAAACTCAAGGGAAGTCAATTGGTGAAAGAGGTAAAGGGCTGGAGAAGGGGAGTCTGATAGGAGAGGACAGAAGGCCTTGGAAGAAAGAAAAGGGGAGGAGCACCAGAGGGAGGTGATAAGAAGGTAAGGAGATAAGGTGAGAGAGGGAAAGGAGGATGGGGAATGGTGAAGGTTGGGGCATTAAAACCGAAGGTTTGAGGAATCGATGTTCATGCCATCAGATTGGAGGCTACTGAAACGGAATCTAAGGTGTTGCTCTTCCAACCTGAGTGTGGCCTCATTGTGACAGTAGGGGAGGCCGTGGATTGACATGTTGGAATAGAAATGGGAAGTGGAATTAAAATGGGCGGTTGCTGAGTGATCCCACTTTTTCTAGCGACAGAGCATAGGTGCTTGCAAAGTGGTCTCCCAGTCTACGTCGGGTCTCGCCGATATTCAAGAGGCCACACCGGGAGCACCGGACACAGCTCATGACCCCAACAGACTCGCAGATGAAGTGTTGCCTCACATGGAAAGACTTTCTGGGGCCCTGAATGGTAGTGATGGAGGAGGGGTAGGGGCAGGTGTAGCGCTTGTTCCGCTTGAAAGGAGAAGTGCCGGGAGCAAAATCAGTGGGGAGGGATGAATAGATAACGGAGTTGTCTAGGGTGTGATCCCTCTGGAAAGCAGAAAGTGGGGAGGAGGGAAAGATGTGCTTAGTGGTGGGATCCCACTGGAGGTGGAAGAATGTATGGAGATTTATTTGTTGGAAGTGGAGGCTGGTGGGGTGGTAGGTGAGGACAAGAGGAACCCTAGCCCTGGTGGGTGGCAGGAGGATGGAGTGAGGCAGACATGCATGAAATTGAAGAGATGTGGTTGAGGGCAGTGTTGATGTTGGAGGAAGGGAAGTCTCTTTCTTTTGAAGAAGGAGAACATCTCCTTAGTTCTGGAGTGAAAAGCCTCATCCTGAGAACAGATGCAACGGAGACAGAGGAATTGAGAGAAGGGGATAGTGTTTTTACAAGTAACAGGGGGGAAGAGGTACAGTCCAGATAGAAGTGAGAGTTAGTGGGTTTATAATAGACATCAGTAGATGATCTGCCTCCAGAGACAGAGATAGAGATCGAGAAAGGAGAGATGGGTGTTGAAAATAGACCAGGTAAATTTGAGGGCAAGGTGGAAGTTGGAGGCAAAGTTCATGATATTGACAAGCACACCATGTGTCATATGCAGGAAAAGTTGGGGAGTGATACCAGCGTAGGCTTGGAACATAGACTGTTCCACATGTCCAACAAACAGGCAGGCATAGTTGGATCCGTGTGAGAAATCATGGCTACACCTTTTATTTGAAGGAAGTGGGATGAGCCAAACGAGAAATTATTAAGAGTGTGGACTGGTTTTGTCAGATGGAAGAGAGTGGTAGTGGAGGGGAAATGGTTGGATCTGGTGTCCAGAAAGAGATGGAAAGTTTTGAGGCCTTCCTGGTGGGGGATGGAGGTGGATAGGGACTGGATATCCATGGTGAAAATAAAATGATTGGGGTCAGGGAACTGAAAAGATTGAAATCATTGAAAAGATCAAGATCCATAAAGAAACGATGAGCTTTGAGGCCTTCCTCCAGAAATAAACAGAGAGGTTTGATGCCTTCATCCAAAACATTCTTTACATTTTGTTTTTAAGATCCAAATAGAGAAAAATAGCATGGGTGGATTGGAATGCAAATTCTCTCAACCTATGGGATTGGTATGCAACCTTTGGGAGGTTTACATGTAACATATTAGCTGCAGTAAAATTGAAACTATATATATATATATGTCTCAGATTTACATTTGAAGTAATATTTTACCAGCACTGTGGAGGATGTGGAAAGTGAAAATAAAACACAACTGCTATAAATCTGAAATAAAATTATCATAATAATGCCTGATAAAAATGTCTTCGTCCCTCTTCCATTCCAATCCTGATGAAGGATCTTGGTTTGAAACATCAACCATTGATTCCTCTCCATAGATGATGCCTGACCTGCTGAGTCCCTCTAGCATTTGGCATCTGCAGAAACTCTTGTATTTATAAATAGTGATTATAAATATAATATGAAATATTGTTCATGTTTTTTAGTCAGTTCAAGAACCTGGTGGCCTCAGGGAAGAAACAACTGTTTTTGGACATTGAGGTATTGGTTTTCAGGCTCATGTACCTCTTACTGGTAGCATCACAGCCTGGTACGAAAGACCAACGTCCAGGGATGGAAAGGACTACAGAATGTGATGGATGCAGACCAGACCATCACAGTCAAAACCCTCCCCACCATTTGGGCCATGATCACTTCTTGTTTCTACCATCAGAGACAATAGACAATAGACAATAGACAATAGGTGCAGAAGTAGACCATTCGGCCCTTCGAGCCTGCACCACCATTTTGAGATCATGGCTGATCAATTCCTTATCAATACCCGGTTCCTGCCTTGTCCCCATATCCTTGATTCCCCTATCTAGCTCCTTCTTGAAAGCAACCAGAGAATTGGCCTCCACTACCTTCCGAGGCAGTGCATTCCAGACCCCCACAACTCTCTGGGAGAAGAAGTTTTTCCTTAACTCTGCCCTAAATGACCTACCCCTTATTCTCAAACCATGCCCTCTGGTACTGGACTCTCCCAGCATCTGGAACATATTTCCTGCCTCTATCTTGTCCAATCCCTTAATAATCTTATATGTTTCAATCAGATCCCCTCTCAATCGCCTTAATTCCAGCATGTACAAGCCCAGTCTCTCTAACCTCACTGCGTAAGACAGTCCAGACATCCCAGGAATTAACCTTGTGAATCTACAGAATCGTGAAGGTACAGAAATCTTGGGTCCCATATCAGCAGGTTCAGGAACAGTAGTTACCCTTCAACCATCAGGCTCCTGAACCCCAGCATGGATAATTTCACTCACCTCAACACTGAATTGATTCTGTGATCTATAGACTCACTTTCAAGGACTCTTTATAAATACTTTTCTCTGTATAAATTTTTATTTGCACATTTTGTCTTCTTTTGCACATTGGTTAATAGTCAGTCTTTGTTTATGTATATTTTTTGTAAATTGTATTATGCATGCAAGAAAATATTCCTCAAGAAAGTAAATGGCAACATATATGTACTTTAATAATAAATTTACTTTGAACTTTGCCTGATTGCAGTATGAGAAGGGGGCATGGCCTGGATGGTACCGATGGACGTCACCTTCCTGACACATCACCTTTTGTAGATGTCCTCAACAGTGGGTGACAGCTGCCACCACGATGGATATGGCTGAATCCACCACTTTTTGTAGCCTCTCGCATTCTGGTGCACTGCTGTATCCGTACCAGGCTGCAACATAATCTGTCAGAATACTACCCACTGTACCTCTATAGAGGTTTGTCAGAGTTTTCAACAACATGCCAAGTCTCTCATGAAAGGAGTAGATAATAGTTCACAAGATCGCTCATTTTGCCAATTATTGTCTGCAGCTTTCACCAGTCCTCAGGCAGGTAGCCAGTCCAAACGGGATTCTTCTGAGTTTGCCTTCAGTTTCCAGTGCCAAGATTTATAGGGTAGGCATATCATGGAGTAGTCCTTCCAGAAGTTGTTAATGATGGACACCCAAAATTCAGGAACAGAAACAAGTGTACAAACAGAAAAGTCGTGAGGGTAAAACTCAGAAACATTTGCATTGTTGCACGCTAGGTTAACACAGTTTCATGTGTCATGTTAATTTGCACATTTGAAATGGATTGAGTGCTCAGTGTTGGCAGTAAGCTGTCCTGGTACTAAACCTCACAGCGTCAGAGCAGGAAGGGTTTTATTTGGGAATTCCCCAGTAACTTAGAAGTGACAGAATCCTTTAAAACAAGTCAATCGCTATTCCTCCTTCACATAATAATCATTAACAACTTGAATAAATCCATGAGAATAAATAAAAATTGGCAAATCATGCAAACAAAACAATTTAACTGGTTTGGTTTTATTATTAATTTATATTAATAATTCATTAATATTTAATGTTTAAAAATATAACAAATACATATTAATAATTTGTAAGTTTATATCAGTTTGACTACATCAGAACACAGTAGTATGGTGTAGTGTGATGACTGATCAGGGTTCGATTCCTGCTGCTGACTGTAAGGAGTTTGTACGTTCATCCTTGTGACCACATGGGTTTCCTCTGTGTATCCTGGATTCTTCTCACATTCCAAAGACATGCGTTAGGGTTAGGGTCAATGAGTTCTGGGCATGTTATGTTGCCACGGAGTATGGAGCCACTTGCCGGCTGCCTTTAGGACAAGCCTCAGACTGTATGGCCGTTGACGTAAGAAGACTCATTTCACAGTATGTTTTGATGTTTAGTATATAGGTGGAAAATAAAGCTAAACTTTAATCTTCATCTGTTCCCTCCAGTACATTCATCTTGTTAGAAGATGCTTTTGCAAAGAGCCAACTGTTATAACATATTTGTCTGAAGGAAAGAAAATTAGTTCAGTATTTGATGTTCCTCTGTCTGCTGACATATGGATCAATTTTTAAAGCTCATTTAAATTTGATCTGAATCTACCCACTGTAACCCACCTTCCCCAACTCCTCCCACTTTTCACCTCAGCTTCTCGCCCTCTGACAATAAATCTTACTTCAAGAAGCTGCAGAGTTGTGGGCACTGTTCAGCACATCAAGATAACCAGCCTTGCCCCCATGGATTCTACCTACACTTCTCACTGCTTTGGTAAATCACCCAGCATAATCAAAGACCCTTCCTGCTCCAGACATTCTCTTTTGTTTCCCCAGCCCCTCTTATGAGGCAGAAGATACAAAAGCCTGAAAGCACATACAGTTGTATCTGTAAGCAAAGTCACCGGAGTCTTTGGAAGAAGAGGCCTGCCTACCTAATATTACGTGACATTTCAATATACTAAAGATCAAAGGTAACAGCAGGAAAATTCTATAGTTACATGTATCTACAATGCTTCCTTTGAATGACATATAATTTTGAAACACCTTCATCTTCTCACCCACAATCCAGACACTCAGAATGAAAGTTCAATCCCACCGACTCTAGGCTGCATTTATGCATTTGCAGGCTTCTGTGGTCAAATGGAAGATCATTGTTCAGAGCTGCATTTTAAATTCATTCTATAATGAACATTCAGGTCTGAAGATGGGCTGTTATTAAATTTAGTATTTGCTATATACCACAAGCCCAGAATATGCCCTGACACATACCACCATGCTCAGGTCAGCTTCTATCCGTCTGTTATTAGGCTATGGAATGGTCCCCAAATCCAATAAGATGGACTGTTGCCCTCACAATCTATCTCATTCCGGCCTTTCTCTGTGACTGTAACAACTTCTTCAATTCCATTTTACAAGCTCAATGGACCAATTTGATGAAATCATCTGTATGGATGGCTTGTAAAACAAAACTTTCCACTGTACCTCAGTACATGTGAGAGCACTAAATCAATTTACTAATCTTCCTTTTATATAGCTTGCTACTGTTACAAAGAAATCCTCTTTGTTTGTCCACACTGTGTTATATAGTAAATTCATTTCACCATCTCAAGCAGAATGTTCTCTTGTGATAAAATGACTTTAAAAAAACATCACTTCCTCAGACCTTAAACTGATTTACTGATGAACCATTGGGGAGGGCATGGGCACAACCCACTGACATTAAGTTTTTGAGCAGGTAACTGGTCTGTTTCTGAACAATTTTTAATTACTTCCCAGGAGAATTCTATTGAGCCATGTGGTTACAATGTCATATTGCCTGTTGCCTTTCTTTACAGTTAACCCTTCAGTGCCAGTTATGTTAGCGCCTGACTCAGAAGGTCAGAAAGTTGTGGGTTAAAACCTCACTCCAGAGTATTGCATTTATTGTTTTATTTACAGACGCAGCACAGTTACAGCTCCTGCTCAATGAGCCCGCACTGCCCAATTAACCTACGTGTGACGAGTTAACCTACTAACCCATACATCTTTGGAGGAGATCGGAGCACTCGGAGGAAACCCACAAGCTCATGGGAAGAACAAAATAACTCCTCCAGACAGAGCTGGAATTGAACCCAGGTCACTGACGTTGTAATAGCAACGCTACACTATGGTGCCATCCCAATTGTTACACTGATTGCAATAAGATGCCCATCAGTAATATCCACCACAGATGCTATAGAGCAATTTAAAGACACTTTGCAAGAGCCACAAGCCTGGAAATTTCTTAGCACCAAACCTCCTCCAGAAGCTGGTGGAACACAGCAGGTCAGGCAGCAACTGTGGAGAGAAATGGACAGTCAATGTTTCGGGTCAAGATACTTCATCTGGACTATATCATGTGATCTCCTCTAGAGTAATGTTGTACTTTAGACACAGAATCTTTAGGTTGTCTAAGGCATTAGTGAGGCCGATTTTGGAGTATTTTGTGCAGTTTTGGTCGCCAAGTTACAGGAAGGATATTAATAAGGTTGAAAGAGTGCAGAGAAGGTTTACGAAGATGTTTTCTGGACTTGAGAAACTGAGCTACAGAGAAAGGTTG
Source organism: Hemitrygon akajei (assembly GCF_048418815.1). Lineage (NCBI taxonomy): Eukaryota > Metazoa > Chordata > Chondrichthyes > Myliobatiformes > Dasyatidae > Hemitrygon > Hemitrygon akajei. The sequence goes on along the minus strand of NC_133133.1, from coordinate 16,922,341 downwards.
AATAGGTTAGGACTTTATTCCCTGGAGCGTAGAAGAATGAGGGGAGATTTGATATATAAAATTATGATGGGTATAGACAGAGTGAATACAAGCAGGCTTTTTCCCCTGAGGCTAAGGGAGGAAAAAAACCAGAGGACATGGGTTAAGGGTGAAGGGGGAAAAGTTTAAAGGGAACATTGGGGGGGGGGGGCTTCTTCACACAGAGTGTGGTGGGAGTGTGGAATGAGCTGCCAGATGAAGTGGTAAATGCGGGCTCACTTTTAACATTTAAGAAAAATTTGGACAGGTACATGGATGAGAGGTGTATGGAGGGATATGCTCCGGGAGCAGGTCAGTGGGACTAGGCAGAAAAATGGTTCGGCACAACCAAGAAGGGCCAAAAGGCCTGTTTCTGTGCTGTAATGTTCGATGTTTCTATGGTTCTAATCACAGAATCAGGCCTTAGGCCCATTGTCTGAGCTGATTAGTAAGCAGAAATTTATTTTGATCCTGACAAAGGCTTTCCACAATTCCTCCCCCCAACCCCCACCCAACGACAGATGATGCTAGAATTCTAGAGTAACACACACAAAATGCTGGAGGAATACACTGAGTGAGGCAGCATCTCTGGAGAGGAATTGACGGTTGATGTTTCAGACTGAGGTCCTTCATCAGGACTGGAAAGGAAGGGGGAAGGTGCCAGCATCAGGAGTTGGGGGGAGGGGAACGAGTACAAGCTAGAAGTTGATAGGAGAAGCCAGGTGAGGGGGAAGGCGGGTGGATGGGGACAGGGGGTGGGTGGTGAAGCAAGAAGATAGGTGGAAGAGGTAAAAGGCTGAAGAAGAAGGAATCTGATAGAAAAGGACAGTGGACTGTGGGAGAAAGGGAAGGAGGAGGGAGACCAGAGAGATGTGATGAGCAGCTGAGAAGAGAAAGTGTAAGAGTGGAGATAGAATAGAGAATAGAAAAAGACAGAAGGGGGAGTACAGAAAAATTACTGGCTCATTTTTCCATTTCCTCCTTTTCCCAGTCCTGATGAAGGGTCTTGTCTCAAAACATTGATTGATTGTTCCCCTCCACAGATGCTGCCTGCCCTCTGATGTCCTCCAGCATTTTGCGTATTACTCACCTACGCACCAGAGGCAATTTACAGTTGCCAACTAACATACCAAGCTCAATTTCTTTGGGATGAGGGAAGAAACTCATGAAGTTACAGTGTGAGTTTGTAAACTCCATAAAGTCTTCAACAGCAGTCTGGATTGAAGGCTGGTCCCTTAATTTGTGAGGCATTGGCTCTACCAGCACCATGAACGTTGTCACCAATTTTATCTGGGAAATAATGAACATTTGATGCAAAGTAGTGCATACCATCATTGTTACATTATCATACTGAGTACAGGTTTACGTGCTTCACACTTACATTAGAATTATTGAAGGCATCTTTGATAATGTTCATAGAAATTTTGAGTAAAGCAGTATTTCACATTCGTTCATCATTATAAATGCTTCTGTTATAGTTTGGTATTACTTTCTCTTCAAATGTTTGTCAGCTTCTGTAATGCATGAAAATGATTGTTGGTCTTATAAATTATTAAATTATGTCTGTCTAATCATTTAGCAATTCAATGAGTTCCTCTTTAAGATACATGACCATTGCATTAATAAATAACAACTACATAATGCAGCACATTCATGTCACCATTTTCAGTTAAACGATGTAATTTCAATCTGATATTGATTGTCCTTAATGTATTTTCCTAGATCAAATAATCCGAGAAGATTCAACCCAGGTTTCAATGTGCACGGACAGAATGTCTTCAACTTGTCTTCTTATTCCAAAGGTGTTTTGTGGTGTCTGAACCAAGCTGCTGTGTATTTATCAGTACATAAATACACTGATACTTAGGTCTATGAATGGCAGAGTTATCACTGCTTAATCCTCCTAATGCAGGGTAGTCCTGTGTGTCCCAAGTGTATACCCCTTATGCCTATTAATAGGTTAATGAGATTTTGCCTTTAAAAATCCCATTATTCATCAGTGGAGCTTAATCAAGAACATAATATTCAGTTTGTGATTATATCCAGAGGATGTCAGAATTCATTGCCACAGACGGCTGTGTAAGCCAAGTCATTGGGTATATTTAAAGTGGAGGTTGATAGGTTCTTGATTTGTAAGGGCATCAAAGATTATGGGGAGAAGGCGAGAGAATGGGGTTGACAGAAATAATAAATCAGCCATGATGGAATGGCAGAGCAGACCCGATGGGTACACATAGCAACACTCAGCTGTTACCTGTTGCCACTTAATTGGGCCAGTGAATGAAATAGGTCTTGAAACAGTGAGGAGCTTTAACTCGCTGGCTGAGGATTTCAGCAACAATATTTAGAGGAAGTGACACAACCCAAGCCCACAGTAGAGAAGCACTGATATTCGAGATGGATGTTTAATGAATTACTCTTACCCAGCTGTCGCTTTCCTGAATTCTCCTCACCTCTCTCTGTCAGTGAGCTCAGGGCCATCCAATTGTCTTTCCTCAACTGGAATCTTATTATCTTAGAGGCTAAACTTCAGATCCTCCTACCTCTTCTCCGTGCTCTGTGTCTCCTCTCTTCCAATTGATGGTCTCTCTCATTGCTCCCAGTGGTCCCTTCTAACACTAATCCCCTCCTCCAACGATCCTGTTGCCCATAGATCTCCTCCCCTGCATCCCCTTCCCCACGAAGAAAGGTCTCTCCCACTGTGATCCTCTCCCCCACTCTGGCCCCTCCGGGTTCCCAGAGATGCACTTTAATCTACGTAATAGATAGATAGATAGATAGATAGATAGATAGATACTTTATTCATCCCCATGGGGAAATTCAACATTTTTTTCCAATGTCCCATACACTTGTTGTAGCAAAAACTCATTACATACAATACTTAACTCAGTAATAATATGATATGCATCTAAATCACTAACTCAAAAAGCATTAATAATAGCTTTAAAAAAAGTTCTTAAGTCCTGGCAGTTGAATTGTAAAGCCTAATGGCATTGGGGAGTATTGACCTCTTCATCCTGTCTGAGGAGCATTGCATCGACAGTAACCTGTCGCTGAAACTGCTTCTCTGTCTCTGGATGGTGCTATGTAGAGGATGTTCAGGGTTTTCCATAATTGACCGTAGCCTACTCAGCGCCCTTCGCTCAGCTACCGATGTTAAACTCTCCAGTACTTTGCCCACGACAGAGCCCGCCTTCCTTATCAGCTTATTAAGACGTGAGGCGTCCTTCTTCTTAATGCTTCCTCCCCAACACGCCACCACAAAGAAGAGGGCGCTCTCAACAACTGACCTATAGAACATCTTCAGCATCTCACTGCAGACATTGAATGACGCTAACCTTCTAAGGAAGTACAGTCGACTCTGCCTTCCTGCACAAGGCATCTGTGTTGGCAGTCCAGTCTAGCTTCTCGTCCAACTGTACTCCCAGATACTTGTAGGTCTTAACCTGCTCCACACATTCTCCATTAATGATCACTGGCTCCATATGAGGCCTAGATCTCCTAAAGTCCACCACCATCTCCTTGGTCTTGGTGACATTGAGACGCAGGTAGTTTGAGTTGCACCATATCACAAAGTCCTGTATCAGTTTCCTATACTCCTCCTCCTGTCCATTCCTGACACACCCCACTATGGCCGTGTCATCAGCGAACTTCTGCACATGGCAGGACTCCGAGTTATATTGGAAGTCAGATGTGTACAGGGTGAACAGGACCGGAGAGAGTACGGTTCCCTGTGGCGCTCCTGTGCTGCTGACCACTGTGTCAGACCTACAGTCTCCCAACCGCACATACTGAGGTCTATCTGTCAAGTAGTCCACTATCCAATCCACCATGTGAGAGTCTACTCCCATCTCCGTTAGTTTGTGCTTAAGAATTCTCCCTAACCCTCAGAAACCCCCTACCATCCCACCTTCTCCCAGGGATCCTATCTATCATGCTGGAAAACCATAAGATTTAGATCATAAGACCATAAGATATAGGAGCAGAAGTAGGCCATTTGGCCCATTGAGTCTGCTGTGCCATTCAATCATGGGCTGATCCAATTCTTCCAGTCAATCCCACTCCCCTGCCTTCACCTCATACCCTTTGATGTCCCGGCTAATCAGCAACCTGTCTATCTCTGCCTTAAATACACCCAATGACTTGGCCTCCACAGCAGCTCGTGGCAACAAATTCTATGGACTTACCACCCACTGACTAAAGTAAATTCTCTGCATCTCTGTTCTAAATGGACGCCCTTCAATCCTGAAGTCGTGCCCTCTTGTCCTAGACTCCCCTACCATGGGAAATAACTTTGCCATATCTGAACTGTCCAGGCCTTTTTAGCATTCTGAATATTTCTATGAGATCTCTCCTCATTCTCCTGAACTCCATGGAATGCAGTCCAAGAGACTCCAGACGTTTCCTTTCATTCCTGGAATCATTCTTGTGAATCTTCTGTTACGTACCCTGTGACCGGGTTACCAAACCAGCAGAAATGGAATAATACGTTGGAGTCTGGTGGTACTGTAACTAAAATGTTTATTAGTAAATAGACAATAAACAATAGACAATAGGTGCAGAAGTAGACCATTCGGCCCTATGAGCCTGCACCGCCATTCTGAGATCATGGCTGATCATCTACTATCAATATCCGGTTCCTGCCTTGTCCCCATATCCCTTGATTCCCCTATCCATAAGATACCTATCTAGCTCCTTCTTGAAAGCATCCAGAGAATTGGCCTCCACTGCCTTCTGAGGCAGTGCATTCCATACCTCCACAACTCTCTGGGAGAAGAAGTTTTTTCTTAACTCCGTCCTAAATGACCTACCCCTTATTCTTAAACCATGCCCTCTGGTACTGGACTCTCCCAGCATCTGGAACATATCTCCTGCCTCTATCTTGTCCAATCCCCTAATAATCTTATATGTTGCAATCAGATCCCCTCTCAATCTCCTTAATTCCGGCGTGTACAAGCCCATTCTCTCTAACCTCTCTGCGTAAGACAGTCCGGACATCCCAGGAATTAACCTTGTGAATCTACGCTGCACTTCCTCTACAGCCAGGATGTCCTTCCTTAACCCTGGAGACCAAAACTGTACACAATACTCCAGGTGTGGTCTCACCAGGGCCCTGTACAAATGCAAAAGGATTTCCTTGCTCTTGTACTCAATTCCCTTTGTAATAAAGGCCAGCATTCCATCAGCCTTCTTCACTGCCTGCTGCACTTGCTCATTCACCTTCAGTGACTGATGAACAAGGACTCCTAGATCTCTTTGTATTTCTCCCTTACCTAACTCTACACCATTCAGATAATAGTCTGCCTTCCTGTTCTTGCTCCCAAAGTGGATAACCTCACACTTATTCACATTAAACGTCATCTGCCAAGTATCTGCCCACTCACCCAGCCTATCCAAGTCTCCCTGAATTCTCCTAACATCCTCATCACATGTCACACTGCCACCCAGCTTAGTATCATCAGCAAATTTGCTGAACTTATTCTCAATGCCTTCATCTAAATCGTTGATGTAAATCGTAAACAGCTGTGGTCCCAATACCGAACCCTGTGGCACCCCACTAGTCACCACCTGCCATTCTGTGAAACACCCATTCACCGCTACCTTTTGCTTTCTATCTGCCAACCAGTTTTCTATCCATGTCAATATCTTCCCCTCAATGCCATGAGCTCTGTTTTTACCCACCAATCTCCTATGTGGGACCTTATCAAATGCCTTCTGAAAATCGAGGTACACTACATCCACTGGATCTCCCTTGTCTAACTTCCTGGTTACATCCTCGAAAAGCTCCAATAGATTAGTCAAGCATGATTTGCCCTTGGTAAATCCATGCTGGCTCTGCCCAATCCTGTCAGTGCTATCTAGATATGCCACTATTTCATCTTTAATAATGGACTCTAGCATCTTCCCCACTACTAATGTTAGGCTAACAGGGCGATAGTTCTCAGTTTTCTCCCTCCCTCCTTTCTTAAAAAGTGGTATAACATTAGCCATTCTCCAATCCTCAGGAACTGATCCTGAATCTAAGGAACATTGGAAAATGATTACCAATGCATCTGCAATTTCCAGAGCCACCTCCTTTAGTACCCTAGGATGCAGACCATCTGGACCTGGGGACTTGTTAGCCTTCAGTCCCATTAGTCTACTCATCACTGTTTCCTTCCTAATGTCAATCTGTTTCAGTTCCTCTGTTACCCTATGTCCTTGGCCCATCAATACATCTGGGAGATTGTTTGTGTCTTCCTTAGTGAAAACAGATCTAAAGTACTCATTAAATTCTTCTGCCATTTCTCTGTTTCCCATAACAATTTCACCCAATTCATTCTTCAAGGGCCCAACATTGTTCTTAACTATCTTCTTTCTCTTCACATACCTAAAAAAAGCTTTTGCTATCCTCCTTTATATTCCTGGCTAGCTTGCGTTCGTACCTCATTTTTTCTCCCCATATTGCCTTTTTAGTTAAGTTCTATTGTTCCTTAAAAATTTCCCAATCATCTGTCCTCCCACTCACCTTAGCTCTGTCATACTTCTTTTTTTTTAATGCTATGCAATCTCTGACTTCCTTTGTCAACCACTGTGGCCCCTTTCCCCCCTTTGAATCCTTCCTTCTCCGGGAGATGAACTGATTTTGCACCTTGTGCATTATTCCCAAGAATATCTGCCATTGCTGTTCCACTGTCTTTTCTGCTAGGATATCAGTCCATTTAACTTTGGCCAGCTCCTCCCTCATGGCTCCATAGTCTCCTTTGTTCAACTGCAACACTGACACCTCCGATCTGCCCTTATCCCTCTCAAATTGCAGATAAAAACTTCTCATATTATGGTCACTACCTCCTAATGGCTCCTTTACTTCAAGATCACTTATCAAATCCTGTTCATTACACAACACTAAATCCAGAATAGCCTTGTCCCTGGTCAGCTCTCGTACAAGCTGTTCCAAGAATGCATCCCTTAGGCACTCTACAAACTCCCTATCCTGGGGTCCAGCACCAACCTGATTCTCCCAGTTCACCTGCATGTTGAAATCCCCCATAACTACTGCGACATTACCTTTGCCACATGCCAATGTAAACTCCCTATTCAACTTGCACCCAATATCCATGCTACCGTTTGGGGGCCAGTAGACCACACCCATTAGGGTCTTTTTGCCCTTACTGTTCCTCAGTTCTATCCACATAGACTCTACTTCTCCTAATCCTATATCCCCCCTTGCAAAGGACTGAATCTCATTCCTCACCAACAGGGCCACCCCATCCCCTTTGCCCACATTTCTGTCCCTACAGTAGCACGTATACCCTTGTACATTCATTTGCCAGGTCTGATCCCCCTGCAGCCATGTCTCCATTATCCCAACAACATCATAGTTACCCATTCGCACCTGAGCTTCAAGCTCATCCGCCTTATTTCTGACACTTCGTGCATTCAGATATAGAATTTTTAGCCCATTTCTCCTCTCTCTGTTTAAATCGCTGCCTATTGTGCTTAACCCAGCTCCCCGAACTCCCATCGGGCTATACGCCCCTTGAATTTTGTTGTCCTTCCTAAATTTACTTATACTTTCTGCACATTTAACTCCATGCTCCGTCAGACCATCCCTCTGTACATGTGTCCTCCTTATCACTTGTTTCGCCTCACCTTTCTCTACTACACACTTAATATTCCGGAACCGTGTAGTCCCCACCTGTCCTTTATTCTTCCTCTCGCTATCCTCTCTCACATTCTGGATCCCTGCCCCCTGCAAATTTAGTTTAAACCCTCCCCCCGAGCAGCACTAGCAAACTTTCTTGCAAGAATGTTAGTACCGCTCCAGTTCAGGTGTAAACCGTCCCGTCGGAACAGATCCCACCTTCCCTGGAACAAAGCCCAATTATCTAAAAACCTGAAGCCCTCCCTCCTGCACCATCCTCTCAGCCATGTATTAATCTGTATAATCCTTCTGTTCCTTGCCTCACTCGCACGTGGCATTCTCTCTTCTCTACACTTACATCCGGCGGAAGATACAAAATTCTGAAAGCACCTACCACCAAGCTCAAGGACAAATTCTATCCTATTGTTGTAAGGCTTTTCACTGATCCGCTAGTATAATGAGATGGACTCTTGATCTCACAGACTACATTGCTATGGTAGCATGATATTAGAAACATAGAAAATAGGTGCAGGAGTAGGCCATTTGGCCCTTCGAGCCTGCACCAACATTCAGTATGATCATGGCTGATCATCCAACTCAGAACCCTGTACCTGCTTTCTCTCCATACCCCTGATCCCTTTAGCCACAAGGGCCATATCTAACTTCCTCTTAAATATAGCCAATGAACCGGCCTCAGCTGTTTCCTGTAGCAGAGAATTCCACAGATTTACCACTCTCTGTGAAGAAATTTTTCCTCATTTCGGTCCTAAAAGGCTTCCCCTTTATCCTTAAACTGTGACCCCTCGTTCTGGACTCCCCCAACATCGGAAACAATCTTCCTGCATCTAGCCTGTCCAATCCCTTCAGAATTTTATACGTTTCAATAAGATCCACCCTCAATCTTCTAAATTCCAGCGAGTATAAGCCTAGTCGATCCAGTTTTTCTTCATATGAAAGTCCTGACATCCCAGGAATCAATCTGGTGAACCTTCTTAGTACTCCCTCTATGGCAAGAATGTCTTTCCTCAGATTAGGGGACCAAAACTGCACTCTTGTGACTCATCTAGCCCCTCTCAAGGGAAACCTTTTCCTGTCTGCTGTTCACTCAGGCATTCTCATTTGTACCTTCATCTACAAACTCCAGAATCACTTCCTCCTCTGTACCCTTCACCCCTTGTGCTGATGGGACACAATGGGGGAAATGCCCTATGTAGGGTCTTCTGTAAGTTTCACTCTGCAATGTACAATATTTTGGCTTTGCTCCCAGTGGGTAGTTTCTACTTAAGATCCACACATAAATCTTCTTCAGACCTTTACCATTTTCACCTATCACCTCCCAGCTTCTTAATTCATATTCATCTGCACAACACTGTTATAACACATGGTTACTTGAGTTACTGTCATCTTGAACCATCTTGACCATTCTCCCCTGACTGCTCTCATTTTTACTCACAGAACTGCTGCTCACTGAATGTGTTTTTTTTTTTCATGCCTTTCTCTGTAAACTCCAGAGACTGTTGTTTGTGAAAATCCCAGGAGGTCAGCAGTTTATGAGATACTCAAACCACCCCATCTGGCACCAACAATCATTCCATGATCAAATTCATTTAGATGACATTTCTTCCCTATGCTGATGTTTGGTCTGAACAACAACTGAACCACTTGACTATATCTGCATGCTGTCACATCATTGGCTGATTAGATATTTGCATTTACAAGCAGGTGTACAGGAGCACATAATAAAGTGGCCTCTGAGTACAGAACAGTACAGCCAAGTACAGGCCCTTTGGCCAACAATGCTGTGCCGATTTTTTAACCTACCGGTAGTCTAAATTCAATCTAAGCCTTCCTTCCCACATAGACCTCCATAGTTCTTCAATCCACATGCCTGTCTAAGTCTTTTAAATATCACTAAGGTACATACCTGCCTGAAAAGCACTTTCTGATAAAGAGATTAATTTCTTACTCTCTCTGTACGGTTAAGTGCGATTGCTGTTTACTGCAGATACAATTAGGAGCTACTGTGAATGTGGTAAGCAGTGTAAACATTTAACTTCATTCTCAAAATGTCACTTAGCATTTTTATTGAATTGCTGAATGATCTGCCTCCTAAAAATGAATTCTGTTTTTCCCGTGTTCTCAGGAGTTTGCTGTTTTATTCAAAGTTGTTCTACCAAGACTATAAGACCATAAGATATATAGAACTGTGCAAAAGCCTTAGGCACTTATATAATTAGCTGGAGTGCCGAAGGCTTTTAACCAATACTCTATTTGTCAACGTGAATCAGAGAGCGAGTTTGTAAACCTGAGGAGAGGAAAGGATGTTGGGAATGGCGAGAGTGGATCACAGCGGGGAGGGTGTGGGATAGGTGGCAGATATGGATTGCCAGGGGCAGGAGGGGGTATGGCACGGATACAGACACATCCAGCCCTAAGATACTAGGCAAGGTCATTTGATTCCAAACAACTGGTTTATTGGTCATTACAGAATGTCCCTCTGGTGATTTTGGCTCCCTCCCCCTTTTCCAAAGCATGATTCCACTTGCCACGCTCCCTTCTCAATTCTCTTCAGAGATTGTCTGCCAGGCATCAGTGATCACATAACCAGGACTTGTGATGTGCAACACCTGCTCCTATGGCTTCAGGAGGCCCTGGTCAGGGTCCTATGTAGGTGCTGCACCTTGCTCAAGGGAGACCTGCAGGCTGGCAGAGGGAAGGAGTGCCTTACAACCTCTAAGGTACAATTACAATGTTTAAGAGGCACTTTGACAGGTACATAGATAGGAAAAGTTTGCAGGGAAATGGGCCAAATGTGGGCAAATGAGACTAGCTTAGGAGGACACTTGGTTGGTCATGGATGCATTGCTTGTCTCCATGCATTATAATTCTCTGATTTAAATACTATATGAGTTATTCACATTTTGCCTTTCAGTCAGTTGCTGGATATATTTCTCCATCTTCTTTCACTGTGTGTCCTGTTCCCAGTGATATACCATTACAGAGCACCACAAATAAGGCTCCCCTTTGGAATTGGGAGGCCAATCTATAGATGTTAGCAAAATTAACTGTACATGTTAACTGTGTGCATGTATAGCTATGTATTTTCCACAAAACTGTGAAATATAAGGTCCACATATCATATTCTAATATACTGTTAACATTATATTAGATGTTAATATAATATGTGGAACTTATATTCCACAGTGGAACATTTAATACTCAGATAGAAATATGCTGGGGGTGTGAGGTGTATGTACATAGAGTGACATGTACATAGTATGTGATAGAGAACGGATCTCCCAATTTAAATCTTTGATTCTTTCCTGGAAGTCAGAGGTACAGAAGCCGGAAGTTCCACACCAGATACTCAGCTAGCTCCATCCCTCCGCACCACAGCGGAGACGTTCAACAGGTGGTACCTCATGAAGGTATCATCAATCACAATGGATCTTCACTGTCTGAGACATTCCCTCTGCCTGTTACCATCTGGGAGGAGGTGCAGAGCTAGAAAACCCACACTCAATGATTCAGAAAAAGCTTCTTCCCCTTCACCGTCAGAGTTCTGAACAGTCCATGAATCCATGGACACTAATCCATTATTCTTTATTTTTGCACTCTTTACTTATTTTGTAAATGATAGTAATTTAATATACTTGCAATGAACTGCTGCTGCAAAATTACATATTTGATATCATACAGTGATAATTAATCTGATTCTCTCTTCCTTTCAGCCATTCAGTTCTTGAACCAAACTGCACAACTCTAAACACTTACCTCAGTATTTGACCATTTTACACTCTAATGAACTTTGTTGACATTTCTGGTTCTAATTGTGTTTTTTCTTGTACTATTCATGTACAATATATGTTAAATTTATGTTTATCTAAACTCCTGTGCTTCTAACATGATGTGCCTGTGATACTGTAAGACCATAATAAGTAGGAGCAAAATTAGGCCTTTATCCCTCTCAATCCCATTCTCTTGCCTTCTCTCCACAATATTTAAAACCCTGACTAATCATGAACCTATCAACTTCCACGTTAAATATACTCAATGACTTGGCCACAGCAGATGAATTTCACCACCCTCTGTTCTAAAGGGACATCCTCTATTTAGAGACTGTGCTCTGTGGGCCCACACTTTGCCACTATTGGAAACATCATCTTCATATCCATTCTGTCTAAGATTTACAATATCCAGTAGGATTCAATGAGGTCCTCCTTCGTTCTTCTAAACTCCAGTGAAACAGGTACAGAACCATCAGATACTTCTCATACACTAGCCTTTCATTCCCAGAATCGTTCTCGTGAACCTCCACTGGACACTCTCCGCTGCCACTTAGGGGGCCCAAAACTGCTCACAGTACTCTAGATACAGTCCGATCAAAGCTTTATAAAGTGTCAGGGTTACATCCCTGCTCTTATATTCTAGCCCTCCTGAAATGAATGCTAGCATTGCATTTGCCTTCCTTACTGACTCAACCTGCAAGTTAACCTTTAGGGAATCCTGCACAAAGACTCCCAAGTCTCTTTGCACCTCTGATTTTTTGAATTTTGTCCCCTTTTAGAAAATAGTCTATGCCTTTATTCATTCTACAAAATGCATGGCCATACACTTCCCCACACTAAATTACATCTGCCTTTTCTTTGTCCATTCTCCTGATCTCACTAAGTCCTTCTGCAGACTCACTGCTGCAAATGAGTCAGATTTTTTCATTTTACCTGTGCACACATACTTTACATGTGACAATAAATTCAAATTGATTTTCTATCCACTGTTAAGCAGTTAGGTGAGGAAATGTTAATATCATGTGTCAAATACCTGAGATTTTCTAACCTCAGGGTTAGAACCTTGTCGCTGGGTTATCTGTAATTCCATGTCTTTTTTAAGTTCACTGGGAATCTCTAGTTTGGAATCTTAGCAACTATCTTCTGAAGTTGATGTTGACAAAGTCCATAGGCACTTCAAGCTTTCAGTGTTAATAGATGCCTCATTAAATTCAATGAGATTAGTCAGATACAACCCATCTTTCACAAATCAATGCTGGACTCGTTGGTTAAATCATGCTCATCCAACCCTATTGTAATATTAATCTGATGCATACTGAAACATTGGCACGGTTCCAGACAACATTGCAATGAGAAAAACTTCTAACCAGAGCTAAAATGTTGGAACGAAGTATGAACTCTTCATTTTAAACTTATTCTGGTTGAAGTTCTTTCAGGTTAAAAATGTGCCCCAAACGAATTCTCTGTTCGGTTTCTCTATCCATTGATTTCTCTTACTTCTGAAACAACAAGGCATCTAGCTTCCAGTAAACATTGATTTCTCTAACTTTTGCTAATTTTTCCACCTCTCACTTCTCTCTTTTTCCATTCCCCATTCTGGCTCCCCTCTTACCGCTTCTCTTCACCTCATCTACCAATTAGCTCCCTCTGGTGCCCCTCCACTTCCCTTTCTCTCATGGGCCACTCTCCTCTCCTATCAGGTTTCATCTTCTTCAGCCCTTTAACTTTTCCACCTATCACCTCCCAGCTTCTCATTTCATTCAACCCTCCCTCACCTATCTACCTTCCCCCTCACCTGCTCTCACCTATCATCTGCCAGCTTGTACTCCTTCCCCTCCCCCATCCCACTTCTTATTCTGGTTTCTGCCACCTTCCTTTCCAGGCCTGAAGAAGGGTCTCAGCCCAAAACGTCAGCTCTTAATTCATTTCCATAGAGGCTGCCTGACCAGCTGAATTCCTCTAGCATTGTGACTTTTCCCTTTGTTAGGTTGGGTGCTTAGCATTGTTGTAAAATTGCTGAGATATAGTCAGAGTGCCAAATCATTGACTCCCAGAGGTTCAAGTTCAAGTTTCACCTTGGCAGCTGAGGAATTTAAATTTTAGTATATCAAGATTTTCTTAAAGTTCTGGCTGCACTGCAGTAATGATAGCCATGAACTGAAAATGGAATTGATTTATTATTGTCACATGTACTGGGACACAGTGAAAACCTTTTCATTTGGTGTGCTACCTAGGCAGGTCTTGCCATGCATAAGTGCATTGTGGTAGTAAAATGGAAACTAAGGCGCTGGACATTGTGTTACTTTGCAGAGAAAGTACAGTGCAGGTAGACAAATAAAATGCAAGGTTCATGACAAGGTAGACTGGGAGATCAAAAGATCATCTTTAGTGTGTGGAAATCCATTCAAGCATTTGGTAACAAAGGGATAGGTACTGTCTTTGAGCCTGGTGGTACGTGCTCTCAAGCTTTTGAAGGGATTGAAGAGAGAATGACAGGGTGGGAAGGGTCTTGACCATGTTGGCTATATTTTTCCTAGGCTTCTTTTGGCGTGTCTATTAAGTAGACCCTTTGGTCCTTCTTTTCAGACTTGAGAAGAGAAAGTGTGTCTTTAGTGTTTTGGACAACCAGATATGAAATGTTGAGTTTTCTTGTCTTCAAACTTGGATGGTTTTCTGGAATGTTTTCAATGCTTGTATTTTGATCTAAAGCCGATTGTTGCCAGTAATATAAACACTGCAAATATGATAGCTGCCTTTCCAATGCTTAATGAGTTGCATGAGTAGAGATGTTGATTACATCTTACTGAGATGGTGACATGAAAGTTTGTGCAATTTATGGCCTTTCTTTTTCAAACAAAATCTAATATTCCCTGCAGCTTTTTTATGTCTGAGGAAATGAAGTAGAAATGCTTGATAGTATCAGTTTAATTACTTACTGCCATTATGCTACTGATGTAGTTCTTCCATTTCTGGCTGTGGTTGGCCATTTGGCTTTGGCCTTGGCAGTGTTCCGGGCTTCCGTCATCGTGCCAGTAGTTTCCTCTCAATTTTCACTACTGTCAGCCATGTAAGTCCTGGGTGAAGACTCAGGAATACCATCCCACATAGACATAAAAGAATCCTTCATTGCTGATTCCATGAAAACTTTGATCAGTCAGGGTTGTTAGCCCTGAGATGAACCACTGAACCTGGAAGACTGTTGGATCACTCTTTGCATGGCCTCTACCTTTTGACCTGCTTGGCAAGGCTGATCCTACCAAGAGTCAAAGCATAAAGCCCTGACTCCAGCCAACGTAGCTCTCTGGGTCTACAGGCACACAAGCCTCCAAGAATAATAATAATAATTCTTCTTTCCTCTTCCTCTTCCTTCTTTTCTTCTTTCAATTTTATATCAATTACAACTCAGCAAAACATGCTGAACTGTCTCTGGACTACCACAGTCACATAATCCAGTTGGATGTTTTCCTGTTATCTTTAAGTAATAGTTTATCCCATAATGCCCCAACCTAAGTCTTGTTAATTTCACCATATCTCTATGATTTAAAGAGTAACAGTCTGAGACCTTGTTGTGGTCCTCTTGGAAAATATTATCAGTTTGAACTCAAGGAAATTTTCACTGTCAGTTACAAGACAAATCATGCTCATTGTGGTGGAGTTGATAAGTAAATTACAAGTAACCACAAAGAGATTGCCGGAGTCCCAAACAACACCAGCTGGTTCTACAATATCCTCCCCACTGGCCTAGCTGAATGAAGCTGTAAACTGGTAATTTCAATGGTGTGAGAACCTTCAATGAGGGACTGTAATTGCAAAAACCAAGGTTGGTCATGACATGGTACGTACAAGATTGATCAATACAGCCAAGAGTAAGCCCTTTATTCCACGGCGTCTGTGCCAACCACAATGCCAAAATTAAACTAATCCGATCTCCTTACACAGAATCCATTTCCCTGTAATCTCTCCATGTTCAAGTGTCTTGACATTCTGTTTTATTTTAATTTTACTTTTATTTAGAAATACAGTATGGAACAGGTTTTTCTGTCGCAATGAGACACACAGCTCAGCAAACAACCTATTTAACGCTAGCCTAATCACAGGGCAATTTACAATGACCAGTTAACCTACCAAACGATCCATCTTTGGATGCTGGAAGGAAAATAGAGCACCTGGCGGAAAACCATGCAGTCACAGTGAACACGTACAAACTCCATGCAGACAGCGCCGGAATTGAACTTCAAACTCCGAACACCCCAAGCTATAATAGCGTCACGCTAACTGCTTGTGATATGGAAGGCTAACTTATCTGGTGATTGAAAATTGTTCCAAAAGTTGCTTCTGCTGTGCTGGTTGATGATGGGCCTGCCCAAGGTATGTAGCCGCCTTCCCATTGGCTAGCTTCTGTGCCAAAGGGCACCGATTTCCGGCCCCAGATCATGTGCTGCAGTACCTGCCACCGGCTTCGGGTCTTCAGGTGTATGAAATTGACTACACGTGTCTCTCCCACGTTACCCTGAGCTTGCTCTAGGCTGTGAGCCACAGCAGGAGGAGGGGCTCGTATTTTGGGTACACACCCAGTTAAGTAGTTTTTTGTTTGTTTAATCTTGTTGTGTAATAGTGTATTCATTGTTTGGTGTGCTGGTTTCTGTAGTCTGGGTGACTTAGATGAGCGGTTGTTTGACTTACATGCAAGTAAATTGTTTCATTGCTTGCTTGTGAATAAACAGTTGCTGTACAATCAGTGCCTGCTCTTTCACTTACTGAACATCTGAATCTGCTTCCGCATAACATCACTACACTACTGTGGTGCACATTTCTTCCATCTCCCATCAGGTAGAAGATACAAAAGCCTGAAAGTATGCACCACCAGGCTCAAGGACAGCTTCTACCCTACTGTTATCAGATTAAATCATTCCCTGGTATGACAAATTGGACTCGTAATCTTATAATCTACCTTGCTGTGTTCTTGCACCTAATTGCTAACCTGCATTGCACACCCCACCCCCGTAGCTGTTTCACTTTCTTTGTCACTGTTATTCTTTTACCTTGTTCTACCTGAAAAAGTTCAAAGCTCAGAATAAATTTATTATTAAAGTACTGCTGGATCCTAATACTTTTGTGATGCAACGAAAATGATCCAAACGAAAAATCCAAGTCAAAAATGAGGGGAAAAGATTTGCATGTGATTAAGCGTCCCAAGAGCAGAAAACAAGTAAGAAAGAGGAGCTGAGAGAACAAAGAAAAGACAAAGGAAAAAGCAGTCATGGTTGTCTCAAACTCAGACTAGAGATATAGTAACAAAATTCCAGTGATAACAACTAACCTATAGACACAGAAAACTAAAAAGCCTCTAGAAAAATACAGAAGCAACTATACTGTAGTTACTGAAAAATTCACTGAACAGAGGAAATTGCATAAAAATACAAGCAAGCATAGGAAAGTTAAATAAAAGAAAAATAAAATTTCTGCACCACAATCCAATGGTACAGTAGTAATTTTACAACACTGTACTGCTGGCACTCCTTCTCTGCCACCTGTCCTACACCCCTCATGCGGCGCTCCACCCTTGCCACTCCCAACATTTGTTGCTCCCACCAGATTTACAAACACGCTCTCCAATCCACTTTTTCCACTTTGATAATTACAGTACTGTGCAAAAGTCTTAGGTACCCCAGCGTGCTCATGCTCGTTCTCGTTCTCTGTCTCTCTCTCTCCCCCCCCCGCATCTCTCTCCCCATCTCTCTCTCCCCATTTCTCTCCCCCCTCCCCCTCTCCCTCCCCCTCTCTCCCTCCCCATCTCTCTCTCTCCCCATCTCTCTCCCCCCAACTCTCTCCCCTGCCCCCCTCTCTCTCTCTCTCCCTCTCTCTCTCTTTCTCTCAAATTGGTGCTGATCTAGGTCATTTCTAAGGCATGAGTTGATAGGCTTCATGAATACCCTGTAAAAGTACTTCATCATGGTGGATGTAAGTGCTACTGGTCAATAGTTAGTGTGTTATGTAATGATCTGATTTGTATGATCTGCATACAAGAGAAGCTAGAATATCAGTATGTGTAAAACGAGTTAACCAATTCCAATTCCAATTCCAATTCCATTGCCTTGCTTAATTCCTCTGCACCACCACCACCCCTGGTTGCGGTTTCCAGGCACCCCCTCTGTATAAAAAAACTCATCCAAGCCCCTCCTTTAAATTTTCTCCTTCTCACCTTAAAGATGTGGAGGGTGGTGAACTTCTAGAAATCTCTGTGCGTGAGGCTTGTAAGGTAAGATTATTATGGGTATTTTAAAACAGAGAGTAGTGAAGTGTAAGTCCAGAGGGAACAGCCTCAGACTGCAAGGCCGTTCATTTAGAAGAGAGATGAGGAGGAATTTGTTTAGCCAGAGAGTGGTGAATCTGTGGGATTCATTACAACAGATGCTGTGGAGGAACATCATTGGGTACCTTTAAAATGAAGGTGGATAGGATCTTAATTAGTAAGGGTGTCGAAGTTTACAGTGAGAATGCAGAAAAATAGGATTAAGAAGGAAAATAAATTAGCTATGATTGAATGGAGGAGCAGACTCCATCAGCTAAATGGGCCAATTTTGCTCCTATGTCTTAGAAGAATGTGGGGGGATCTCATTGAAACCTACCGAATGTTGAAAGGACTACATACGGTGGATGTTGAGAGGATATTTCCTATGGTGGAGGTATCCAGAACTAGAGGGCACAGCCTCAAAATTGAGGAGTGACATTTTAGAACAGAGGTAAGGAAGAAATTTTTAAGCCAGAGAATGGTGAATCTGTGCAATGCTCTGCAACAGACTGCAGTGGAGATCAAGTCCATGCGTATACTTAAGTGGAGGTTGATCATTTCCTGATTGGTCAGGGCATCAAAGGATATGGTGAGAAGGCAGGTGTATGGGGTTGAATGGGATCCTGGATCAGCCATGATGGAATGGTAGAGCAGACTCAATGGGCTGAATTGCCTAATTCTGCTCCTATGTCTTAAAGTCTTGTGGCTATGGAGAAGAAAACAAGGGCTGTGGAAAAGAAATGATGCTTGAAGCAGATCAACCATAATCATATTGATTGAGGTATAGGATGAGGAGCCAAGTGGCCTACCCCTGCTCATATATACTTAAGTTCATCTCTGTTCATACATACAACCACATATGTTAGGGTTTAAGGGCCAGCAAGAGAGGGGTAATGTGAACGAGTGAGTTGGACTAAAACCAATTCGGGAAGTATAAAAGTTAGTTGAGACCAGAGAGAAAGAGAAATCAGTACAGATAGACATTTATAAGGAAAATGCATTTCAAAAATGAACATTCTAAGAAGATGCTAATTTATACAGAAAGCAGTACAGTAAATTAAGCTGACATGGATAAAATAAAACTTTCCTCTTTCATGAAAGGTTTTGAAATCCAGTCATCATTGTAATGTGACAGATAATTTCTGCAGAAAAAGACCTACAAATGACTCTGTCATATTAACAGGAGTTACAGAACACTGCAGTTGCAGGAACCTGGCAAAACATCTAAGATGCTAGGCAGAATTGTCACAAGCACAGAATGCTGGAAGAACTCTGCAGGTCAGGCAGCAGCTATGGAAATCAACATTCAGTCAACATTTTGGGCTGAGACCCTTCATCAGGACTGGAAAGAAGAGGAGGTCAGAGTAAGAAGGTAGTGGGAGGGCAGGAGAAGTATAAGGTGTTAGGTGATAGGGGAAACCAGGAGAAGGGGAGGGTTGAAGTAAAGAACTGGGAAGTTGATTGGTGGAAGAGATACAGGGCTGGAGAAGGGGGGATCTGATAGGAGAGGACTGAAGACCATGGAAGAAAGGGAAGGAGGAGGTGCACCAGAGGGAGGTGATGAGCAGGTAAGGAGATGAGGTGACAGAGGGAAACAGGAATGGGGAATGATGAAGTGGGTGAGAGGGGCAATTCCCAGAAGTTCGAGAAATCAATGTTCATGCCATCAGATTTGGACACAGCATCTATGGTAAAGAATAAACAATTGACATTTTGGGCCAAAACCTTTCATCATTCCTCCAGCATTTTTTGTGTGTTACTTTGGATTTTAAGCATCTGCAGATTGTGTTTATTGAAGCTATGTCTCCTAATTGAATGTTCACAGCATTCTCTGTATTTATTCATAATGAGAAGTAATTCTTTTTAACCACGCATTCCCTCATCTCCCTGACCTCTCATTTTCTCATTTTCCTGAGTGATTTTAATCTCAATCATTTTCATTATGGTAGATCGCTTCTATTTAAACCAGTTCCCAATGGGAGTGGCAACCTTCTGAAATGGCAGAAAGTTCCAAGTCATAAACATAACAGATTCTGCAGATGCTGTTCTTCCCTGCTAGTCCCTATTGTCTGCGTTCAGACCGTAATTGTCCAAGCCTCTCCCATCCATGGACCTATCCAAGTGCCTCACAAATGTTACAGTTGTACCTGCCTCAACCACTTCCACTGGCAGCTCAATCCAGGTACTGACTCCCCTCTGTGTGAAGAAGTTACTCCTCAGGACTCTTTTAATTTTCTCCCCTCTTAACTTGTATCAGTGCCCTTTACTTTTAGACCCTCCCCTGACTCTGGGGAAAAGATTATGACTTGTTCACCTTATGCATAGCCCTCATATTTTTATAAAACTCAACAAAATCACCTCTCACCACTCAATCCCTCATCTCCTAAACATCTGGATTATTTTCCGTATCATAGAACACAGAACACGGGCATTTAACAATAGAGCAGAGTACAGGCTCTATGGCTCACAAGGTTGTGCTGACATTAGTAAGCCTACTCTGTAATCAATCTAACCCTTCCCTCTAGTAGCACAAAACCCTTCATTTTTCTTACATCCATGTGCCTGTCCAGGAGTCTTTGTGCGAGTCTGTTCAGCCTCAGCCACCACTCCTGGCAATGCATTCCCGACATTTACCAATGTCTGTTATCTCTCCTAAACCTTCCTCCACTCACCTTAAAAGGATGTGCTCTGGTATTAGACATCGCCACCTGGAAGAATGTGCTGGCTACCCACTCTATCTATGCCTTGTGTAATCGGGGTGGTACAGTAGTATGACACTATTACAGCAGCAACAACCCAGGTTTGGTTCCTCTGCTGTCAGTAAAGGTTTTGCACATTCTCCCCATGACCGCGTGGGTTTCCAGCTTGTTCCACTTTCCTTCTGCCTCTGCTTGCCACTGCACAAGCACTGCCGGACGGCTGTTACAACGGGCAGTCGGTGTGAATGGCGGGAGAGTTAAATTGTGAAGTGAGCTTTTTTGACTAGATCCTCTAAATTGATTTGATTGAGTCTATCTTTAAAAATATTAATGTCAGAAATACTGCGCAGGTCTGGCGGCAGAAGATTCCACTCTCTTGTTGATCTTGGGTAGAGGGAGTACTGGTAGCAAATTTTGTTGAATGGAGGGGTTTCCAGTATGTAAGGTCCAGTTTGCTGTCCAGTTGAACAGACCCTGTGATGAATTTGGATGTTTGCTGAAGTGACGTTGTGAACTTCTTTGAAAACGGAGATTAACTGTAGTTTAGTACGTCGGTTTTCAAGCGGTTCTCATTGAAGGTTAGAGAGCACGTTGGTGACATTGGATTTCCTGCTGCAATTGTTTAGCACA
Source organism: Hemitrygon akajei (assembly GCF_048418815.1). Taxonomy (NCBI): domain Eukaryota; kingdom Metazoa; phylum Chordata; class Chondrichthyes; order Myliobatiformes; family Dasyatidae; genus Hemitrygon; species Hemitrygon akajei. The sequence continues at coordinate 16,901,290 of NC_133133.1, read as the reverse complement.
AAGCAAGCGGCACGGCGTTGGATTTTTTCGATGAACTTACTGTTAGCTTGATGGGGATCCCATATGGCCACGCAATACTCAAGCATTGGACGGACGAGTGTCTTGTATGCCACATTCCTCCTACATTCCAAGGACATACGATTAGTAGGCTAATTGGTTAGATGTGTGTGTAATTGGGCAGCGTGAGCGCATTGGGTTGGAAACGCCTGTTACTGTGCTGTATCGCTAAATAAGTAACAAAAAAACTGATTTCCACAGTTACTATTCCTCATGCTCACATTGGGCCTTGTACTAATGATTCAAGAGGCCACAGGCAGGTAAAATGGAGTGGGACTGAAATGGAAAATTAAAGTCCTGATGATGAGTCTTGATCCAAAACATCGACTGTTTATTGATTTCCATAGATGCAGCATTTTGTGTGTAGTTCTCTGGAGATTTATGCCTGCAACTAAACACAGGCTTTCATGTGTACAGAATATTCCAAAACTCACTGCAACCACTAGAGAACAGCAGAAGTGAAGTCACTGTTAGCTAGCACACAGTCTCACAAAATGTGAAGGAATAAATACCTGTTCCTAGCGGCATCACCATAAAAACATGCAACATCCATTATTTAAAGGCCCCTTTCTTTGTCTATAATACTGCTTTGCATCTTCATTTTGACCAGAATCATCTGCAGCAAGATACTTATTAAAATGAATGCCTCTCTACATACCTCTTTGATAATGATTAAGACTCTCAACTGTATTTTTAGTTGGAAGATTGCAATATCAGAATGTAGAACATCAGTCTTCCATAGATTGTAGAACAGAGGCCCCTCATCTCACAATGTTGAGCTGAACCAATTAAATTCATAATTAAATTCCCAACTAAACTTATCCCCTCTGCCTACACAATAGATTTCCATTGGTCCCAGTCAGGTTTCAATAGATTCAATAGGTACTTTTAATGTCAGCGGAATGTGCAGAATATACATCCTGAAATTATTTTTCTTTGCAAACATCCACAAAAACAGAGGAGTGTCCCAAAGAATGAATGACAGTTAAACGTTAGAACCCCAAAGCCACCCCCTCAGCTCCCCCTCCCACACACAAGCAGCAGCAAGGCTACGATGCCCTCACCCCCCACCAGTAAAAAAAAGCATCAGTGCCCTCTACCGAGCACTCAAGTGTGCAGCAAAGCATCAATAAAGGCACAGACTTGCAGTACCTTAAAGACAACTCATTCACCCGGTAATTCCCTCTCTCCCTAATAAGGGGAAAAGAGGTGTCCCGTTTCATAACAATGTCCATATCCTTCCATTTTCCTCACATTCATGTGTTTGTCTAAACATTTCTTAAAAGTCCCTAATGTTTCTGCCTCTACCATCACCTCAGGCAGCGCATTCCAGGCACCCAACATTCTGCGTAAAAAGCTTGCCCCTCACATCTCCTTTGAACTTACCCCTCTCACCTTAAATGCCTGTATTCTGAAATTAGACATTTCAAAGCTGGGAAAAAGACATTTTCTATCTGCTCTATCTATGCCTCTCTTAATGTGATAAACCTCTATCAGATCTTCCCTCGACCTCTGTCTGTCCAGAGGAAAGAGCCTAAGTTTGTCCAATCTCTTGTTATAGCAAATGCCCTCCAAATCCAGGTAAACCCCTTCTGCGCCCTCACCAGAGCCTCAACGTCCTTCCTAAAATGGAATGACCAGAACTGCATGTAATAACTATATCTTCCACACTTGAAGAATGATTTGTAACCAGGGCAACTAATTTGCTGCTCTTCAAGGAACGTTTCAAAGTTCAAAGTAAATTTATATCAAAATACATATACATCATTATCTACAAGCCTGAGACTTTTTTGGTGCAGGCAATTCACAGTTAGTACAAAGAAACACAATTGAATCGAAAAAAGACTTACACAACCAATGTGCAAAAGACAACAAACCCCGTAAATACAAAAAAAAAACGCAATAACTATTGAGAACGTGAGATGAGGAGTTGTTGAAAATGAGTCCATAGGCTGTGGGAGAGGTTCAGTGTTGGGGTGAGTGAAGTTGACTGAATTTATCCCTGTGGTTCAAGAGGTTCATTTTAGATTTACTGAAACATTTCTCCTGAAAAGCAATGGGTTCCCAATCCCAGCACTCCCTTCAGACTAAATGATGTGTGTAAAGGTCAGGACTGTGAGCCAGAAACTTGAATTTGCTATTTAAGGAAAGCCATCACAAAGCAAAAGTGAACCATCAGGAAACAATTTAGGACAACATCAAAGGAAAGAGCAAAGTATTTTTATACTAATTGCAATCTATCTGGAAAAGAAACTGATGATAAAGATAAATCAAGGGACTCAGTAAAAAGGATTATCAACTTTAATGATTGTTAAAAATAATTGATGTAATTACTTTATGTTTTTATCAAACTTTCCTGAAAGAAGGTCATAATGTGGAGCTGATTATCGTAGGAAAGAGTGAAGAAAGTGAAAAATCCGGACATCAGAAGTTTGAGAGGAAGCGATATCACTCAGGTCCATTGACCAAGTAGAAAAAGGTAGTGGTGGATTGCGGCAGTGTAATTGAGCTCTGACTAGTAACAAATCAGTACTTGAGATTGATTATCAGGAGCAAATTAAAGGAAGGCAGGGTAAGAGCTGCGGTCATTGTGGGAGTGGCCATTGTCTGAGTGGGCAGAGTTAGAGCGGTGATCTTGAGGCTTTAGTTCTTTTAAGGCTTCAGCGAAGAGAGACTTCAGTCAGAGAAAGCATAAAAAAGCTTTAGGTAAAGATATTTCTTACCTCCCTTCTTTAAATCTGCTCAGTTAGGACAGCAGAAATGTAAGACAGGATTGCAGGGGTATGGAGGGCTATGGTCCCAGTGCAGGCAGTTTAAATAGTTTCAGCATGAACTAGAAGGGCTGCAAGTCCTGTGTCTGTGCTGCACTTCTCTATGACTCTAAAGGGGAATCCTATCATTATCAACAGTCCTGAGTAGTATGCAAGAAAAAAACAGCATAATAGCTCCGATTATAATAAACTCAAGAATTTATTACAGACAAGTGTGAGGTGTTGCAATTTGGCAGGACCAACTAGGGTATGTCTTACACAGTGAGCAGTTGGGGACAGATGAGTGAGGTATATCAGAGGGATCTGGGAATGTAGATTTCTATAATTCATTGTAAGTGGCATTACAGGTAGATTTAGTCGTAAAGAGAGCCTTTGGCACATTGACCTTCATAGATCAAAGTACTGAGTACAGGAGTTGTGATGTTAGACTGAAGTTGAATAAGACATTGGTGAGGCCTAATTTGGAGTATTGTGTGCAATTTTGGTCACCTACCTATAGGAAAGGTGTAAATAAGATTGAAAGAGTACAGAGAAAATTTACAAGAATGTTGATGGGACTGGTGAACCTGAGTTATAAGGAAAGATTAAGTAGGTTAGAATTTTATTCCCTATAACATAGAAGACTGAGGGGAGTTGGATAGAGATATACAAAATTATGAGGGCTATAGATAGAGTAAATGCAAGCAGGCTTTTTCCACTGAGGGTGGGTGAGACCACAATTGGAGGTCATGGGTTAAGGGTGAAAGGTGAAATGTTTTTATTCAGAGTATGGTGAGAGTATGGAGAGAGTATGGATTGAACTGCCAGTGCAAGTGGTGGATATAATTTTGATTTCAATGTTTGAGAAAAGCTTGGATAGGTATATGGATGGGAGAGGTATGGAGGGATATGGTCCCAGTGCAGGTTGATGGGAGTAGGCAGTTTAAATGGTTTGGCAGGATCTAGATGGGCCAAAGGGCCTGTTTCTGTGCTGCAGTTTTCTTTGACTTGATAAAGCTGGAAATCGTGAGCAACACACACCAAATGCTGGAGGAGCTCAGCAGGTGAGGAAGCATCTATGGAAGGAAATAAACAGTTGATGTTTTCAGCTGAAGGATCGGAAAGGATGGTGGCAGAAACCAGAATAAGAACGTGGGGGAGGGGATGGATTACAAACCAGCAGAAGATAGATGAAGTGAAGGGAAAGGTGGGTGGGGATAGGAAGATGAAGTAAGAAGTGGGTGGAGATGGGAACTGATTGGTGAAGAGGTAAAGGGCCTAGGATGAAAGAATCTGATGGGACAGGATGATGAAAGAAAGGGAAGGAGGAGGGGCACCAAATGAAGATAACGGGCAGATGAAAAGAAGAGAAGGGGTGAGAGGGAAACCAGAATGGGGAATGGAAAAAGGGAAAAGGTTTGCGGGGGATAGAAATTGCCAGAACTTAGTGAAATCAATGTCCATGCCATCAGGCTGGATGCAGCACATGACCCATCTGTGGCAAAGTTAGTGGCTACCAAGTTGACTTACTAGCCATTCCAGAACCCACAGGAAGCAAATCACCTTGGAACCCAAGAGAGTGGTGAGGATAGTTATCCCCAGACTGAATAATGTTGTGGTGAATAATAATGGTGAGAGAGTATAACTGTTCTGGAAGTTTGTTTTAGAACATTCTCTCTATTTTCAGTATTTTTAAATTTAATTTAAAAATACAGCATGGAGTAGGTCTTTTGTGTGTGTTGTTTGAATTTCAAGCATTTGCAGATGTCCTTGTGTTTGGAGTAGGTCTTACCAGCCCTTCGAACCTCACTACCCCAGTAACTCCTACAACCCCGATTTAGCCCTAATCTGATTGGGGGACAATTTACAATGATTAATTAACCTACCTGGTATGTTTTTTGACACTGGGAGGAAACTGGAGCACCAGGGCAATACCCACAGAGTCCACGAGGAGGACGTACTGAGCAGCATCAGAATTGAACTCCGAACTCCGACACCCCGAATTGTAATAGCACTCTGTTAACCACTACACTCCAATGGCGCTATACCTGATGGATATAAATCCATTGTGCCTAGCATCAAACCCTTGGAGGAGCCAGTGACTTAGTTAGAAATTTCACTCGGCAATAATTGAAATCAAAGAAGAGGATAAAAGAAGAACTGAATTTTGAGAAGCAAAATATTGCTGATGTTGGAAATCTGAAAAAAAAAACATTTGTTGGACTAGGATAGAATTGTTATTTTTCCTGTACTTTAATTCTTCTGAGCTTGCTTATAATTTTAATATCATCACCTTTGTTGTTCCTCTCCACGCCTTGTGAAGCATTGGGCTGCAACCTTGGCATTTCTTTAGAATTTGACTGTTTTCTTATGAAGCTGAGTTGCTAGCTCAATACTCAACCCAGCATGGATGGAAAATTTGCAAGAAGCCGGACAGACTTGAACCCATGAACAACTTGCCTCAAAGTCTGGCACTGTTGTCACTATACCTCAGACCGATAATATGATCACCTATACTGTATGTGTGTAATTGTTCAGTAAATTTTCCAGTAACTTTAGTTTAGTTGATTTTGGAGGACACGGGTTTGATTTCAGCACTTAATAGAAATTTGGTTAGGTACATGGATGGGAATGTTATGGAGCGCTATGGTCCAGGTGCCACTTGATGGAACTAGTTATATTAATAGTTCAATATGGACTAGATGGACTGAAGGACCTTCTTCTGTGCTGTAGTGTTTTATAACTGTATGTCTGTATGATTCTGTATTTCCTAGAAGCTTTGCAGTTTTTCTCCAGCAGGTGTTATTCCTCTTGAGTTTGACTATTTTGTAGATTAATTAGAAACATAGAAACATAGAAAACCTACAGCACAATACAGGTCCTTTGGCCCACAAAGCAGTGTTGAACATGCCCTAAACTGAGAAATTACCTAGGGTTACCCACAGCCCTCTATTTTTCTGAGCTCCATATTCCTATCTAGGAGTCTCTTAAAAGACCGTATCGTATCCACCTCCATCACCATCGCCAGTGGCACATTCCAAGTGCTCATCACTCTCTGTGTAAAAAACTTATCCCCTCTGTACCTACTTCCAAGCACTTTAAAACTATGCCCTCTCATTGCTAGCAATTTCAGCCTGTGAAAAAAAGCCTCTGACTATCACATGATCAATGCCTTTATACACCTCTATCAGGTCACCTCTCATCCTCTGTCACTCCAAGGAAAAAAGGCCAAATTCAGTCAACCTGTTCTCATAAGACATGCTTCCCAATCCAGGTAACATCCTTGCAAATCTCCTCTGCACCCTTTCTATGGTTTCCACATCCTTCCTATAGTGAGGCAACAAGAACTGAGCACAGTACTTCAAGTGGGGTCTGACCAGGGTCCAATATAGCTGCAACATTACCTCTCAGTTCCTAAACTCAAACCCACGATTGATGAAGGCCAATGCACCATATAGTTTCTTAACCACAGAGACAACCTGCACAGCAGCCTTGAGTGACCTATGGACTTGGACCCCAAGATCCCTCTGATCCTTCACACTGCCAAGAGTCTTACCATTAATACTATATTCTGCCATCATATTTGACCTACCAAAATGAATCACTTCATACTTATCTGGGTTGAAATCCATTTGCCACTTCTCAGCCCAGTTTTGCATCCTAACCTCTGACGGCCGTTCACACAATCCACATCACTCCCAACCTTTGTGTCATCAGCAAATTTACTAACCCATCCCTCCACTTCCTCATCCAGGTCATTTATAAAAATCACAATGAGAAGGGGTCCCAGAACAGATCCCTGAGGCACACCACTGGTCACCGACCTCCATGCAGAGTATGACCCGTCTACAACCACTCTTTGCCTTCTGTGGGCAAGGCAGTTCTGGATCCACAAAGCAATGTCCCCTTGAATCCCATGCTTCCTTACTTTCTCAATAAGCCTTGCATGGGGTACCTTATCAAATGCCTTGCTGAAATCCATATACACTACATCTACTACTCTACCTTCATCAACATGTTTAGTCACATCATCAAAAAATTCAATCAGGCTTGGAAGGCATGGCCTGCCTTTGACAAAGCCATGCTGACTATTCCAAATGTTCATAAATCCTGCCTCTCAGGATCTTTTCCATCAACTTACCAACCACTGAGGTAAGACTCACTGGCCTATAATTTCCTGGGCTATCTCTACTTCCTTTCTTGAATAAGGGAACAACATCTGCAACCCTCCAATCCTCCGGAACCTCTTCCATCCGGAGCCTCTACAATTGCCAAGATCCTTTTCCATAGTGAATACTGAAGCAAAATACTCATTAAGTACCTCTTCTATCTCCTCCAGTTCCATACACACTTTTCCACTGTCACACTTGATTGGTTCTATTCTCTCATGTTTTATCCTCTTGTTCTTCACATACTTGTACAATGCCTTGATGTTTTCCTTAATCCTGTCCACCAAGACCTTCTCAAGACCCCTTCTGGCTCTCCAAATTTCTTTCTGGAGCTCCTTCCTGCTAGCCTTATAATCTTCTAGATCTCTATCATTACCTTGCTTTTTGGACCTTTCTTAAGCTCTTCTTTTCTTCTTGACCAGATATTCAACAGCCTTTGTGCACCACAGTTCCTGTAGCCTACCATCCTTTCCCAGACTCAGTGGAATGTACCTTTGCAGAACTCCATGCAAATATCCCCTGAACATTTGTCACATTTCTTCCATACATATCCCTGAGAACATCTGTTTCCAATTTATGCTTCCAAGTTCCTGCCTAATAGCCTCATATTTCCCCTTACTCGAATTAAACACTTTCGTAGCTTGTCTGTTCCTATCCTTCTCCAATGCTATGGTAAAGGAGATAGAATTGTGATCACTGTCTCCAAAATGCTCTCCCACTGTGAGATCTGACACCTGACCAGGTTTATTTCCCAATAGCAGATCAAGTACTGCCTCTCCTCTTGTAAGCTTATCTACATATTGTGTCAAGAAACCTTCCTGAACACACCTAACAAACTCCACCACATCTAAACCCCTCGCTCTAGGATCATGCCAATCGATATTTGGAAATTGAAATCTCCCACCATGACAACCCTGTTATTATTACACCTTTCCAGAATCTGTCTCCCTATTTGCTCCTCGATGTCCCTGTTACTATTGGGTGGTCTATAAAAAACTCCCAGTAGAGTTATTGACCCCTTCCTGTTCCTACCTTTCACCCACAGAGACTCCGTAGACAATCCCTCCATGAATTCCTCCTTTTCTGCAGTCATGACACTATCCCTGATCAACAGTGCCATGCCCCCATCTCTTTTGCCTCCCTCCCTGTCCTTTCTGAAACATCTAAAGCCTGGCACTCGAAGTAACCATTCCTGCCCCTGAGCCATCCAAGTCTCTGTAATGGCCACGACATCATAGCTCCATGTACTGGTCCATGCTCTACTCTCATCCGCTTTGTTCATCATATTCCTCGCATTAAAATAGACGCCTCTCAAACCATTGGTCTGCACACGTCCCTTCTCGATCACCTGCCTATCCTCCCTCTTGTACTGTCTCCAAGCTTTCTCTATTTGTGAGCCAACCACCTCTTCCTCCGTCTTTTCAGTTTGGTTCCCACCCCCCAGCAATTCTAGTTTAAACTCACCCCAATAGCCTTAGCAAACCTTCCCGCCAGGATACTGGTCCCCCTTGGATTCAAGTGCAACCCGTCCTTTTTGTACAGGTCACTCCTGCCCCAAAATTGTGATCACTGGAATGCAGTTACCTCTATTCTTCATATGAAACAATTTCTTTGTTTTCTTTTCCTTGTTCATTCTTTGTTCTTGTAACATTTAATAAATGGCTGTAACCACCAAGCTTTTACATCTCATTCTTGATTTCCAAAGAAACCCTGGATCAATATCACCAGATCAGTCCCAGAGCATTAGAAATACTCAGTAGCTGAGGGAGTCTCTGTGGAATACGGAAAACAGGAAATTAGAACACGGTACATTTTAGGGTGGCATGTTAAAGCGTAATGGTTTAGCACAATGTTTTACAGTGCAGTTGACCTGCGTTCAATTCGCACTGCTGACTGTAAGGAGTTGTACATTCTCCCCCGTGACCGTGTGGATTTCCTCCAAGTGCTCCGGTCTCCTCCCACAGTCCAAAGAATTATAGGTTGGTGGGTTAATTGTTCATCGTAAATTGTCCAGTGATTAGGCTTGGATTAAGTTGGGGGATTGCTGGGCTCGCATAGCCGGAAGGGCCTATTCTGTGCTGTACCTCAATAAAACAAAGACATCTTCCAAAGGTGATGCCTCAAGAAGCCTCATTAAGGACCCCGATTGCCCAGGACATGCCCTCTTCTCATTGCTACATTCAAGGAGGACGTACAGGAGCCTCAATGTTTTAGGAACAGCTCTCTCCCCTCTGCCATCAGAGTTCTGTATGGTCCATGAACCCATGAACACTACCTCACTACTCTTGCTCTCTTTTTGCACTGCTTTTTAACATTCCTATGGTACTTTATAATAACTTCTTATGCAATATGTTGTACTGCTGCCCCAGGAAACACACTTCACAATATGTCAGTGATAATAAGTCTGATTCTGAATCTCAAGTCAAAGTTCAAAGTAAATTTATTATTAAAGAATGTATATGTCACCATATACAATGCTGAGATTTATTTTCCTGCAGGCATCTATGGGAAAATGAAGAAATAAATTAGAATTTATGATAAAACTATACTTAACAAACACTGATAGTAATTAATGAAAAACTACATACAAAGTCCAACAAACAAACAAGGTGCAAAAGACAAACTTTGTAAATTATAAATAAATAAGTGAATAAATAATACAGTACTGTGAACATGAGCTGTTGAGTCCTTGAAAGTGAGTCCATAGCTTATGAAATCAGTTCAGAGTTGAGATGAGTGAAGTTATCAATGCTGGCTCAGGATCCTGATGGCTGAAGGGTAATATCTGTTCCTGAACCTGGTAGTGTGGGACCTAAGGCTCCTGTATCTCCTTCCCAATGGCAGCATCAAGAAGAGAGCATGGACTAGATGGTGAAGTTCCTTGAATGTGGATCCTGCTTCTTGTGACAGTGCTGATTGTAAATGTGCTCAGTGATGTTAAGAACTTTGCCTGTGATGGACTGGGCTGTATCTGCCACTTTCGGTGGAGTTTTCCAATCCTGGGCATTGGTGTTTCCATGCCAGTCCATGATGCAACTAGTCAGGATACGCGCCACTGCGCATCTATCTATCCATAGATTCTGATTCTGAAATGGAAACTGGAAAGGCCACTTATCTGAAATGACTTCAAGGTTGGGAGATTGTCTGCTGTCCTACAAGTTTAGTTGGACTTCCAGGTTAGTGGGAATGGATGGAAGATTAAATTTACAAGCAACTTGAAGTGTGAGTATTCAGGATCAGGTGGTCCAGAGACAATCAAGCTGCAGAGAGGTGGAGAATGAAGAACACAACGGACCTGTGAGAAGCAGTCTGTGGATTTTGGTCTCAAGCTAACAGGCCTTTGGCTGTGAAGAAAGAAAAGGCCTCACTGCATTATAGATTGGAATTGGTTTGTTACGTGTATCAAGATGCTGTGAAAAGCTTGTCTTGCGTTCTGCTTATACAGATCAAATCACTACACAGTGCATTGAGCTGGAATAAGGTAAAACAATAACATTGCAGAATAAAGTCTAAGAGCTATCAAAAGAGTGCAGGGGGTGGGGTTCACTTGCGATCACTCTTGGCCCAAAACATTAACTCTTTATTCCTCTCCATACTGTAGATGCTGCCTGATCTGCTGAGTTCCTCCAGTGTTTAGTGTGTGTGACTTTGGATTTCCAGCATCTGCAGAAACTCCTGTGTTTAGCATTCTGGAGCTCCATGAACAAACTAATAATCTGTCCTGGCCAAATTCTCTAGCACGTTCATCAAAGCCAAACATGTTGAAAACTGAATACTGATTCACAGGCTGCACAGGGGCTCTGGTTTTAACAAACACTTTAAATTTATCAGAAATCTCCCTGTGGGCCTGGCTGGTTCCACATGCTTCAAGTAGAAGCTCTTCATGTTCTCCTGTTATTATTAATCAATAATATCACTCTGTCGAGAAAACCTCACAGCTTCACAGAGACTCAAAACTGCAATGATGCGTTTGATTAATGGTTCTTGTGAGTGAACATTCTAGACAGGTTTTTAGCTCCTTTGGATCTTCTGTCCCCTTTGATTCATTTCGGTTGCATTTATGCAGTGTTGGTGAATCAGTCACGGTGCAGCTCGGGGTTCAATGCTAATGAATTAAAGAGCTGGACAAACAGAAATAGTGTTTCATTCACAAATCATTGGAGGAACTCAGCAGGTCAAGAGCCTGGTGGCTGAGGAGTAACAACTGTTCCTGAACCTGGTGGTGCGGAACCCAAGGGTCCTGTTCCTCCTGCCTGATAGCAGCAGCAAGAAGAGAGCATGGCCTGAATGGTGAGGTTCCTTAATAATGCATGCTGCTTTCTTGTGGCAGTGCTGATTGTAGATGTACTCAATGTTGGGGATGACTTTTCCTGTGATGGACTGCACTGTATCCACTGTTTCTGTAGGCTTTTTCCATTCATGGGCATTGGTGTTTCCACACCATAACTCCACATTTCCCTCTAGTATACTCTGCCAAATTTTGAGTATTTACATAACCTTTCCATATTCTTTTCCAGGCTCTTTGTTCTTTCTTTCAAAACTTACTACCCAAACAATCATGATACTGTCTAGAAATAGACACAAAATCATATAGATCGAAAGTAGTTGAGATCCTTGGATTGATTCCTGTGGGCTTGTCACCTGAGAATGATTAGATTAGATTTTAGATCCATTAATCTTAACCTTCAGTTTTCTGTTAATTAACCAATGCCCAATATGTTACCACTGGATGTTGATCTCTGTGATATTGATCCATTTAAACCAGGGGTCCCAACCTGGGGTCAAACCCCTTGTTTAATGGTTTGGTCCATGGCAATATAAACCTGATTTAAATCCTTCAGCTTCTGTGTTTTGCTTCTGAATGCTAAGATAACCAGGGTTAGTGATACATGCACAAAATACTGGAGGAACTCACTGAGTCAGCTAACATCTATGGAGGAGAATAAACATCAAAGTTTCAAACTGCATTTATTATCAGAGAATGTTTAAATTATACTACCTTGAGATTTGTTTGCCTACAGGCAGTCTGCAAAGCAAGGAATGCAAAAGAAGCTAATTAAAAAAATAAGTCCAAACTCCTAGTGCCCACACAGAAAGAGAAAAATACCACAAAACAAATCATATAAACAAAAGGAATGAGCAACAAAAACAGGGTTCTGAACCGAATCGGATTCAAGTTCCCAGAGCAGCTTGGAGTAGGCCCAAAGCCTCGGTATTCAGTTCACCATATTAACGGGACAAGTTGCTGCAGAGTTCACAGGCACGAAGCACAGCAGCTGGGGGCAACCTCACAGCCTTTGTGTGACAGAGAGAGAAGTCCCAAGATATCTGGGTTGGTGTTTAAATAGACAAACCTCGCACTAAGACATTGGCTCTGCCACCGGCAAAACGGTCTAGCAATAGATTTTGCTGCCAAAGGAGTTGTCCTTGACCTCTCCACACCCAGAGCGATCCGGGCCTTGAACATGCCACCCATTGATTCACTTTGGGCCAGGATTTCGGTGCCGAAGAAGCTGTTCCCGACATCCCCAATTTGGCTCGGCATTTAGAGCGATCAACCCTCACACCCAGGTTAGTTGCAAGGGCACTGGAACTCCTCAGTTCCGTTTCTCCCCTCCGAATCGTTCACTCCAACCATGGCTCCAACTCTGAGTGTCGATTTTGCAGCAGGGCGCGTCCCACGAATACATTTTGCCATCGCTCAGTTCTTCTTTGCTTGCGGTGATAGTTTACCACAATTTACTTCATAAAAGATGTTACTAATAATGGTTTTAATTGAATCCCTTTGCTTTCGAACTACCAGTAATATGTCACATGTCTGCAGTAGCGCCATCTTAAACTGAAAGTTTAGTTTGTACTAAGTCATCATTCAACTTCACCTACATTTGAATGGGCATGCTCATAATCCAAAGCACTTCGTGTTTAACTTGCCAGTAATTCCCTCAGCTTTGTCTTCTTCACATGTCACAGGAAATTAACAAGTCACGCAGCAGTAATGGAGGAAAATAAACAGTTCATGTTTTAGACTGAGACCCTTGGCCTGAAATGTCAACTGTTTATTTCCCTCCTGACTTGCCAGGTTTCACCAGCATTTTGTGGGTGTTGCTCAAGTTTTCCAGCATCTGCAGGATCACTTGTGTCTCAAAAATAATGTGCAAACAGGAAGAGGATTGATATCACAGGAGTGGAAAAGTCTCCAAAAAACTGGTGGGTGCAACTCAATCTATCACACACAAAGCCCTCCCTACCACTGAGCAGACTTACGTGGAGCACTGTCACAGGAAAGCAGCGTTCATCATCAATGCCCTCTCCTCGCTACCATCATCAGGTAGGAAGCACTAAAGGCTTAGGTCCCACACCACCAGTTCAGGAACAGTTATTACCCTACGACCATAAGACCATAAGACATAGGAGCAGAATTAGGCCATTCAGCCCATCAAGCCTGCTCCACCATTCCATCAGGTCTGATCCCGGATCCCACACAACCCCCATACACAGGCCTTCTTGTCATATCCTTTAGTACCCTGACTAATCAGGAAACTATTAACTTGCACCTTATATATACCCATGGGCTTGGCCTCCACTGCAGTCTGTGGCAGATCATTCCACAGGTTCACTACTCTGGCCAAAAAAATTCCTCCCTACATCTGTTCTAAATGGTCGTCCCTCAATTTTGAGGCTGTGCCCTCTAGTTCTGGATACCCCCACCATAGGAAACATCCTCTCCACATCCACCCTATCTAGTCCTTTCAACATTCAGTAGGTTTCAATGCGATCCCTTGCATTCTTCTAAATTCCAGTGAGTACAGACCCAAAGCTGCCAAATGCTCCTCATATGTTAACCCCTTCATTCCTGGAATCATCCTCATAAACCTCCTCCAGACTGTCTCCAATGACAACACATCCTTTCTGAGATATGGGCTGAATGGCCTAATTCTGCTCCTATGTCTTATGGTTTAATGGTCAAAGCTGCTGAAAATACTCCAGGTGCGGCCTGATGTGTCTTATAAATCTTCAGTATTATCTCCTTTTTTTTATAATTCATTCCCCTTGAAATAAATGCAACATTGCATTTGCCTTCTTTACCACAGACTCAAGCTGTATATTAACCTTCTAGCAGTCTTACACAAGGACTCCTAAGTCACCTTGCACCCCTACTGTTTGAATTTTCTCACTATTTAGGTAATACTCTGCAATATTGTTCCTGTTATAAAAATGCGTTATTGTACATTTCCCAACACTGTATTCTATCTGCTACCTTTTTGCCCATTCTTCCAATTTGTTTAAGTCCTGCTGCAATCGCATTGCTTCCTCAGCACTACCTAACCCTCCACCTATCTTTGTTTCATCCGCAAACTTTGCCACCAAATCATCAATTCCACCATCTATATTGTTGACGATGTGAAAAGTAGCAGTCCTAATACTGTCCTTTAAGGAACACCACTAGTCACTGGCAGCCAACTAGAAAAGGCCCCCTTTTATTCCCACTCACTGCCTCCAGTCTGTCAGCCATTCCTCTATCCTTGCCAGTAACTTCCCTGTAACGCCATAGGAGTTTATCTTGGTAAGCAGAATCATGTATGACACCTTATCAAATGCCTTCTGAAAATACAAGTAAATGACATCCATTGCCTCTCCTTTGTCCTTCCTGCTTGTTACTTCCTTAAAGAACTCTAACAGATTTATCAGGCAAGATTTCCCTTTACAAAAACTATGCTGACTTTGACTTCTTTTATCATTAGTCTCCAAGTAGCCCAAAGCCTCATCCTTAATAATAAACTCCAACACTTTCCCAACCACTGAGGTTAGGCTAACTGGTCTAAAATTTCCTTTCTTTTGCTTTCCTAAAGAGTTGAGTGACATTTGCAATTTACCAGTTCTCCGGGACCATGCCAGAATCAAGTGATTCTTGAAAGATCATGACCAATGCATCCATTATCTCTTCAGCAACCTCTCTCAGGACTCTGAGATGTGGTCTTATCCACCTTAAGAACAGGTGACTTATCCAGCTTAAGACCTTTGAATTTGCCTGTCACTTTTTTCCTTTGTAATAGCAATGGCACCCACTCCTGCTCCCTGACACTCACAGACCTCTGGCACACTGCCAGTGTCTTCCACAGTGAAGACTGATGCAAAGTACCCATTAAATTCATCTGCCATATCTTCATCCCCCATTACTACCTCACCAGCATCATTTTCCAGTGGTCCAACGTCAACTCTCTCCTCCCTTTTACTCTTTATATAACTTCTAAAAATCTTTTGGAATTCTGCTTTATATTATTGGCTCATCTGTGCTCATATTTTATTTCTCTTCTTATAGCTTTTTAGTTGTTTTTCGTTGGAATTTAAAAGCTTTCCCAATCATTGAACTTCCCACTCACTTTTGCTACCTTAATGGCCCTTTCCTTGGCTCATCAGGCTCATGAACCAGCATGGATAACTTCACTGACCTCAATTCTGAATTGATTCCACAACTTAGAAACTCACTTTCAAGGACTCCTTATAACTCATGTTCTCAGTTTTTTTTGCACAAGTCTTCTTTTGCACATTGGTTGTTGGACTGTCTTGGTTTATGCACGGTTTTTCCACAAATTCTATTGTTTTTTTTCTGTAAATACCTGCAAGAAGATGAATCTCAAGGTAGTATGTGGTAACATGTACTCTACATACTTCGAGAATAAATGTTATTTTAACTTTGATTTACTTTCTCTGTTTCCCTGACTTTCTCTGACTTACTGAGTGTTTCCCGCATTTCATGTTGCTTTATTAAGCAAGGTGGAGCTGATTAAGCAAGACAGAGCACCTGAAGAATGAAGAACAAAGGTGGAAAAGGCTTGGGCGAGGATTTCAATAGCAAAGGTCATTAGCAAAGGGAAATGAGATGGTAGATTTGGAAGAAAGTGAGGGGAAGAGAAAGGGAAGGCAAGAAAAACAGAACAAGAAAATGTAAAGAAAGAAGGTTAAGAGGATAGGACCTTTATGCCAACTGTTACATCTCTGGCTATATTGGTCTTAATGAAAAGGGAATTCAAATTCCAGGATAATCATTCAGCAGCATTTCTGAAATGATAAGGAGATTTAAATTTTATTCTTACACAATGACAGAAACTTGTTTGAATCTAATACGACTAGTGAAGGATATATACGAACCTCTGACCTTGAAGTGAAGCCTGTAAAAACATTATTGACTGACAGTTTAAAAATCTTTGTGACAATTTGAGAAATGATTGCTGAGTTGTATAAATTGAAAAAAAAAGGAAAACTATTGTAATGTAGTACCTTTTTTCTTCTTTTCTGACAGCGAAAAATGTAAGCCCAAAGACCTTGGAATATAACGACCAAACAATACTTCGAACAACTCAAAATGTAAATCTTGTCTTTTAATGAATAATGTATTAATGCCCCTTCATATCAAGAGACAACATTAATGGTGAATTTCTGAAATATGGCTCTTCTAAACAATTTTCAGTTCTTAGCGGAGTCCAGTTCCAATGGCCATGTAATTGCGTAAAGCATCATTAATTGAATAACTGCTGCTGTGTGGAGAGGATAATGAGCACTGAAAAAATTAACCTAGATGGTTGGAGGATATACATTATAATATTTCAAGATTTTAAGAAACTTGAAATTATAATGGAAAAGTTAGAGTTTCTAATTACAACACTAAACCTTTGTCAAATGTATTAAATTGAATGTATTAAACCTGGAAAGAATTAGATTGCAAGCATACACTATTCAGTTCTGGTCATCTAAAAAAAAAGGATGTGGAAGATTTAGAGAGGGTCAAAGGAGATCTACCAGGATACTGCCTGGCTTAGAGAATGTTTCTTATGTGGAAAAGTTGAGTGAGCTAGGGCTTTTTTCATTGGAGTGAAGGACGGTGTGAGGCGACTTGACAAAGGTGTACAAGATGTTAAGAGCCATAGATAGAGTAGGTAACCAGCACCTTTTTTTCCAGGGTGGCAATGTCTAATACCAGAGAACATCCTTTTAAGGTGAGTGGAGGAAAGTTTAGGAGAGATATCAGAGGTAAGATTTTTAGACAAAGGAAGTTAAGTGTGTGGAAGGCACTGCCAGGTGTGATGGTGAAGGTGGATAGATTAAGGACATTTAAGAGATTCTTTGATAGGCACATGAATGAAAAGAAAGTGGCAGATTATGGACAGGGTAGGAGAAAAATGTTACATTGATGCTGGGATAGACTTAAAGAGGTCTGCATAACATCGTAAGGCCTGGTATGGAAACACCAATGCCCTTGAATGGAAAATCCAATGGAAATGGCCCAGTCCATCATGGGTAAAGCTTGCCCCACCACTGAGCACATCTGCATGGAGCGTTGTCACAGGAAAGTAGCATCCATCATCAAGGGCTCCCTTCACCCGGGTCTTGCTCTCTTCTCGCTGCTGCCATCAAGAAGAAGGTACAGGAACCTCAGGACTCACACCACCAGTTTCAGGAACAGTTATTATCCCTCAACCATCAGGCTCTTGAATCAAAGAGGATAACTTCACTTAACTTTACTTGCCCCATCACTGAATTGTTCCCACAAACTACGGACTCACTTTCAAGTTCATGTTCTCAGTACTTATTGTTTATTTATTTATTATTATTATTTCTTTTCTTATTTTTTATTTGCACATTTTGTTATCTTTTACACATTGGTTGTTTGTCCACCTGTTGGTTTCGGTCTTTCATTAATTCTACTATGGTTCTTGGATTTACTGAGTGTGTCCACAAGAAAATGAATCTCAGGGTTGTATATACACTTCGATAATAAACTTACTTGAACTTTGTTATTGTGCAGCAAGACCCACTGACGTCTGGGAAATGAACAGGATCTATAATTTTTCTTTCTTATTATTCCTGGAAGTAACAATTGAGTATTTGTGGGATCACAGTCACAATCCATAATTACCGTACTATCATATTCTTACAGTTTCTTTGTACAATATTTTGGACAAATGTGCCATATCATTATCTGCACATCTAAGCATGACATCTACCTAGGAATGTCTTTAACCCCCGATCTTCTTCACAGTGCAACGTCAGACCTACAGTACTATGCAAAAGTCTTAAGACAAATATATATAGCTCGGGTGCTTAAAGCCTTTGCACATTACTGCACTATATTTGTTAATGTGGAACAGAGAATGGGTTTGTAAATCTGATGGGAGCAAAGGACGTTGGGCATGGCAAGGGTGAGGGACAGGTGGCAGAGGAATGAGGTGGGTGTGGTGCAGGGGCAGACACACCCAGCCCTGAGACACCAGGCAAGGTCATTTGATTCCAAATAATTGGCTTATTGATCATTACAGAATGTCTCTCTGATGCTTTCCACTCCCTTTCCTCTCCCGTCCCCTTATCCCAACCATGATTCCCCTTTCCCCGCCCCCTTCCCACTCTCAGTCCACAATAGAGACTCTGGTTTATCATCACTCACATAGTTCATGAAATTTGTTTTTCTTTTGCAGCAACATTACAGTGCAATACAGAAATACAGTACTGTGCAAAAGCTTTAGTTGCCCTAGCTATACAGTATATACGTGCCTAAGGCTCATGCACAGTACTGTAATGTCATGGAAAATGAATCTTCATATGTTATACACATACAAATACCCTTCATTCTTATTTTGACATACTGCAGGGTTTCATGAAAAGGCTGGCCAGTTTTGATTACTTGCCAGAATAAAAATAAAGTGTTTAAGAGAACAGGCCATTGGTTCCTGACTCTGAATTCCAGATCTGCTAAATGGACATCAAGATGCGCATGGTAGTGTAATGTTACTACACCTTGTGGTGATGGAGTTGGAAGTTCAATTCAGGTGTCCTCTGTAAGAAAGTTTGTACATTCTCCCCTTGACCATGTGGGTTTCCTCCAGGTGCACTGGTTTCTTCCCACAGTCCAGAGACGCTCCGGTTAGTAGGTTAATAGACCATTGTAAATTGTTTCATAATCTGGTTAAATAAATTCTTCTGTACCATCTGGTTCTGGACTCTCCACCTCCACTCTATCTAGGCCTTTCTTGGCAGTTTTTTGGCCATTATTACTTTTTTAGTTTTTCTAGTTTTTCTTCTCTTTTAAATTTGCGGATTAATTCCTGAAATTAGGTTTCACAGCTACTAGGATGGGCTTGAAACTCAGATGTCTAAACTGTCAAACCAAGTCTCTGGGTTACCAGTCCAGTAGTTTAACCACTACACAACTTCCATAACATGTATGATTGGAATACTGTCTTTCTTTGGAGTGTGTCACTGGGCAGCATGTTCTAGACGCAGAGCCTTACGCTGAGGCAGTGCCCAAATCCTAGTGCGAGGTACAATGCGCTGCTTGGACAATTTAAATGATATACTGGAAAGACAGGGCATCGGGATCTGAGGCAAGAGCCGATTTCACTCGTTCTCTTCTCTCCATGGCTATGAAAATTGCCCTTGACTGCTCCGTATCCTCTAATATAATGGACTGATACCTTGGCTTGGGCCTACTCTAGGCTGCTCTGGGGTTCAGGTGTAAGGACTCATTTTAGTTTGGATTGTTGTTACTCACTTCTATTGTTCACACGATTTGTGTTTTTGTCCCCTTTCTATGCGCATCGGGTGTTAGTCTTTACTTTATATTTTTTAATGAGATTCTTTCCGGTTTCTTGCTTTGCGATTGCCTGAGAGTGAACAGCTCTCAAGGTTGTATAATTTATACATTCTTTGATTATAAATGTACATTGAAATCTTTGAGATCCTTGAAATAAAGTTGAGAGATGATTGCAAATCCAGATTAAGTTTCTGATAATGGAAAAAGGACATGTTCCAGCAACTTATCCAACTTGATGCTTTCCAAAAGCTCCAGCACATCCTCTTTCTTAATACCTGCATGCTCGAGCTTTTCAGTCTGCTGCAAGTCATCATTACAATCACCAAGAATCCTTTTCCATAGTGAATACTGAAGTATTCATTAAGTACCTCTGCTATTTCCTCCAGTTCCATACACACTTTCCTACTGTCACACTTGATAGGTCCTATTCTTTTTCGTCTTATCCTCTTGCTCTTCACGTACTTGTAGAATGCCTTGGGCTTTTCCTTAATCCTGCCCGCCAAGGCCTTCTCATGGCCCCTTCTGGCTCTCCAAATTTCCTTCTTAAGCTCCTTCTTATTAGCCTTATAATCTTCTGGATCTTTAACATTACCTAGCTCTCTGAACCTTTTGTAAGCTTTTCTTTTCTTCTTGACTAGATTTATTACAGCCTTTGTACACCACGGTTCCTGTACCCTACCATAACTTCCCTGACATAACTACCATAACAGTGTACTGTCTCCTTGCATTTGCCCTTCCGACGCATTCACATTTATCTGGGTTGAATTCCATCTGCCATTTCTCAGTCCTTATCTGAATCTGATCTATATCGTGCTATATTCTTTGCCAATCTTCTACACCATCACAACTCCTCCAATCTTGGTATCGTCCACAAATTTACTAACCCGCCTATCTATATTTTCATCCAGGTCATTCATATACATCACAAACAGCAGAGGTCCCAGCACAGATCCTGTGGAACACCACTAATTACAGACCTCCACCTCAATTAAGCCCCTTTAACGTCTACCCTCGGTTTTCGATGTTCAAGCCAGTTAGAAATCCAAACAGAACTTCCATATATTCCTCTGCATTGTACATTTACATCTGGAATCAACAAGCTGTTTCTGAATTCAGGGAGATTTTTATCAATTCACATCTAGGAGTGCTTAGCTCTCCCTTGGAATTCATAAATGGTGAGTATAAAATTCTCCCGTAGGAACCATAATCCATAATTCTCAAAGTAAATCTATGTTTCATGAGATCTTTTAAACTTGCAGGTTCAGCATAGAAGAAGTTCTACTTTTATTTTTAACTTTGCTCAGCTGAAGAAGTTGTATTAGGGTGAAGGTGTTCACCACAATTACAAAGCAAGCAGAACTCTAGAAATTAGCGTTCAAAGGGACCAAGAAGAATGCATGGCAAGCTTATTAATAAATGTAGAAGTCATAAACATAGAGATAAATTATACTGATCACAAACAAGAGAAAATCTGCAGGTACTGGAAATCCAAGTGTGTTGGTTGAATAAATGATACTGTGTTGTTTAGATAGAGCAGACCTGGAGAGAATGTTTCCACTAGCAAGGCTGTCTTAGATTTGAGGGTACAACCTCAGAGTAAAGGGATGTCCCTTTAAAATTGAGATGGGTAGGAATTTCTTCAGCCAAAGGGTAGTGAATCTGGAATTTGTAGCCATGGAGAACTGTGGAGACCATATCTTTGGGTGTATTTAAGGCAGAGATTGATAGATTCTAGATTGATTTAGGGGTTAAAGGTTATAAGGAGAAAGTGGGACAATGGGACTAAAGATAATCCGCCATGATCAAATACCAGAGCAGACGAGAGGGGATGAATGACTTAATTTTTCTCTTATGTTTGATCGTTTTATAGTGTAAGTATTACTGATTTTAGTAGCCATGCATATGCGTGACATTCCTCTGTTTTCAAATTACTGTCTTTAAATAACTCTTTGTGAATTTCCATATTGATGAGTATCCATTTCATTCATGAAGAAACTTGATGATATAATTTGCACAGATGCCACCTTGGATTATTTCACTTTGTGTCTTCTAGACAGTGAAGCAGAAAATGCAGTTATCAGAAAAGGGTCTATGGTTTTGCTGCTGGGTGCAAAGATGATATCTCAGCATCCCTCTGCATTGATAAAGCAATCATATAGACTGTTCAATACCTGCCTCAGATCAGTGGTATAGCAATTTTATTCTTTCTACCCTTTTTTGTCACAAAACATTATCTTAACAGTGATGTTTATATGAAAAATACCAGTCATAGAGCATTTGGCCCAACTAATCTGTGCCTATCCATTTAAACTCATTAGTCCCATCAACTTGCACCCAGACCATAGTCCTCCATACCCCTCCCATCCAGGTACCTATCCAAACATCTCTAAAACTTTGGAATCAAAATTGCATGCACCACTTGTGCTGGCAGCTCATTCCACACTCTCACAACCCTCATGTTCCCCTTAAACATTTCACCTTTCAGCCTTAACCCATGACCGCTAGTTGTAGACCCACCCAGCTTCAGTGGAAAAAGCCTGCTTGCATTTACCCTATCTATACATGTCATAATTTAGTATAACTATCAAATCCCTACATAGTAGAAGATTGAGGAGAGATTTCAGAATTAGAATCAGATTTAATATCACAGGCATGTCATTTGGTTAACAAATTTCATGACATATGTTGGTGATATTAAATTCTGAAATCTCTCCTCAATCTTCTGAGTTCCAGGGAATAAAGTTCTAACCTATTTAATCTTCCCTTATAGCTCAGGCACTCCAGACTTGGCACCATCCTCGTAGAATTTCTCTGTACTCTATCAATCTCATTTACATCTTTCCTGTAGGTAGGTGACCAAAACTGCACATGATACTACAAATAAGTCCTCTTCTCCATCTTATACAAATTCAACATAACACCACAACTCCTGTACTCAGTTCTTTGATTTATAAAACCCAATAAGTTAAAAGTTTTCTTTACGACCCTATCTACCTGTATTTCCAGATCCTTTTGTTCCACCGTACTCCTCAAATTCCATCTGCCATTTTTCAGCCCATTTTTTCAGTTGATCCAGGTCCCACTACAGGCTTTGATACTCTTCCTTGCTGTCCACTACACCTGCAATCTTGGTGTCATCTGCAAATTTGCTGATCCAGTTAACCACATTATTATCTACATCATTGAGATAGATTTGATTCAGCAATGGAGCCAACAACTGATCTCTGTGGCACTCCACTAGTCACAGGCCTCCAGTCACCATCCACTACCACTCTCTGACTTTTCCCACAAAGCCAATGTCTAATCCAATTTACTACCTCACCTTGAATACTAAGTGACTGAACCTTCTTGACCAACCTCCCATGCTGGACCTTGCCTAATGCCTTGCTAAAGTCCATGTAAACAACATCCACTGCTTTGTCTTCATCAACTTTCCTAATAACTTCCTTGAAAATCTTGAAAAAAGATTGGTTAAACATGACCCACTACACACAAAGCTATGTTGACTATCCCTAATTAATCCCTGTCTATCCAAATACTCATATATCTGGTTTATTAGAATACCTTTTATTAACTTTCCCACCACTGATGTCAGGCTCATAATTTCCTGGTTTATTCTTAGAGTCCTTCTTGAACAGCGGAACAACACTGACTATCCTCTAACCCTCTGGTACCTCACTTGTTGCTAAGGCTGACTTAAATATCTCTGCTAGGGCCCCTGCAATTTCTGCACTTGCCTCCCACAAGGTCCAAGGAACACCTTGTCAGGCCCTAGGGACTTGTCCACTCTGATTTGCCTGAAGACAGCAAACACCCCCTCCTCTGTAATCTGTACAGAGTCCATGACCCTGCTGCTGCTTTGCCTCACTTCTGTAGACTCTGCGTCCATCTCCTGAGTAGATATAGATACAAAATATCCATTTAAGATCTGTCCCATCTCTTTTGGCTCCATGGTAGATTCTGACATTCCAAAGGACCAATTATGTCCCCGACAATCCTTCTGCTCTTTACATATTTGTCAAAACGCTTGGGATTCTCCTTCACATTGTCTGCTAAGTGCTTTAATTTAGCCCTCCTGTTTTCTTTAAGTGTTGTCTTTCATTCTTATACTCCTCGAGTACCACATTTGTTCCTACCTGCCTATACCTGTCTCTTTTTTCTTAACCAGGGCCTCAATATCTATCAAAAACCAAGGTCCCCTAAGCCTGTTGTGCTTCCCTTTCATCCTGACATACAAAATTTCACTTTTCAAGGCCTCCTACTTACCAAGCACTGCACACCTTTGCCAGAAAACAACCTGTCCCAATCCACACTTGCCAGATCTTCACTCCAATTTGGAATCTCAACTTGAGGACAAGACGTATCCTTCCCCTTAATTACGTTGAAACTAATGGTATTATCATCACTAGTTGTGAAGTGTTCTTCTACACGAACTAGTCACCTGCCCTATCTGTTCCCCTAATAAGAAATCTATTTTTGCACTCTTTCTTATTGAGGCTTTTATGTACTGATGAAGGGGATGCTGTTTACAAATAATTCATCTGAAGCTTTCAATTGGAATTTCAAACACAATTTTGTACATTTTCCAATAGCAAGTATTGCACATGCTCTCGTTGGGACTTCTATGTATTGATTAAGGGCATGCTCTTTACAAATAATTCATACAAAGCTTTCAACTGGAATTGCAAACACGATTTTGTACATTTTCCAACCATGCAAGCAAGGAAGGGGCATCTAAGTAATATACTGTATCTTTTTTATAATAATTGAGTCCCACTGAGTTCTCTGAGAATGAAACTTTCTTGTGACATTAATGTCAGATTTTAAGTGTCACAAAAATCTAATAAAGCTTGCATAGTACATGGGTATATTAAGGAATATATCTGCAGACAGATAGAATTTACATTTGCTCTCCTGTACCTAATAAAGGGGCCAGCTGGTGGTGTAGTGGCATCAGCACTGGACTTCAAGGTCGATGGTCCAGAGTTCAAACCCAGCCGGGTCCCAGACTGGGCAGCAGCAGTATTTGTGTGGAAGAAAGGCCTGGCCATCTACTTCCATATCGTCCCATGAAAACCCTATGGACCCTATGGTCCATGAGGTCACGAAGAGTTGGACTTGACTAAATGACTGAACAACAAAACCTAATGAAGTGGTTACTGAATGTATGTTCATTGTCTTCTGCTTCTGTAGCTCTTCCACTTCAAGGTTCGAAGTGTGTGTTCAGAGATGCTCGTCTGCACATCACTGCTGTACTGTGTGGTTATTTAAGTTTTGTCACCTTCCTGTCAGTTTGAAACAGTCTGGCCATTCTCCTCTGACCTCTCTCATTAACAGGGTGTTTTTGCCCACAGAACTGCCACTCACTGGATAGTTTTGCTCTTTGCACCATTTTCCATAAACTGTAGAGACTCTGGTGCATGAAAATCCCAGCAGAATAACAGTTCCTGAGATAATCAAACCTAGCACCAACAATCATTCCATGATCAAAGTCTCTTATATCACATTTCTTCTCCATTCTGATGTTTGTTCTGAACAACTACTGAACCTCTTGACCGTGTCTGCTTGCTTTTATGCATTCAGTCGTTGCTTCTTAATTGGCTGATTAGATTTTTGTATTAACGAGTAAGTGTACAGGTGTACCTAACAAAGTGACCATTGCTGAGTGTATATTGTAAATAAATGTTATTGGATCTCCATCAGGGAGCTTTTCAGTCATGTCTTTTCAGCTTTCATATTGTATTAATATTATAATTTGAAGATTTCAAGGCAAAACACTTACCCTGTGTAATGGTCATCCTGAACTCCCTTTGCTTGACATTTCAATTTCCTTCCCATTCCCACATTGACCTGTCAGACTTCAGTCTTTACCACTGCCAGGATGAAGAGTAATGCAGACTGTGAGAATGCTCTTCATATTTTTCAGCCCAATGGTACGAATATTGAATTTTCCAATTTCACTTAATCCACACTCCTTTATTTGACTCATTAATCTACACTCCTATATTTCATCCGTGCCACGCAGCAGTTTAGTATAGGAATAGAGTGAGGTGGAGGATAAATACATTGCTGAGGGATTGGAGCAGGGGGCAGGTATTCAGATTTCTGGATCATTGGGACCTCTTTTGGGGCAGGCGTGACCTGTGTAAAAAGGATTGGTTGCACTGGAATCTGAGGGGGACCAATATCCTGGCAGGGAGGTTTGCTAAGGCTATTGGGGAGAGTTTAAACTAGAATTGCAGGGGGGTGGGAACCAAACTGAAGAGATGGAGAAAGAGACTGTTGGCTCACAAATAGACTGTGAGAGGGAGGGTAGGCAGGTGATAGAGAAGGGATGTGCTCAGACTGATGGTTTGAGATGTGTCTATTTTAATGCAAGAGGCATCGTGAACAAAATGGATGAGCTTAGAGTGTGGATCAGTACTTGGAGCTATGATGTTGGGGTGATTATTTGTGAAGATATTTAAGATTATTTAAGTGAATATATTTCCTGACAGCCTGGAGATACATAACCTCCAGGTCAACTTTTGCATGGAGGAGAGCAGAGTGGCTAGAGAGAACTAGTTGGTACCGCTCCGGAGCCAGTACATCTTCCAACCCCGGAGAGATTCAACGGGAACCTGGGTTCTTGCTGTGGTTTCCTTATCCAGTGCCCATTAGTGTTATGTGCAGTAGGAATGCAGGTTGGAGATTTGCTCAGACTCAGAGGAATTCAAGGCCGCCATGAGCCAGCTGAACCTCACACTGCCTGATAAAGGTTCAACAGGGGTGGGGAAGAGGGGGTGGTCAGTGGCTGACAATGCAGTCGAATTTAAGACCTTGGTCCAGGAGAGTGGTTGGAATGGGGAGGCTTTGGCCATGCTATACCACCACAGACTCTGAGATGAACTGAAGGATGCCTTCCTCTTGGGAGAGCCATCCCACTAACCATCTGGTAGAGCGTAAGTGGGGCTACATCATGAGGTAAAGGAGTGCTACCCAGACCCAGACTGAACATGTTGTTGTTCTACTCCCCAACTTTGGACAACGACCAGCCCGTCGCCTGCTCAAGATCCAGCTGAGCCCATGTAGGTTGGTTGCACAAGACTCTCCGCTGATGAGATGTCCCAGCGCCAGAGTCAAGGTTGCTGCTTTTACTGCAGGGAAATAGTTGCTGCTTTTACCTGCGGGCTGAATGCCCAAAGCTGCAGCCACCTGGGGAACTGCTAAGACTGTCCAACTATGGGAGCACTGTGACGGTAGCAGCCACTACACCCAAACCCACGGATTCTGGTTTCTTGCTGAAAGCAGAGTTTACTTGAGGTAAGAACCTAAGACAGGTAAAGGTGTTTGTGCACGCTGCGGCAGCAGGTACTTTTCTGGATAGGGGAACCATCCATCTTTTTGACATACTGCTGTGAGAGTTGAGTCGTTTCTTGCCTGCAACTATCTTGGATGGTCAGCCACTAGGTTCCGGGCAGAACCAACAACAGACTGTAGTGTTGCAGATGAGGATATGGAGTCATGTGAAAGACAGTAGTTTCTACATTATTGACTCTCCACTCATACTCCAGATACTCAGGTCCCCTTGGTTGTCTCAACTTAACCTATCTGTGCACTTGAGGGAGGAGAGAATCACTGCTTGCTCCTGCCATTGGAAGAGGGTTTGTTTTCGGTTTGATGTTCCAACCCCCAGATCCTCCTGGAACCAGCAGCCAATGAGTGGACAGACTTCTGCTCAGGGTAACCTGGAGCCTTCAGGAACTCCAGTCCTACCTTCAAGGGAAGACAAGCTAACAGGCCTGTGCGAATCCCGACCCAATACAGTCAGGGGTGCGCTGGAATGAAATCTCCAGTTCAGGAGCAAACCAAGGAGGTGTCCAAGCAGTATGGAAGTCTTGTAGCTAAGCCAAAGGGCTCCAGTTTCCAGGTCCCATTGAAGGGGAAGGCTCCAAGATGCAGATCCTTGAAGCCTAGTCCCAGGAGCACACGAACCATTTGTTGTACCTCGCTGCCGATGTCTGAGGAGACGGACAATAATTTGAACGGTGGTTTGGCCTATGGGGGAGACTCTGGGGGCTGCTGAAGCACCCCCACTATTGGCGGAGTCTCAGAAGTCATCCTTGGAGGGTGGTTCAGAGGTAATTGCAGCATCCAAGCCAGTAGAAATCCCTTTCATCTTCAAGGATTTGGAAGAGGTCTTCCAAAGGGAAGAGGCCTCAACTCTTCCACCTCACCGACCCTACGACTGTGCAATAGATCAGCTTCCAGGTATGTGTCCTCCACGGGGTCAATTATACAAGCTCTCAGGCCCAGAGAGAAGTGCTATGGAAGAGTGTATTGAGGAGGTTCTTTCACTGGGATTCATTTGGCTCTCCATCTCTCCAGTTGGTACTGGCTTCTTCTTACAGATGGGATGAGAGTCTCTGACCTTGCATTGATTACGGAAGGCTGAATCGCATAAAGATCAAGAATGGCTACCTTCTTCCATTCATGAGCTCTGCTTTTGAGATTCTCCAATGGGCAAGAGTATTCTCGAAGCTGGACTTGTGGAGTGCATACAACCTGGTTTGCAAAAAGGAGGGTGGCGAGAGGAAGCATTCAACACACTGACAGGGGACTGTGAGTACCTGGGCATGCCCTTTGGCCCTGCGAGCATGCCAGTGGTTTTCCAGGCTTCATAAACAATGCTCTCCATTAGTACGCCTTCGCCTTCTTGGATGAGATCCTAGTTTTCTTGAAGACCATGGAGGAGCATGTCACTCATTTCAGAGATGTCCTAAAGAGGCTGCTTGATCCGAGACTTCATGTCGAGCTGAAGAAGTCTGAATTTCACATAACTACTATTTCTTTTTTTTGGGCTTCATCATCTCTAATGGCAATCTAAGATAGATCTTAGTAAGACGTGGGCAATCGTCGATTGGCCACAGTGAACCTACTTCACTTGGATTACCAAGGCGGAGGTTGCTTTTGCAGAGCTCAAACAGCGGTTCACGACAGTTCCCATTTTGGTTGCACCTAACCCCGACCTTTCCTTCATCATGGAAGTGAACACCTTGGACGTCGGAGTGGGCGCAGTGTTGTTTCAACGGACACCTTTAGACAATGAACTGCGCCTGTGTGCATTCTTTTCCACGCTACTATCCCTGGTAGAAATGAATTACGACACTGGGAATAGAGAGCTACTCGTGATCAAGTTGGCTCTGGAGGAATGGCATCATTGGTTCGAGGGGACCAAGAACCCTTTTATCGTATGGGCGGACCACAAGAACCTGATTTATATTTTGGAGTCCAGGCAAGCCAGGTTGCTTAACCATTTTAATTTCTTCTTGGCCTATCAACTGGGATCTAAAAACTAAAAGTCAGTTGCCTTCTCCTGTCAGTTCGGCGAACCCAAATGAGAAAAGTAGCCTACCACCATCTTAGCGCTTAGGGCCTACCCATAAGTTGCAGAAAGCAAGTAGCTGGGTGACTGTCAGGAGAAATGGAAATGTGAATAGGCAGTTAGCACAGAACAACCCTGTGGCCATTCCTCTCAAAAATAAGTATATCACTTTGGATACTGTTGTGGGGGATGACCTCCAGGGGAATGCCACGGAGACCGGTTTATTAGCACTGAGCTTAGGTCTATGGTGCAGAAGGGAAGGAGGGAGACGATGGGAGCAGTAATGATAGGGGACTCAATAGTCAGGGGAAAAGACAGGAGATTATGTGGACATGAACTGGACACCCGAATGGTATATTGTCTCCCAGGTGCCAAAGTCAGAGATGTCTCGTATTTCATGCACAATATTTTGGAGAGGGAGGGAAAGCAGCCAGATGTCTTGGTACATATTGGTACCAATGATATAGGAAGGGAAAGCAAAGAGGTCCTGAAAAGAGAATTTAGAGAGCTAAGTAGACGGCTAAGAAGCAGGATCTCTAGGGTAGTAATTTCTGGATTGCTGCCTGTGTCACACCCCAGTAAAGGTAGAAACAGGACGATTTGGCAGATAAATGCGTGGCTGAGAAGCTGGTGCAGTGGACAGGGCTTCAGGTTCTTGGATCATTGGATGTAAGTAGTAAAGTCAATTCAATTCTCAGTAGCAGAAAATCATATCGAGAACACCTCTCCTTGCCTTATTGCTTTGCTCCCAGTCAGGGTCATTATTGATGAACTGGTCCATGATTTGTGTGATCATGGTGATGCTGGTGCTGAGGAATTTTCTGGTGAGATTTCTTGCTGGTGTTCCCTCTTCTCCATCGTGTCCTCAGATTCAGTCAGGATGCATTGCTCAGCCAATTCTCAAAGCTCTTCATTATTAAGGCTCTTGCTGTCTGCACTAGCTGCTTCACCAGAGATATGTATGCTATGGAGGTTACTGTGCTACTTAAGTCTATCAAACCAGCCTTTACTGGCTGTGAATGTTACTGATCTATCTTCTTCTTCTTGTATCTGATTGAAGATGCGCCTTGCCTTTCCCATTATCAGCTGGCATGTTTCATTGTGTTTGCTCATGCACCCATATATTTAGTCTATTTTCCATTTTTTTAAGCAAATGGCTCCTTGAATGAGTCACCTTCATTGATGAAAGCTTTGAGGTCATCATTGCAAAAGCTTTTATCTTGTCTGCATTTTATTGTGATTGGTCTGCTTGTCGATGTAGCCAATTTCAAAGAGGCACCAACATCAACCTGATGCTCAGCAGCCTCCGAACGCCATATCACTTGCTGTTTCCCATCCATGCTGATCCTTTTCCGAGACGTGTTAGATGTACTCCCCTCATTGGAAGCTGCAGGCCATTTCCCAGGTATTACGGGTGAAAAAAATGGAAAAAATTGGCGAGGGAGCAAAAAAGTTTACACAAGTGGGGGAGGCAGAGTGTAGACTGATACGTGTTTGGCTGTGAGTGGCTCAGAGTGTATGTAAAGCACTCTCATTGGCTGATTGAATGTTCTAAGTGTTTGTTAGAATTAATTTCTATCACTTAAAAAAATTTCAATAAAGAATTGAAGAACTATGTTGTAACAATTCAGCGCTATGCAGGGTAGCATGAAGTGGGATCCAAGGGTATTATTATTGTTACATGTACTTAAGAATAGTGAAAAACTTGTAAACGTTCATACAGATCATTCATTAGAACAGTACATTGAGATAGTTATTCTACAGGACAGGACTTCTTTTCACTGGCTTATGAGAAATCCTGTCTCACAATTTAAAGGAATTTTTTTGAAGCGGTAACTAAGTGTATTGATGCGAGCTACATTGCAGGTGCTGCCACTCTGGACTTTAGTAAGGCCCTCGACAAAGT
The DNA here is from genome assembly GCF_048418815.1 of Hemitrygon akajei. Lineage (NCBI taxonomy): Eukaryota > Metazoa > Chordata > Chondrichthyes > Myliobatiformes > Dasyatidae > Hemitrygon > Hemitrygon akajei. The sequence continues at coordinate 16,870,458 of NC_133133.1, read as the reverse complement.
CTGTGAGGTAAGCTGGTCCAATAGGTTAGAGCCCGTAGGATTCAACACAAATTGGTAAATTGGATCCAAAATTGGGTTGGTGATTAGAGGCTGTGGGTGGTGGTGGATACTTGGTTTCTGATTGGAAGCCCGTGACCCAGGGTTGTGCAATGAAGATTGATGCTGTGACCTTTAATGACCTATAACTGTGGCATAATAATTCAAAGGCACAGTGTTACACACTGCATTGACATTGCTAACACTCTTGAAAGAGCATTCATTGATTCTGAAGGAAACATATTGGCTTATGATAAAAAAAAGTTATGAGGAGCTATCCTCCTGTTCAATAGAAATGGGAAATATTTACTAATGATATCAAATAGAGTGTAGATTGTTTATCATCATTCTTCCGTGCACCAGTGTTACAGAGATTGTTATTCTGGATCTGATGCAGCAGAAAAAAACAAAATTAGCATTAGAACGCTATAAGTATAGAAGCAATCCCATAAAGTATAATGTACAAGTGACTGTTTGAATGTGCTCATATATACATAAGATATGATACATAGATAGCCTGACTGTATATACATAAAGTAGCTGTAGGTGCTGAGGTGGGTTAATGGTTGGAGGTCCTTTTAGAATCACAATCAGTACTTGAATCAAGTTTAATATCACTGGAGCAACACACACAAAAATGCTGGTGGAACGCAGCAGGCCAGGCAGCATCTATGGGAACAAGTACAGTCGACATTTCGGGCCGAGACCCTTCGTCAGCATCTGCAGATTTCCTCGTGATTGCATTAATATCACCGGCATATGTTGTGAGGTTTGTTGTTGTGAGTCAGCAGTACAGTGCAATACATAATAATAAAAACCGTGAATTACTGTAAGAAATATATAGAAACATAGAGAACCTACAGCACAATACAGGCCCTTCGGCCCACAAGGTTGTGCCGAACATGACCCTACCTCAGAAATTACTAGGCTTACCTATATCCTTCTATTTTTCTAAGCTCCATGTACCTATCTAAAAGTCTCTTAAAAGACCCTATTGTATCCGCCTCCACCACCATTGCCGGTAGCCCATTCCACGCACTCACCACTCTCTGAGTAAAAAACTTACCCCTGACATCTCCTCTGTACCTACTCCCCAGCAGCTTAAACCTGTGTCCTCTTGTGGCAACCATTTCAGCCCTGGGAAAAAGCCATATCCCAAATATAAAGATAAATTAGTGCAAAAAGAGAGAAAATATACAGAGGTAGTGTTCAAGGGTTCATTTTCCATTCAGAAATCTGATGACGAAGGGGAAGAAGCTCTTCCTGAAATGTTGAGTGTGCGTCTTCAGGCTTCTGTGCCTCCTTCTTGATGGTAGCACTGAGAAGAGGGCATATCTAGGTGGTGGGGATCCTAAGTGATGGATGCCACCTTTCTGAGGCATCACCTTTTGCAGATGTCCTCAAAGCTGGAGAAGCTAGTGTCCAGGATGGAGTTGGCTGAGTTTGTGACCCCCTGCAAACCTTTCTGATCCTGTGCCCCTCCCTACTAGACAGTGATGCCACCAGCTAGAATGCTCTCCACAGTACATTCATGGAGATTTGCTAGAGTCTTTGGTGACATACCAAATCTCCTCTGATGTGGAGCCACTCACGTGCCTTCTTTGTAATTGCGTTAATATTTTGGACCCAGGATAGGTCCTCAGAGATGCTGACGCGCAAGAACTTGAAACTACTTACTCTGTTTTTGCTGTTACGATGTCAATTGTTTTACAGCCTCACAAGTATCTCCTGCAACTGCTGCAGGGTACCAGCAGCAATGCAATATGTTGGCTACGTTTGAGTAGAAACAGCACACAAATATTTTAAACAAAGACTAACAGTTGTAAGTACAGGCTAAGTGTGAATATTGAACTGCTTCAAGTATAGCTCTGATGGAATACAATTAACTGCACCTCTGTATTCATCTGCAGGGACTACAAATAAAACTAATCAAAGTTCAAAGTAAATTTATTATCTAAGTACATATATGTCACCATATACTACACTGAGATTTATTTTCTTGTGGGCATTCACAATAAGTACAAAGAAATATGACGGGATCAATGAAAAACTACACACAAAGACGGACAAACAACCAATCAGCAAATGAAGACAAACTATCCAAGTAAATAAGTAAATAATATTGAGAACTTGAGTTGTAGAGTCTTTAAAAGTGAGCCTATAGGTTGTAGAATCAGTTCAAGGTTGAGGTGAGTGAAGTTATCCATGATGGTTCAAGAGCCTAATGGTTGAAGAAATAACTGTTCCTGAACCTGGTGGTGTGGGACCTGGGGATCCTGTACCTCCTTCCTGATGACTGAGAAGTAATAACTGTTCCTGAACCTGGTGGCGTGGGTCCTGCGGATCCTGTACCTCCTTCCTGATGATTGAGGGGCAATAACTGTTCCTGAACCTGGTGGTGTGGGACCTGGGGATCCTGTACCTCCTTCCTGATGACTGAGAAGTAATAACTGTTCCTGAACCTGGTGGCGTGGGTCCTGCGGATCCTGTACCTCCTTCCTGATGACTGAGAAGTAATAACTGTTCCTGAACCTGGTGGTGTGGGACCTGGGGATCCTGTACCTCCTTCCTGATGACTGAAAAGTAATAACTGTTCCTGAACCTGGTGATGTGGGTCCTGGGGATCCTGTATCTCCTTCCTGATGACTGAGAAGTAATAACTGTTCCTGAACCTGGTGGTGTGGGACCTGGGGATCCTGTACCTCCTTCCTGATGATTGAGGGGCAATAACTGTTCCTGAACCTGGTGGTGTGGGACCTGGGGATCCTGTACCTCCTTCCTGATGATTGAGGGGCAATAACTGTTCCTGAACCTGGTGGTGTGGGACCTGGGGATCCTGTACCTCCTTCCTGATGACTGAGAAGTAATAACTGTTCCTGAACCTGGTGGTGTGGGTCCTGGGGATCCTGTACCTCCTTCCTGATGACTGAGAAGTAATAACTGTTCCTGAACCTGGTGGTGTGGGACCTGGGGATCCTGTACCTCCTTCCTGATGATTGAGAAGTAATAACTGTCCCTGAACCTGGTGGTGTGGGACCTGGGGATCCTGTACCTCCTTCCTGATGATTGAGGGGTAATAACTGTTCCTGAACCTGGTGGTGTGGGGCCTAAGGATCCTGGACCTCCTTCCCGATGGCAGTCACGAAAAGAGAACATGGCCTGGATGGCGGGGGTCCTCGATGATGGATCAAATAAGGTGATGGTAACTCTACAGATGTACATTAGACAGTAAGACCATACAACATTGGAGGAGAATTAGACATTCAGCCCGTTGAGGCTGCTCCGCTATTTGATCATGGCTGATCCATCTCCCATTCAAACCTATTTAACTGTCTACTCTCTGATCTATCACTCTCCGCTTTAATTAGACCCAATGACTTGGCCTCCACAGCCACCTGTGGCAACGGACTCCACAGATTCACCATTCTCTGGCTGAAGAAATTCCTCCTCATCTCAGTTTTAGGTGAACGTCCCTCTCTTCTGAGGTTGTGCCTTCTAGTGCTAGATTCCTCCACTGTAGGGAACATCTTCGCCACATCCTCTCTATCTAGACCTTTCTACTTTCGATAGGTTTCAATGAGATCACCCCTCATCCTTCTGAATTCCAGTGAGTACAGGCCCAGAGCCATCAAACTGTCCTTATATAATAAACCTTACAATCCCAGAGTCATTTCTGTGAACCTCATTAGACAATAGACAATAGGTGTATGAGTAGGCCATTCTGCCCTTCGAGCCAGCACCGCCATTCACTGTGATCATGGCTGATCATCCACTATCAGTACCCTGTTCCTGCTTTCTCCCCATATCCCTTGACTCCGCTATCTTTAAGAGCTCTATCTAACTCTTTCTTGAAAGCATCCAGAGAATTGGCCTCCACTGCCTTCTGAGGCAGAGCATTCCACAGATCCACAACTCACAGGGTGAAAAAGTTTTTCCTCAACTCCGTTCTAAATGGCCTACCCCTTATCCTTAAACTGTGGCCTTTGGTTCTGGACTCCCCCAACCTCGGGAACATGTTTCCTGCCTCTAGCGTGTCTAATCCCGTAATAATCTTATATGCTTCAATCAGATCCCCTCTCATCCTTCTGAATTCCATTGTATACAAGCCCAATCGCTCCAATCTTTCAACATATAACAGTCTCACCATCCTGGGAATTAACCTCGTGAACCTACGCTGCACTCCCTCAATAGCAAGAATGTCCTTCCTCAGATTTGGAGACCACCAATACAATCACCTCAACACAATACTCCAGGTGTGGTCTCACCAGGGCCCTTTACAACTGCAGAAGGACCTCTTTGCTCCTATACTCAACTCCCCTTGTTATGAAGGCCAACATGCCATTAGCATTCTTTGAATCCTCCTTTGAATCTTTTGAATCCTTTCCAATGTCAGCATATCCTTTCTTAGATAAGAAGCCCAAAGCTGCTCACAATACTTCAAGTGAGGCCACACCAGTGCCTTATAAAGCCTTAGCATTACATCCTTGTTTTTATATTCTAGCACTCTTGAAATGAAAATTAATATTGCATCTGCCTTCTCGTCAATGACTCAACCTGCAAGTTAATCTTTACGGAATCCTACACAAGGACTCCCAAGTCGCTTTGCACATAATTGTTACTGAGTTGAGAGGGATTGGTGACGTTACTGAGATGAGAGGGATGGGTGTTGTTACTAAGATGAGAGGGATGGGTGATGTTACTGAGATGAGAATGAGATGGGTGATGTTACTGAGATGAGAATGAGATGGGTGATGTTACTGAGATAAGAGGGATGGGTGACGTTACTGAGATAAGAATGAGATAGGTGACGTTACTGAGATGAGAGGGATGAGTGTTGTTACTGAGATGAGAGGGATGGGTGATGTTACTGAGATGAGAATGAGTTGGGTGATGTTACTGAGATGAGAAGGATGGGTGATGTTACTGAGATGAGAGGGATGGGTGTTGTTACTGAGATGAGAATGAGATGGGTGACGTTTCTGAGATAAGAATGAGATGGCTGAAGTTACTTAGATGAGAGGAATGGGTGACATTACTGAGATGAGAGGGATGGGTGATGTTACTGAGATGAGAGGGATGGGTGACGTTACTGAGATGAGAATGAGATGGGTGTTGTTACTGAGATGAGAATGAGATGGGTGATGTTACTGAGATGAGAATGAGATGGGTGTTGTTACTAAGATGAGAGGGATGGGTGATGTTACTGAGATGAGAGGGATGGGTGACGTTACTGAGATGAGAGGGATGGGTGACGTTACTGAGATAAGAATGAGATGGGTGACGTTACTGAGATGAGAGGGATGGGTGACGTTACTGAGATGAGAATGAGATGGGTGACGGTACTGAGATGAGAGGGATGGGTGATGTTACTGAGATGAGAGGGATGGGTGACGTTACTGAGATAAGAATGAGATGCGTGACGTTACTGAGATGAGAGGGATGGGTGACGTTACTGAGATGAGAATGAGATGCGTGGCGTTACTGAGATGAGAGGGATGGGTGACGTTACTGAGATGAGAATGAGATGGGTGACGTTACTGAGATGAGAGGGATGGGTGATGTTACTGAGATGAGAGGGATGGGTGACGTTACTGAGATGAGAATGAGATGGGTGTTGTTACTGAGATGAGAATGAGATGGGTGATGTTACTGAGATGAGAATGAGATGGGTGTTGTTACTAAGATGAGAGGGATGGGTGATGTTACTGAGATGAGAGGGATGGGTGACGTTACTGAGATGAGAGGGATGGGTGATGTTACTGAGATGAGAGGGATGGGTGACGTTACTGAGATGAGAGGGATGGGTGATGTTACTGAGATGAGAGGGATGGGTGACGTTACTGAGATGAGAATGAGATGGGTGTTGTTACTGAGATGAGAATGAGATGGGTGATGTTACTGAGATGAGAATGAGATGGGTGTTGTTACTAAGATGAGAGGGATGGGTGATGTTACTGAGATGAGAGGGATGGGTGACGTTACTGAGATGAGAATGAGATGGGTGACGTTACTGAGATGAGAGGGATGGGTGACGTTACTGAGATGAGAATGAGATGGGTGACGGTACTGAGATGAGAGGGATGGGTGATGTTACTGAGATGAGAGGGATGGGTGTTGTTACTGAGATGAGAGGGATGGGTGACGTTACTGAGATAAGAATGAGATGGGTGACGTTACTGAGATGAGAGGGATGGGTGACGTTACTGAGATGAGAGGGATGGGTGACGTTACTGAGATGAGAATGAGATGGGTGACGTTACTGAGATGAGAGGGATGGGTGATGTTACTGAGATGAGAATGAGATGGGTGACGTTACTGAGATGAGAGGGATGGGTGACGTTACTGAGATGAGAGGGATGGGTGACGTTACTGAGATGAGAATGAGATGGGTGATGTTACTGAGATGAGAATGAGATGGGTGATGTTACTGAGATGATAATGAAATGGGTGATGTTACTGAGATGAGAATGAGATGGGTGTTGTTACTAAGATGAGAGGGATGGGTGATGTTACTGAGATGAGAGGGATGGGTGACGTTACTGAGATGAGAGGGATGGGTGATGTTACTGAGATGAGAGGGATGGGTGACGTTACTGAGATGAGAATGAGATGGGTGTTGTTACTGAGATGAGAATGAGATGGGTGATGTTACTGAGATGAGAATGAGATGGGTGTTGTTACTAAGATGAGAGGGATGGGTGATGTTACTGAGATGAGAGGGATGGGTGACGTTACTGAGATGAGAGGGATGGGTGACGTTACTGAGATAAGAATGAGATGGGTGACGTTACTGAGATGAGAGGGATGGGTGACGTTACTGAGATGAGAATGAGATGGGTGACGTTACTGAGATGAGAGGGATGGGTGACGTTACTGAGATGAGAATGAGATGGGTGACGGTACTGAGATGAGAGGGATGGGTGATGTTACTGAGATGAGAGGGATGGGTGTTGTTACTGAGATGAGAGGGATGGGTGACGTTACAGAGATGAGAATGAGATGGGTGACGTTACTGAGATGAGAGGGATGGGTGACGTTACTGAGATGAGAGGGATGGGTGACGTTACTGAGATGAGAATGAGATGGGTGACGTTACTGAGATGAGAGGGATGGGTGACGTTACTGAGATGAGAATGAGATGGGTGACGTTACTGAGATGAGAGGGATGGGTGACGTTACTGAGATGAGAGGGATGGGTGACGTTACTGAGATGAGAATGAGATGGGTGATGTTACTGAGATGAGAATGAGATGGGTGATGTTACTGAGATGATAATGAAATGGGTGATGTTACTGAGATGAGAGGGATGGGTGACGTTACTGAGATGAGAGGGATGGCTGAAGTTACTTAGATGAGAGGGATGGGTGATGTTACTGAAATGAGAATGAGATGGGTGATGTTACTGAGATGAGAATTAGATGGGTGACGTTACTGAGATGAGAGGGATGGGTGACGTTACTGAGATAAGAATGAGATGGGTGATGTTACTGAGATGAGAATGAGATGGGTGACGTTACTGAGATGAGAATGAGATGGGTGACGTTACTGAGATGAGAGGGATGGGTGACGTTACTGAGATAAGAATGAGATGGGTGATGTTACTGAGATGAGAATGAGATGGGTGACGTTACTGAGATGAGAATGAGATGGGTGACGTTACTGAGATGAGAGGGATGGGTGACGGTACTGAGATGAGAGGGATGGCTGAAGTTACTTAGATGAGAGGGTTGGGTGATGTTACTGAGATGAGAATGAGATGGGTGACGTTACTGAGATGAGAGGGATGGGTGACGTTACTGAGATAAGAATGAGATGGGTGTTGTTACTGAGATGAGAATGAGATGGGTGATGTTACTGAGATGAGAATGAAATGGGTGTTGTTACTAAGATCAGAGGGATGGGTGATGTTACTGAGATGAGAGGGATGGGTGATGTTACTGAGATGAGAGGGATGGGTGTTGTCACTGAGATGAGAGGGATGGGTGACGTTACTGAGATAAGAATGAGATGGGTGACGTTACTGAGATGAGAGGGATGGGTGACGTTACTGAGATGAGAATGAGATGGGTGACGTTACTGAGATGAGAGGGATGGGTGACGTTACTGAGATGAGAGGGATGGGTGATGTTACTGAGATGAGACGGATGGGTGACGTTACTGAGATGAGAATGAGATGGGTGATGTTACTGAGATGAGAATGAGATGGGTGACGTTACTGAGATGAGAATGAGATGGGTGACGTTACTGAGATGAGAGGGATGGGTGACGTTACTGAGACGAAAGGGATGGGTGTTGTTACTGAGATGAGAATGAGATGGGTGATGTTACTGAGATGAGAGGGATGGGTGACGTTACTGAGATGAGAGGGATGGCTGAAGTTACTTAGATGAGAGGGATGGGTGATGTTACTGAAATGAGAATGAGATGGGTGATATTACTGAGATGAGAATGAGATGGGTGACATTACTGAGATGAGAATGAGATGGGTGACGTTACTGAGATGAGAGCGATGGGTGATGTTACTGAGATGAGAGGGATGGGTGACGTTACTGAGACGAAAGGAATGGGTGTTGTTACTGAGATGAGAATGAGATGGGTGATGTTACTGAAATGAGAGGGATGGGTGATGTTACTGAGATGAGAGGGATGGGTGTTGTCACTGAGATGAGAGGGATGGGTGACGTTACTGAGATAAGAATGAGATGGGTGACGTTACTGAGATTAGAGGGATGGGTGACGTTACTGAGATGAGAATGAGATGGGTGACGGTACTGAGATGAGAGGGATGGGTGACGTTACTGAGATGAGAGGGATGGGTGTTGTTACTGAGATGAGAATGAGATGGCTGAAGTTACTTAGATGAGAGGGATGGGTGATGTTACTGAGATGAGAATGAGATGGGTGACGTTACTGAGATGAGAATGAGATGGGTGACGTTACTGAAATGAGAGGGATGGGTGTTGTTACTGAGATGAGTGGGTTGGGTGATGTTACTGAGATGAGAGGGATGGGTGTTGTTACTAAGATGAGAGGGATGGGTGATGTTACTGAGATGAGAGGGATGGGTGACGTTACTGAGATGAGAGGGATGGGTGATGTTACTGAGATGAGAGGGATGGGTGTTGTCACTGAGATGAGAGGGATGGGTGACGTTACTGAGATAAGAATGAGATGGGTGACGTTACTGAGATTAGAGGGATGGGTGACGTTACTGAGATGAGAATGAGATGGGTGACGGTACTGAGATGAGAGGGATGGGTGACGTTACTGAGATGAGAGGGATGGGTGTTGTTACTGAGATGAGAATGAGATGGGTGATGTTACTGAGATGAGAGGGATGGGTGACGTTACTGAGATGAGAGGGATGGGTGACGTTACTGAGATGAGAGGGATGGGTGTTGTTACTGAGATGAGAGGGATGGGTGATGTTACTGAGATGAGAATGAGATGGGTGATGTTACTGAGATGAGAATGAAATGGGTGTTGTTACTAAGATGAGAGGGATGGGTGATGTTACTGAGATGAGAGGGATGGGTGATGTTACTGAGATGAGAGGGATGGGTGTTGTCACTGAGATGAGAGGGATGGGTGACGTTACTGAGATAAGAATGAGATGGGTGACGTTACTGAGATGAGAGGGATGGGTGACGTTACTGAGATGAGAATGAGATGGGTGACGTTACTGAGATGAGAGGGATGGGTGACGTTACTGAGATGAGAGGGATGGGTGATGTTACTGAGATGAGACGGATGGGTGACGTTACTGAGATGAGAATGAGATGGGTGATGTTACTGAGATGAGAATGAGATGGGTGACGTTACTGAGATGAGAATGAGATGGGTGACGTTACTGAGATGAGAGGGATGGGTGACGTTACTGAGACGAAAGGGATGGGTGTTGTTACTGAGATGAGAATGAGATGGGTGATGTTACTGAGATGAGAGGGATGGGTGACGTTACTGAGATGAGAGGGATGGCTGAAGTTACTTAGATGAGAGGGATGGGTGATGTTACTGAAATGAGAATGAGATGGGTGATATTACTGAGATGAGAATGAGATGGGTGACATTACTGAGATGAGAATGAGATGGGTGACGTTACTGAGATGAGAGCGATGGGTGATGTTACTGAGATGAGAGGGATGGGTGACGTTACTGAGACGAAAGGAATGGGTGTTGTTACTGAGATGAGAATGAGATGGGTGATGTTACTGAAATGAGAGGGATGGGTGATGTTACTGAGATGAGAGGGATGGGTGTTGTCACTGAGATGAGAGGGATGGGTGACGTTACTGAGATAAGAATGAGATGGGTGACGTTACTGAGATTAGAGGGATGGGTGACGTTACTGAGATGAGAATGAGATGGGTGACGGTACTGAGATGAGAGGGATGGGTGACGTTACTGAGATGAGAGGGATGGGTGTTGTTACTGAGATGAGAATGAGATGGCTGAAGTTACTTAGATGAGAGGGATGGGTGATGTTACTGAGATGAGAATGAGATGGGTGACGTTACTGAGATGAGAATGAGATGGGTGACGTTACTGAAATGAGAGGGATGGGTGACGTTACTGAGATGAGAGGGATGGGTGTTGTTACTGAGATGAGTGGGTTGGGTGATGTTACTGAGATGAGAGGGATGGGTGTTGTTACTAAGATGAGAGGGATGGGTGATGTTACTGAGATGAGAGGGATGGGTGACGTTACTGAGATGAGAGGGATGGGTGATGTTACTGAGATGAGAGGGATGGGTGTTGTCACTGAGATGAGAGGGATGGGTGACGTTACTGAGATAAGAATGAGATGGGTGACGTTACTGAGATTAGAGGGATGGGTGACGTTACTGAGATGAGAATGAGATGGGTGACGGTACTGAGATGAGAGGGATGGGTGACGTTACTGAGATGAGAGGGATGGGTGTTGTTACTGAGATGAGAATGAGATGGGTGATGTTACTGAGATGAGAGGGATGGGTGACGTTACTGAGATGAGAGGGATGGGTGACGTTACTGAGATGAGAGGGATGGGTGACGTTACTGAGATGAGAGGGATGGGTGTTGTTACTGAGATGAGAGGGATGGGTGATGTTACTGAGATGAGAATGAGATGGGTGACGTTACTGAGATGAGAATGAGTTGGGTGACGTTACTGAGATGAGAATGAGATGGGTGACGTTACTGAGATGAGAGGGATGGGTGACGTTACTGAGATGAGAGGGATGGGTGTTGTTACTGAGATGAGAGGGATGGGTGACGTTACTGAGATGAGAATGAGATGGGTGTTGTTACTGAGATGAGAATGAGATGGGTGATGTTACTGAGATGAGAATGAGATGGGTGACGTTACTGAGATGAGACGGATGGGTGACGTTACTGAGATGGGAGGGATGGGTGATGTTACTGAGATGAGAGGGATGGGTGACGTTACTGAGATGAGAGGGATGGGTGTTGTTACTGAGATGAGAGGGATGGGTGACGTTACTGAGATGAGAATGAGATGGGTGTTGTTACTGAGATGACAATGAGATGGGTGATGTTACTGAGATGAGAATGAGATGGGTGACGTTACTGAGATGAGACGGATGGGTGTTGTTACTGAGATGAGAATGAGATGGGTGACGTTACTGAGATGAGACGGATGGGTGTTGTTACTGAGATGAGAATGAGATGGGTGTTGTTACTGAGATGAGAGGGATGGGTGTTGTTACTGAGATGAGAATGAGATGGGTGATGTTACTGAGATGAGAGGGATGGGTGTTGTCACTGAGATGAGAGGGATGGGTGACGTTACTGAGATAAGAATGAGATGGGTGACGTTACTGAGATGAGAGGGATGGGTGACGTTACTGAGATGAGAATGAGATGGGTGACGTTACTGAGATGAGAGGGATGGGTGACGTTACTGAGATGAGAGGGATGGGTGATGTTACTGAGATGAGACGGATGGGTGACGTTACTGAGATGAGAATGAGATGGGTGATGTTACTGAGATGAGAATGAGATGGGTGACGTTACTGAGATGAGAATGAGATGGGTGACGTTACTGAGATGAGAGGGATGGGTGACGTTACTGAGATGAGAATGAGATGGGTGACGTTACTGAGACGAAAGGGATGGGTGTTGTTACTGAGATGAGAATGAGATGGGTGATGTTACTGAGATGATACTGAAATTGGTGATGTTACTGAGATAAGAATGAGATGGGTGACGTTACTGAGATGAGAGGGATGGCTGAAGTTACTTAGATGAGAGGGATGGGTGATGTTACTGAAATGAGAATGAGATGGGTGATGTTACTGAGATGAGAATGAGATGGGTGACGTTACTGAGATGAGAGCGATGGGTGATGTTACTGAGATGAGAGGGATGGGTGACGTTACTGAGACGAAAGGGATGGGTGTTGTTACTGAGATGAGAATGAGATGGGTGACGTTACTGAGATGAGAGGGATGGCTGAAGTTACTTAGATGAGAGGGATGGGTGATGTTACTGAGATGAGAATGAGATGGGTGACGTTACTGAGATGAGAATGAGATGGGTGACGTTACTGAAATGAGAGGGATGGGTGACGTTACTGAGATGAGAGGGATGGGTGTTGTTACTGAGATGAGTGGGTTGGGTGATGTTACTGAGATGAGAGGGATGGGTGACGTTACTGAGATGAGAATGAGATGGGTGATGTTACTGAGATGAGAATGAGATGGGTGTTGTTACTAAGATGAGAGGGATGGGTGATGTTACTGAGATGAGAGGGATGGGTGACGTTACTGAGATGAGAGGGATGGGTGATGTTACTGAGATGAGAGGGATGGGTGTTGTCACTGAGATGAGAGGGATGGGTGACGTTACTGAGATAAGAATGAGATGGGTGACGTTACTGAGATTAGAGGGATGGGTGACGTTACTGAGATGAGAATGAGATGGGTGACGGTACTGAGATGAGAGGGATGGGTGACGTTACTGAGATGAGAGGGATGGGTGACGTTACTGAGATGAGAGGGATGGGTGTTGTTACTGAGATGAGAATGAGATGGGTGATGTTACTGAGATGAGAGGGATGGGTGACGTTACTGAGATGAGAGGGATGGGTGACGTTACTGAGATGAGAGGGATGGGTGTTGTTACTGAGATGAGAGGGATGGGTGATGTTACTGAGATGAGAATGAGATGGGTGACGTTACTGAGATGAGAATGAGTTGGGTGACGTTACTGAGATGAGAATGAGATGGGTGACGTTACTGAGATGAGAGGGATGGGTGACGTTACTGAGATGAGAGGGATGGGTGTTGTTACTGAGATGAGAGGGATGGGTGACGTTACTGAGATGAGAATGAGATGGGTGTTGTTACTGAGATGAGAATGAGATGGGTGATGTTACTGAGATGAGAATGAGATGGGTGACGTTACTGAGATGAGACGGATGGGTGATGTTACTGAGATGAGAATGAGATGGGTGACGTTACTGAGATGAGAATGAGATGGGTGATGTTACTGAGATGAGAGGGATGGGTGACGTTACTGAGATGAGAGGGATGGCTGAAGTTACTTAGATGAGAGGGATGGGTGATGTTACTGAGATGAGAATGAGATGGGTGACGTTACTGAGATGAGAATGAGATGGGTGACGTTACTGAAATGAGAGGGATGGGTGACGTTACTGAGATGAGAGGGATGGGTGTTGTTACTGAGATGAGTGGGTTGGGTGATGTTACTGAGATGAGAGGGATGGGTGACGTTACTGAGATGAGAATGAGATGGGTGATGTTACTGAGATGAGAATGAGATGGGTGTTGTTACTAAGATGAGAGGGATGGGTGATGTTACTGAGATGAGAGGGATGGGTGACGTTACTGAGATGAGAGGGATGGGTGATGTTACTGAGATGAGAGGGATGGGTGTTGTCACTGAGATGAGAGGGATGGGTGACGTTACTGAGATAAGAATGAGATGGGTGACGTTACTGAGATTAGAGGGATGGGTGACGTTACTGAGATGAGAATGAGATGGGTGATGTTACTGAGATGAGAATGAGATGGGTGTTGTTACTAAGATGAGAGGGATGGGTGATGTTACTGAGATGAGAGGGATGGGTGACGTTACTGAGATGAGAGGGATGGGTGATGTTACTGAGATGAGAGGGATGGGTGATGTTACTGAGATGAGAGGGATGGGTGACGTTACTGAGGTGAGAGAGATGGGTGACGTTACTGAGATTAGAGGGATGGGTGACGTTACTGAGATGAGAATGAGATGGGTGACGGTACTGAGATGAGACGGATGGGTGACGTTACTGAGATGAGAGGGATGGGTGACGTTACTGAGATGAGAGGGATGGGTGTTGTTACTGAGATGAGAGGGATGGGTGACGTTACTGAGATGAGAATGAGATGGGTGTTGTTACTGAGATGAGAATGAGATGGGTGATGTTACTGAGATGAGAATGAGATGGGTGACGTTACTGAGATGAGACGGATGGGTGTTGTTACTGAGATGAGAATGAGATGGGTGATGTTACTGAGATGATAATGAAATGGGTGATGTTACTGAGATGAGAATGAGATGGGTGACGTTACTGAGATGAGACGGATGGGTGACGTTACTGAGATGATAATGAAATGGGTGATGTTACTGAGATGAGAGGGATGGGTGACGTTACTGAGATGAGAATGAGATGGGTGACGTTACTGAGATGAGACGGATGGGTGACGTTACTGAGATGAGAGGGATGGGTGATGTTACTGAGATGAGAGGGATGGGTGACGTTACTGAGATGAGAATGAGATGGGTGTTGTTACTGAGATGAGAATGAGATGGGTGATGTTACTGAGATGAGAATGAGATGGGTGTTGTTATTAAGATGAAAGGGATGGGTGATGTTACTGAGATGAGAGGGATGGGTGACGTTATTGAGATGAGAGGGATGGGTGATGTTACTGAGATGAGAGGGATGGGTGACGTTACTGAAATGAGAATGAGATGGGTGACGTTACTGAGATGAGAATGAGATGGGTGACGTTACTGAGATGATAATGAAATGGGTGATGTTACTGAGATGAGAATGAGATGGGTGACGTTACTGAGATGAGACGGATGGGTGACTTTACTGAGATGAGAGGGATGGGTGATGTTACTGAGATGAGAATGAGATGGGTGACGTTACTGAGATGAGAATGAGTTGGGTGACGTTACTGAGATGAGAATGAGATGGGTGACGTTACTGAGATGAGAGGGATGGGTGACGTTACTGAGATGACTGGGATGGGTGTTGTTACTGAGATGAGAGGGATGGGTGACGTTACTGAGATGAGAATGAGATGGGTGTTGTTACTGAGATGAGAATGAGATGGGTGACGGTACTGAGATGAGAGGGATGGGTGATGTTACTGAGATGAGAATGAGATGGGTGACGTTACTGAGATGAGACGGATGGGTGACGTTACTGAGATGAGAGGGATGGGTGACGTTACTGAGATGAGAGGGATGGGTGTTGTTACTGAGATGAGAGGGATGGGTGACGTTACTGAGATGAGAATGAGATGGGTGTTGTTACTGAGATGAGAATGAGATGGGTGATGTTACTGAGATGAGAGGGATGGGTGACGTTACTGAGATGAGAGGGATGGGTGTTGTTACTGAGATGAGAGGGATGGGTGACGTTACTGAGATGAGAATGAGATGGGTGTTGTTACTGAGATGAGAATGAGATGGGTGATGTTACTGAGATGAGAATGAGATGGGTGATGTTACTGAGATGAGAATGAGATGGGTGATGTTACTGAGATGAGAATGAGATGGGTGACGTTACTGAGATGAGACGGATGGGTGTTGTTACTGAGATGAGAATGAGATGGGTGATGTTACTGAGATGATAATGAAATGGGTGATGTTACTGAGATGAGAATGAGATGGGTGACGTTACTGAGATGAGACGGATGGGTGACGTTACTGAGATGAGAGGGATGGGTGACGTTACTGAGATGAGAATGAGATGGGTGTTGTTACTGAGATGAGAATGAGATGGGTGATGTTACTGAGATGAGAATGAGATGGGTGTTGTTATTAAGATGAAAGGGATGGGTGATGTTACTGAGATGAGAGGGATGGGTGACGTTATTGAGATGAGAGGGATGGGTGATGTTACTGAGATGAGAGGGATGGGTGACGTTACTGAAATGAGAATGAGATGGGTGACGTTACTGAGATGAGAATGAGTTGGGTGACGTTACTGAGATGATAATGAAATGGGTGATGTTACTGAGATGAGAATGAGATGGGTGACGTTACTGAGATGAGACGGATGGGTGACTTTACTGAGATGAGAGGGATGGGTGACGTTACTGAGATAAGAATGAGATGGGTGACGTTACTGAGATGAGAATGAGATGGGTGACGTTACTGGGATGAGAATGAGATGGGTGACGTTACTGGGATGAGAATGAGATGGGTGACGTTACTGGGATGAGAATGAGATGGGTGACGTTACTGGGATGAGAGGGATGGGTTACGTTACTGGGATGAGAGGGAAAGGTGATGTTACTGAGATGAGAGGTTTGAGTGATGTTACTGAGATGAGAGGGTTGGGTGAAGTTACTGAGATGAGAGAGGGTTGGGTGATGTTACTGAGGTGAGAGAGGGTTGGGTGATGTTACTTAGATGAGAGAGGGATGGGTGAAGTTACTTAGATGAGAGAGGGATGGGTGAAGTTACTGAGATGAGAGAGGGTTGAGTGATGTTACTGAGATGAGAGGGTTGGGTGATGTTACTGAGATGAGAGAGGGTTGGGTGATGTTACTTAGATGAGAGAGGGATGGGTGAAGTTACTGAGATGAGAGAGGGTTGGGTGATGCTACTGAGATGAGAGAGGGTTGGGTGATGTTACTTAGATGAGAGAGGGTTGGGTGATGTTACTGAGGTGAGAGAGGGATGGGTGATGTTACTGAGATGAGAGGGATGGGTGATGTTACTGAGATGAGAGGGATGGGTGACGTTACTGAGATGAGAATGAGATGGGTGACATTACTGAGATGAGAGGGATGGGTGACGTTACTGAGATGAGAGGGATGGGTGATGTTACTGAGATGAGAGGGTTTGGGTGATGTTACTGAGGTGAGAGAGGGATGGGTGAAGTTACTTAGATGAGAGAGGAATTAGTCTGAACTAAAATCTCATCTTTGCCAGCCATTTGTTCAAACTTCTGCTCCAATATTGTAGCTTTTCCTAATACTTAATGGGACTTAAAACCCTATTGTACAATTCACCTGTTCTGCAGATATCAAACCCTCTCAGAACACAAGTATTAGTTGCAGGTATCTCTCTGAATCGCACCAACCCTTAATCCCTATGGCATCTATAGTGTACCTTCATCACTTTCCCGGCCAATAGTTTAATACAGGCTTAAACACAAAAGAACTTAATCAAATCTTAGAACAATTACACAGTATTTAAAGAATTCAGTCCCAAGAAGCCCCGACAATGAAACTCCATTTTACTATGCATCCCTCTGATATGCTTGTTTTCAGATCGCTGACAGCCACTGGACTCAACGGTGAGAAAGCCACCTTTTCAGACTCTATGTGTCTAGGGTAGCTATGGCTTGGGTCTCGCCAAACCCATCAGGGTGGGATGATTCACCCACCTGAACCCCATAGTTTTCCCTCTGTGTGAATATTGAATACTGTGTAATTTACTGGTCATATGGGGGATGGGCAAGGGCCATCCCCCACTTGATTCATCTGTTGTCGGCCCTCAACCAACACATACTCACATACTCTTGTCTCCCCTCCTACCCCTCCTCACAGCCCTACACCCCTCTCCCACCTGAAACCACCACGGTTGGCTTCACAGCTGAACAGGTGAGAAGACAGCTGAAACGTCTCCACCCATGCAAGGCTGCAGGCCCGGATGGTGTCAGCCCCAGGGTGCTCAAAGCCTGTGCCCCCCAGCTATGTGGGGCACTTCACCATGTCTTCAGCCTGAGACTGAGTCTCCAGAGGGTTCCTGTGCTGTGGAAGACGTCCTGCCTTGTCCCTGTACCGAAGACGCCGCGCCCCAGTGGCTCCAATGACTACAGACTGGTGGCATTGACCTCCCACATCATGAAGACCATGGAGAGACTTGTTCTGGAGCAGCTCCTGCCTATGGTTAGGCCACACTTAAACCCCCTCCAGTTTGCCTACCAGCCCAAACTAGGAGTTGAGGATGCCATCGTCTACCTGCTGAACCATGTCTATGCCCACCTGGACAAGCTGGCGAGCACTGTGAGGGTCATGTTTTTTGACTTCTCCAGTGCATTCAACACCATCCACCCTGCTCTGCTGGGTGAGAAGCTGACAGTGATGCAGGTGGATGCTTCCCTGGTGTCATGGATTATTGATTACCTGACTGGCAGACCACAGTACGTGCGCTTGCAACACTGTGTGTCAGACAGAGTGGTCAGCAGCACTGGGGCTCCACAGGGTACTGTCCTGTCTCCCTTTCTCTTTACCATCTACACCTTGGACTTCAACTACTGCACAGTGTCCTGCGATCTTCAGAAGTTTTCTGATGACTGCCATAGTTGGATGCATCAGCAAGGGAGATGAGGCTGAGTACAGGGCTACGGTGGGAAACTTTGTCACATGGTGCGAGCAGAATCATCTGTAGCTTAATGTGAAAAAGACTAAGGAGCTGGTGGTGGACCTGAGGAGGGCTAAGGCACTGGTGTCCCCTGTTTCCATCCAAAGGGTCAGTGGAGGATTACAAGTACCTGGGGATATGAATTGACAATAAACTGGAGTGGTCAAAGAACACTGAGGCTGTCTACAAGAAGGGTCAGAGCCGTCTCTATTTCCTGAGGAGATTGAGGTCCTTTAACATCTGCTGGATGATGCTGAGGATGTTCTACGAGGCTGTGGTGACCAGTGCTATCATATTTTCTGTTGCGTGCTGGGGCAGCAGGCTGAGGGTAGCAGACACCAACAGAATTAACAAACTCATCACAAGGCCAGTGATGTTATGGGGATGGAACTGGACTCTCTGATGGTGGTGTCTGAAAAGAGGATGCTGTCCAAGTTGCATTCCATCTTGGACAATGTCTCCCATCCACTCAATAATGTACTGGTTAGGCACAGGAGTACATTCAGACAGAGACTCATTCCACCAAGATGCAACACTGAGCATCATAGGAAGTCATTCTTACCTATGGCCATCAAACTTTACAACTCCTCCCTTGGAGTGTCAGACACTCTGAGCCAATAGGCTGTTTCTGGACTTATTTCCACTTGGCATAATTTACTTACTATTATTTAATTATTTCTGGTTTTATTTTGCTATATTTCTACTCTATTCTTGGTTGGTGCAACTGTAACGAAACCCAATTTCCCTCAGGATCAATAAAGTATGTCTGTCTGTCTGTCTTTCTGCCCCATGCATTTGCCTGGTGGCAAGAAGTAACAAACTGTACACTGCACACAATTATAAAGGAAGTATATTATGAATGTTAATTTAACCAAACAGTTATTAAAGAAAAGAAAGGAAAAAACAAAAGAGCCTATTATAATTAAACAAACATGCACAAGTTGAAGCTCAAATCTTCTGAAAGCCATTGCGCCCAGTATATTAGTGTCGCCAGCTCCTATTTACTGATCCCCATTAGAATTTCCCCTCTTAGACTCCACTGAATCACACATTCCTGCCAGGAAAAAATCCTGTGGCCAGCTCTCTTGAGCTTCTTCTCTCTGCATCTCCCACTGAAAAACACCTTGACTCACCTCAGAGTCCATCACAAAACCTCTCCCCCAGTGCTCTCTAGAACCTTCTCCGAGCTCCCCCATCCTGATTAGATGACACAACATTCCTAAGCATCTCTTACCTTTAACGGTAGCCCAAACACTACCAGCAGAACACGCTGCTTCCACAGAAAACTGTTACGTGGAATACCCTACAACTTTAGCAGTAAAATCTTTACCAGAGCTTTAGATTAATACTTAAGAAATATTTGAGTGATCTTGTATATTGTATATACATTGGTTGATTAAGCATTCTTGTGCATTTAAATAATTCATTACAGGTTGTATGTATAAATACGTGAATCATATACTTCACCACACTACCATGTGATGTGTATCTAAAGTAAACTCAAAGTTAGACCCATATTTCAGACTCCTGAGTCTTTCTTTGAACTAGTTTAACGTTTTGAAGTTACAAAATATAACACTCAGACTTGTAGCATCTACAATGTTCTGGTATTTGCAATTTGAGTTTAACCTCAAACTGTAACCAAGCAGAAGAATACAATCTGTCATAAGGGAAAGGAGATTGTTGACCATATTAATGAGACCATTTGCAAAATGGATTTGTGCACTTGGTTAATACAGGATGAGTTTTCAATCCTATTATTGAGAAAGCATCCTATAGCAGTAAATATTTTGTTGCAACTGTGACCCGTATTTATGTTTAATTTAACACAGTGAATCACTTCAGGAGACAGCAGTATCAGTGTGTCAAGTAGTGGCAGGGTGGTGAGGTGCAGATATAGATCTGAAAACAAATACATGCTGATAAAAATCTGCACTGGTTCACTTGCATGAAATTACAGAGTTTCATAGCCTTAGTTCTCTAAACTCTGCCTTCCAAACACAGCTCCTTTTCTTTTCAATGTATATGAATTTTTTAGTGCTCTCTGCCATTTCTTTGAATTCATCAGCAGCATTGAGAGAGGGAGCCTGCTACATGGACAACTGCTCTTCATATCCTACTGCCCTGGCTTGCATATCATGTAGATAGCTGGGACACACCATCCATGGTCAACTCCGAGCAATAGAGGGAGTCAATCTGAAATTTGGGAGTTTCGAACTTCTTGTTATCGAATGTGACATAGTAGTGTAGCGGGTTTGTGCAATAACTTTATATGACCAATTGGGTTCGATTCTCAATGCTGCTGTTCATTTTTCCTGTGAACTCATGGATTTTCTTTGAGTGTTCTGATTTCCTCCAAAGATGCTCACCCAGTATGACTTTCCCCTGCCCATCAGATGGCGTGTGATGCGTCCCCTTATGGCATTAGTGCTGTTTTGTCACACACTATGGAAAATGGATCTGAACGACCAGTTGCATTTGCTTCAAGATCACTGATAAACGCAGAACACACCTATGCCGAGAGGCCCTTAGTCTAGTAGGGGGAGTAAAGAAGTTCCATCACTACCTCTGCAGACAAAAGTTTACTCTAGTGACAGAGCACCGGCCCTTTGTGTCTATCTTCAGTCCCAGGAAGGGAATTCCAGTGATGACTGCTACCTGATTGCAATGTTAGGAACCCACTCTTACGACATAGAGTTCAAGGGTACCAAACAACACAGCAATGCTGATGGCTTGTCACGACTTCCACTGTTGGCAACTGAAGAACAAAACTCTTAATTCTGTGACCCAGCGGAGGTGTTCCACACAGCATTGGTGGACCAGTTGCTAGTAACAAATTCTGAAATACAAAGAGAAACAAGGGATGACCTGACTGTCAAAAGTCTATGAAATCACTATGCAAGGATGGTAATCCTATGCCTCCAGAGTTCTCCGTGTGACAAGACCATCTGTTGGTATGTCAACCCTAATGTATGAATCTCGTGTTGTGGTTCCATCTAAACTGTGCACCAGAGTGTTAGAGGATCTGCATGAAGGACACTTGGGTACAGTCAAAATGAAGAGTCTCACACGAAGCTACGTGTGGTGGCCAGAAACAGATAGACAGATTGCAGATTTAGTCAAAAGCCGTTCAGAATGCCAGAAAGTTCAAACTGCACACCCACAGGCACCGTTACCCCCATGAGTGTGGCTGTCATCATCATGGCAAAGAGTACATATTGACTTTGCTGGGCCATTAATGGATTCCATGTTTCTGATTGTAGTGGATGCTCATTTAAAGTGGCCTGAAGTCATACCAATGAAGTCAACCACATCAGGAAAGACTGTCCCCACTCTGAGGACTATCTTCTCCAGAAGCAGCTTACCAGAATAAATTATGAGTGTCAATGGACCATAATACTCATCAGAAGAGTTCAGACTATCGTAAAAAAAAAATGACATCTAACATTTCAAGTAATCTCCTCACCAGGCAGCAACAAATAGGTTAAACGGAAGGTTTATCCAAAGCTTCAAAAAGTCCATTAAAGCAATGGACAAGGAATACATTTCTCTACAGCACAAGGTGAACAATTTCCTTTTCGTGTATCAGAACTCTGCTCATGTGATGACAAATCAAACCTCTGCAGTGCTGTTCGTGAGTAGTAATCTCAGATCTTACATAGACTTCCTGAGAACAGATCTATGGAGGGACATGCAAAATAAATAGTTCAGCCAGTTACCAAGTAAATCAGCAAGGAACATCAAGGTTGGACAGGAAGTCCCAGTGCATGATTACTGAGAAGACAAGAGGACACTGTGATGTACACAGTGGATGTTAGAGATCAGACATGGAGACATCATGTGGACCAGATACTGGATGCTCAGCTGAAGAACACACCTGAGTCGAATGAATCCAACAAGATGGATACATTTCATCCACTGGACTTATCTCTCAGTGATGATCCCATCACTAACAGCAACGTGACAACGGCAACAGAGAAAGTTGTCTTTGACAAGACATCGGCCAACCCTGTTGCCAATCCACAGGTCCAAAGGCTCTAACCTGAAAGAAACAAGAGTGTCACCTAAAAGACCATATCTTTGGTATAGTGTAGTTATGGACTTATTGTGAAGCATGTTTATTTATGTTTATGGTCTGCTAATGAGAAATTGAATGTTTTGTTACATATACGGTTTTATGTTACATTAATCTAAAGGGGGAGGAAGTGTAATGTATGCATCTATTTCTCTTAGCGCAATGACTCCCTTTGGCACTAATTATTCACTGATAAATTACGTGTGTACATTGATTTGTTGCTCTCTCTGCAAAGTGAATATACACATTAACTTCTCCCAGTGCATACCTTTATCTGATATATAGTTGTATAGACACAACAATCATGATGATGATGACTTTCGTTTAATCTAATACAAGTCTACTTTCTCCTGGTAACCATGGCAAACCAATTTTCCCATTGATTTTATTTTGCTTCAAAGGGATCTACAAGAATAATATGATAGTTTGGTACTTTGAGGCTTTGATAGTGCTGTACAGGCAGCACTTCTAGGCTAACAGATAGCTCTGCCCCAGCTACACTCTTAATTCACATCTTTTTAAGAATGTGCATAATGGTGTCATCAATTTTCCAGGGAACCAAGAGAGTTTAAAGAGAATATGGGAAACAGGGCTTCAGGCAGTGGAAAGGGAGCAGATATCTCAGTGGTTCCGACATCCAACATCAGGAAGTGATTTGACATGGCACTCATTAAATTCACAGCCTCCCTCACAACCCTCTTTGAGAGGCTGGTCATGTCACTCATTAACTTCAGACTCCCCACAAACTCACCCATTTTAATTCACCTACCATCAAAAACAAGTCTATGGGAAATGCTATCTCCCTGGCCGGAATGGCCTGTTACTGTGCTGCATCTCTAAAGTAAAATAAAACTCCCTGGTGATATCATTGAACATTTCTTTCCTTAGAGCCAACTTAGACGTAATGGATCACTAGTTATTTAAAATGGTACTGTAAATAACATTATACTCTTCTCAAGCATTTAAGAATTGCAATTCATTCAACAGCTTTTGTAACACTACAGCTATTCCACCAAAAGGCTTGTCATATGATTCCTAATATGACGCAAGTATTATTCTGAACCTCTTGTTTTACAATAGTCACTATCCTTCCTTGTCATAATCAGTGTCAATGTGATGTTAAGGATTTACTTGACAGGATTTCGTCTGCAATACTGTGGTCTACTGGAGTTCAAGGATTATAAGTAATGGATTTTCATCAAAAAAATACCATCTTTTCTGCTACCCGGCCGTTCCTTTCTTTGTTGCTACTTTGGGCAATTTTGATTGGGGCAGCCTGCAGATAACAAATGACACAGTCCTACATGGAACTGAAATGAGCTGAAGTGAATATGCCTGGCTCTTTCAATTCCCTGTTTTATACTTCGTGTTAGTCTCTTCTTTTTTTGCCTTATGCACAATTTGATTTTTTTTTACACTTGGGGGTGTGGGCCGTTGGAATTTAATGCTTTTCTTTGAACAGGTTCCAGGGTTTTCTTTGTTTTGTGGCTGTCTGCGGAAAGACAAATATTAGTGTTGTTACTGCATACGTACTTTGATAATAAATGTACTTTGAAACTTTGAAATCCAATCAGATATTCAGAATGTGGAACAAACTGCATCAAGAGATAATTGAGGAGAGCAGCGCTTAAGATACAGTTAGAAAAAATATACGAGAAGGAAATATGGAGTGAAACGAAGAGAGAAAAATTTCCCATGGAGAAAGAATACTGGTATTGAATTAATGAACTTAAGCTCCAGTATCCAGGGACATGCGCAATAACTTAAATGTGGAAAGACATATTAAACATACACAATACCCGTACAGACTGTACAGACTTACAGTAGAAACCTGTGTGTGCTTAATATGGTTGATGACTATTAAACTGGTAAATTGCTTTATTATTATCACATGTATCGAGGTACAGCGAAAAACTTGTCTGGCATATCTTTCATACAGATCAGTTCATTACAATCGCTCATTGAGGTAGGACAAGGCCAGACAATAACAGAGTGCAGAGCAAGGTGTTACAGTTACAGAAAAAGGGTAATGAGCTAGACTGCAAGGTCAAGAGCTCATCTTATCATACAAGGGGCATGGTGAGGCTGTCCTTGAGCCTGGTGGTACATCCTTTCAAGTTTTTGTATCTTCTGCCGGATGGGAGAGGGGAGAAGAGAGACTGTCTGGGGTGGCAGGGACCTCTAGTTATGCTGATTGCTTTACTGAGGTCACATGCAGAGCAACTGCAATACAGATAGGATGCTTTCTATGGTGCATTGATAAAAATCAGTGAGCGTCAACAGGGATAAGCCTAATTTCTTCAGTTTTCTGAAGAAGCAGAGAAGTTAATGAGCTTTCTGGCTCATGGCATCAACATTGTTGGATCTGACTATTTAATTCTTAGATGAGAGTTTGTTAGTTTATTTGAAGTTTTAGAATTAATTATCTGCTTGTATTTTAGGTAGTTCTTATATGCTTAATGTGTCCACTGTATTGGAAACCTCTGGAAACTTCTTCGCGCTTTTTGAATAAGAGCAATCTCATTGATTAATTCTTATCTACAAATTTTAATGGTAATTTCCCAATCTGTGTTGTTTAAAGGAGCTGCTCCATGCTGGCTGTCATCTCATTAGCATCATAATCTCTTTGCCCTTTGCCCCTTTGTTCAGTTGCCTCTATCACCGTTGGTTTCAATTTTCTTTTGTTCTGTCAATGACAGGGAAGCAAATTGTGTGCCTTCTTCTTGACTTCTGAAATAAATTGGATTTAAACATTAGAACACAACAAAATGTTTGGATCAGGACAGGTTATCAGTGATGTTCACTCCAAGGAACTTGAAGCTCAAAACCCTCTTGATTTCAGCACCTCTGATGTAAACGGAAGAATAGACCTTATTTCTGAAATCAATGACTCCAACTGTTGTTTTGCTGACATTGATGGGCAGATTGTTGTCATGATATTTAGAGCTCATCCCTATTGGTTTCTGTAGTGTAAGTAGGAACTCAGCAAATTTGGACTAGTTGAGTGGGCATCGTGGTCTGGTTGGGTCAAAGGCCTTTATCTATGTTGTATTCCTCTGTGGCACTCACTACCTTATCAATTTGAAATATGCCCCTTCATTATTACTTGCAATAATAATATTGAAGAATCATATACAAAATGACAAGGTTCTGCCCTCTGATAATGCATCTGTTCATAATCAATGTTCAAATTTACTTTTCATTCATCTGAGGCATTATTCTGAGGCCAAAACACAGTACCAACAGTCATACACAGCACAAGGCACATTTAGCACATATAAGGTAGCAAGTGCATATAAGAGAGCAGTGAAATACAGTCATACAAAAAATATGTAGTCCAAGGCCCCAAGTCCATGAATGCTGCAGCAGTCAGCAGTCCAA
Source organism: Hemitrygon akajei (assembly GCF_048418815.1). Taxonomy (NCBI): domain Eukaryota; kingdom Metazoa; phylum Chordata; class Chondrichthyes; order Myliobatiformes; family Dasyatidae; genus Hemitrygon; species Hemitrygon akajei. Next base: position 16,844,351 of record NC_133133.1, on the reverse strand, counting down.
CACAATATGGCTTACTTTCCGCTGAGTGAACACTAGGGGACAACACCGACTCCAGTGTGGATTGCCCTTACCACTCCAGTGGACCCTGATATCTCTGGTTCTGATAGGTGCCTGTAAACAGCTGACACCACAGCTTGGGACCTAGTCCTCGCTACGACTGAGGCAATGCAGCGCCCCTGCTGTCCACCAACAAACCAGTAGCATTCCACATTAACAACTTCCAACAGGGTCTAAAATAATCACAGTTACCAAACCACGTTACCACCAGAAATCTCCAGACTAAATGATTAACTTTGCAAGTCATTATAAACTGTATTTTGCCAACTAATGTAACTCAGTACTGTGAAGGTATATGGATATACTGGAGAGTTATGTTTGCCCTTCCTGGAGGATTAAAAAGTTGAGAGGAGAGTTAATGGATTTGCAGGACCATGACAGAGTTGTGGAGGAAAAAAAACAAAGAAAATATTAGTGAATGGCGACAGGACCAAGGAATACAGAAAAAAAGCTTTGTTAAAATGATAGACATGGGATGTAATGACAAGTTACGAGATTAGTGACTAGTGAGAATTTAGAGCTCATTAGCTACAGGGATAGAGGAAATAAAATCAATTTGTGCCTAGTAAGGAGAACCTGAGCAAGTGTTTCAGTTATTGACTTAGTTTTTCTAGTTCAAAGTTCTAAGTAAATATATTTTCAAAGTCCATATATATCACCATATACTGTACTACCCTGAGATTCATTTTTTGTGGCCTTCACAGTAAATATAAAGAAACAAATATTTTTTTAAAATAAGCAGTAAATATCAGAAACAAGAGATGAAGAGTCCTCGTAAGTGAGTCCATTGGCTGTGGAAATGGTTCATTGTTAGGGTGAGTGAATTTATCCTCTCTGGTTCAAGAGCCTGATGGTTGAGGGATAATACCGGTAACTGTTCCTGAACCTGGTGGTGCGAATCCTGAGGGTCCTTTACCTTCCTCCTGATGGTAAGAATGAGAAGAGAGCAACAAGTGTATGGTGGGTGTCCTTGGTGATGGATGATGCTTTCCTGTGCCAGTGCTTTGTGTAGATTTGCTCATTGGTGGGAGAACATTATCCACAGATGCCATCTAATCTGCTGTATTTCTAGATTTTTAAAATTTATTTCAGATATACTTTATCCTCAGGAATTTCTTTTTTGCTTTCTCATCTATAATTCTAAGGGATTTGCAAAATAAAAGCTTGTCATTCTTGTAGAGGTACAGGAGACTGCAAACACTGGAATTTGAAAGAACTCTGTGAATCGAGCAGCACCTGTGGAGGGAAAGGAGTTGTTCTTGTTTCAGGTTAAAACTAAACATTAATAATTCCTTTCTTCCCACAGATGCTGCTCATCTTGCTGAGATCTTCCAGCAAATATAAACACAAGGAATTCTGCAAAGTAACACTCACAAAATGCTGGTGGAACTTAGCAGGTCAGGCAGCATCTATGGAAATGAACAAACACTCGATGGTTCAGGCCAACACCCTTCTTCAAAACTGGAAAGGGAGGTAGCCAGAATAAGAAAGTTGAGGGAGGGGAAGGAATACAACCTGGCAGGTGATAGGTGGATTTCTCTAACTTCCCCTCCCTCTTCTCTCTTCATTTTGGAACCCTACTAATCCCTTCTTTTCTCCTCACCCACCCACCTAGCTCCCTATGGTTCACCTCCTCCTTCCCTTTCTCCTGTGGTGCACTCTTCTCTCCTATCAGATTCCTTTTTTTTACCTTTTCCACCCATCGCCTTCTCTCTTCATCAACCTACCCACCTTCACCCTCACCCGGTCTCACCTATCACCTCCCAGCATGTACTGTCCCTTCTTCTTATTCTAGGTTCCTCCTCGTTCCTTTCCAACCTTGATGAAGGGTCTTGATCCGAAACAACAGGTTATTCACTTCCATAGACTTGTTGAGTTCCTCTGGCACTTAGTGACTTCTTCCCCCAGCAGATTGTTGGTTGCTTTCTGAATATTAGCCATGACCAGTTTTTTTTTCACAGATCAGTGGTGATTTGGTGCATTCAGTCCCCTTCCCAATAATAAGAACAAGATTTTGTTAAAGTTCACGACTTGTCTTTGAGGAGATTTGGTATGTCGCCTAAACCACTCTTAATTTTCTACAGATGTACCATGGAGAACATTGTAACTGGCTGCAACACTGCCTGGTATTGGGGTGGGGGGGGGGTGCTGCAAAGAATTGAAATAAGGTTCAGTGAGTTGTACAATTAGTCATCTCCATTATGGGTAGGTGCCTCCATAGTATCCAGGACATCTTCAAGGAGTGGTGCCTGAAAAAGGCAACATCCGTCATTAAAGACCCCCATCACCCAGGTCATGCCTTGTTCTCATTGTTACCATCAGGCAGGTGGTATAGAAGCCTGAAGGCACACACTCAAAGATTCAGGAACAGCTTCTTTCCCTCAGCGATCTGATTTCTGAATGGATACAGAATCCATCAACGCTACCTCACTACTTTTTTAAATTTCCCTTTTTGCACTTCTGATTTAGTTGAGCTATTTTATATATCTATATTTACTGTAGTTTACAGGTTTTTCTCTCTCTATTATCATGCATTGCATTGTACTGCTGCTGCAAAGTCAACAAATTTCACAACATATGCTGGTGATATGAAACATTATTCTGAATCTGATTCTTGTGTGCTGTTTCTTTCGCCGGAAAATTAGAATACCACGGCAGAGTGCAGAATGGAAGTAGGTAATCATGGACCTCCAAAATGAGGCAGTTTAGGTTCCAACACCAGACCAGAAAAATCAGGTCAAAATTGCACAGCTGTCGTTCATTTTATTTTGCAGATTGGAAACCGTTTGTTGAACTGTGATACAATTTGTTGCTGTGAAAACATCATTATCTCTGGCACGGATTCAGTTAATGCACCTGCGATTGCCTAGTTTATCACTGCCTTGCAGACTCTCCACTTTCCCGAGTGCTGAGCATTTCATTTAACAGCAAATCTGAATGTTCCCTAAAATCTATGATCCCCGGGTTTACAAAAATATAATGAATATTATTTTCATGTGGGGGATGTTGTTCCATCACAGACCAACTGTATTAAATGTAATCCAGCCAATTCCCAATGATAAAGTCAGGAACAGTACACTGTGGCCACTTCTTTAGGTACACCTGCTTGTTAATGCAAATATCTAACCAGCCAAACATGTAGCTGCATAAAAACACAAAGACGTGGTCAAGAATTTCAGCTGCAGTTCAGATCAAATATGAGAATAGGGAAGAAATGTGTGCTAAGTAACTTTGATTGTTGGTGCCAGATGGAGTGATTTGAGTATCTCGGAAACAGCTCATCTTCTGGGATTTTCATGAGCAGCACTCTCCAGAGCAGTGATTCCAAATGGGGTTGTTAGGGGAAATAGAAGTCATTGGGGGACATTCAAGATTCTTGAGGGGGGTGGTAAGCAGCACCCTAACTTGAGGCACGTGACCTGACTATTAGCAAAACGGGCACTTCCAAAAAAGGATGAGGCACGGGAACACAGGAAGAACCATAGCTCTGCAGATGGTGAGCACTTGACATAACTCAGTGATCTTGTCCGACCTTTCCAACCATACAGACATCATTGGAAATGCATAAATTAGCATCTAGGGTGCCCAACAGTTCCCCTTGACTCAGAGCATGGAATGATTTCATGCAATTTAACAGCTGGTAAGTCAAGTACACCCTCTCAACTTTCTCTACAGATCTACGGAAAATATGTTGCGCAATGATACTATACTGGCTGGAACCAAATGGTGAAATAGAGCAAATCAGTGAACCTGCCAACCCCAAGGATTCCTATTAAGGTGTTCAAAGTGACCTCGGCTTCCTATGTGCATTCAAGAACCATCTTGGATAGGCATCGTGGAAAAAAATTGGATAGGTATATAGACAGGAAAGGAATGGAGGGTTATGGGGTGAGTGCAGGTCGGTGGGACTAGGTGAGAGTAAGTGTTTGGCACGGACTAGAAGGGCTGAGATGGCCTGTTTCTGTGCTGCAATTGTTATATGGTTATATCTTTGGGGATTATGTGATTAGTCAATCGTGCTAATTGGAACAGTATAATGGTAGCTTGCTGAGCACCAGCCCTATCCCAAATGACATTCAGATTCCAATCTGAATTCTTGTCAGCATAATTTTTGCTGTTGTGATCAGCTTCATCTTTGCCTCACTATTTCTTTACATTCCGCTACCATCATTCCATCATCAACATCCGATAGGTATTCCCAGCTCGTGCTAATTTTTATTTTAATTTCGACCCATTAATGATGGATAAATACATAGTGTGATCTGTGAGTCTGAAGGTGGTGAAGCCTTGAATTCTAAACAAAATGAGTCCTGACGAAGGGTCTCGACCCGAAACGTTGACTGCTTCTTTCAACGGATACTGCCCAACCTGCTGAGTTCATCCAGCTTTTTTGTACGCCTTGAATTCTAATCCTGCTAAGAAACAGAAACTGCAGGAAGTGCGTCAATACAATGTCACATAGATACCTGGAGTATGGTTTGATTCCTTCCCCATCAGATTAGTGACACCCAATGTGTCTTATTTGTAATATTGTCCTGTCTAATTAAACCATGAAACCCTCAAGATTGCAGGAACACATTTATAAAAACACCCTGAAAAGGCTACTTATGGGATTACTCAGTTCCAGAATGTGAAAGAAGCATTTGAAAAATGTTGCACACTCGAGTCACTTGCCAAGAAAGCTAAAAATGACCTTGATAGTGTTCCCATTGCTTCTTATAACATTTCCAAAATGATAGTAAAGTGTGCAAAATCTCATACAATTGGTGAAAGATGCATGCTGTATCTGAAGTACTTCCCACTGTTTTCAAAATGGATACCAGCACTTTAAAATCAATTCCTCTGAGTAATAACTCTGTAGCTCATCGTGTTGATGAAATGAGTGAAGACATTGAGTATCAACTATGCACAGAGCTACAAAAAACAGAGTTTGGGATACAACTGGACATTGTGGCATTGCAGATGACATTCTGCATGTTTAATCAAAAATGGCAAAGTTTATGCAGAGATTCTCTTTTGTAAAAAGTTAAAAACAAATATCAATAGAATATCAATCTAGGGCAAGCTCAAAGTGCATATTGAGGATAAAGGTATTTCAATTAAGAACATGATTTCTTACGCAACAGATGGAGCACAATATCCAATGTCGATAAATGTATTCACTCCCTTGGAAGTTTTCATGTTTTATTGTTTTACAACATAGAACCACAGTGGATTTAATTTAGCTTTTTTGACACTGATCAACAGAAAAAGACCCTTTCTTGTCAAAGTGAAAACAAATCTCTACAAAGTGATCTAAATTAATTACAAATATAAAACCCAATAACTGATTGCATAAGTATTCACCCCCCCCCCCCCTTTAATATGATGCACTGGATCATTAATAGTGCAGCGAATTGGTTTTAGAAGTCACATAATTAGTTAGATAGAGCTCTGTTTTACAAGACCTGTGTGCAGTCAAGGTGTTTCAATTGATCGTAGTAAAAATACACCTGTCACCTGGAAGATCCAATTGCGGTAAGTCAGTATTCCGGCCAAAACTACACCATGAAAACAAAAGAACACTCCAAACAACTCCATGAACAGGTTATTGAAGAGCACAAGTCAGCTTTTCAGTAATTTGAAAGTTTTGAAAAACACAAGTCAGTTTTTCTTGTATACATGAAAACTTCCAAGATATAAGAGAATTTCCAAGTCACTGACTATCCTTTGGAGTACAGTTAAGTTAACCAAGAAAAGGAAAATATATGGAACAGCTGTAAAATTGCCTAGAGCAGGCTCTCCTCAAAAACTGAGTGACAGTGCCAGAAGGGGACTAGTGGGGGAGGCCACCAAGAGACCATGATCCCCTTTCCTAGACCCCTTCCCACTCTCAGTCCACAATAGAGACCCATATCAGAATCAGGTTTATCATCACTCACATATGTCATGAAATATGGTTTCCTAATTTTTCCGTGAAATCTTGTACCATTTATCTTCAATCAGTGTCCCCTGGTTATAGGCATCTCTGTAGGGGGAAGGTTTCTCACTATCTACTATATGTAGCTATCTCAACCAACATAGTCAAAGACCCTATTTTGTAAATACAAGCTTCAAAGTACTTGCAATATATCTCCTTTAGTGCAAACAATAATGAGAGGCCACTTGATAAAGATGTATAGATTATGAGAGGCATTGATAGAGTGAGCAGCCAGTGCCTTTTTTTACCAGGATGCCCATGGCCAATACCTGAGGACATCTGCTTAAGATAAGCAGTGTAACCCTTCTTAATGACTATCATCTTGTAGCACTTATATCTATGGTGGTGAGAAGTTGGTTATGATAGTATTTACTCCTGTCTCAGCAAGGACATGGACCCACTGCAATTAGCCTCTCGTCACAATAGGTCTACGGTTAATGCGATTTTGTTGGCTGTTCATGTAGCTTTGGATCACCTGGACAATACAAAAACCTATGTCAGGGTGTGGTTTATTGACCACAGCTCAGTGTTTCACACAATCATTCCTACAATTCTAATTGAAAAGCTACAGAACCTAAGCCTCTGTACCTACCTCTGCATCAAGTTCTTTGACTTCCTAATCAAAAGATCACAATATGAGTAGATTGGAAATAACATCTCCATCTCACTGACAATCAACACTGGTGTACTTAGCCCACTGTTCTCCTCCCTCTACACATAGGCACAGCACACATGCCAACTATAAATTTGTGGATGATACAACCATTGTTGGCAGAATCTCAGGTCACAACAAGAGGACGTACAGGAGTGAGATATAACAGATAGTTGAGTGGTGTGTCAGCAACAGCCTTGCACTCAAGTCAGTAAGATCAAAGAACTAAGTGCGGACTTCAGAAAGGGTAAGGCAAGAACACACATCATTCCTCATAGAGGGACCAGACGTGCAAAGAATGAGCAAATTCAAGTTCCTTAGTGTCAGTATCTCTGAGGAACTAACCAGGACCCAACTACTGATGCAGCTACAATGAAGGCATGACAGTGGCTATATTTCATTAGAGGTTTGAAGAGATTTGGTATGTCACCAAAAACACTCAATAAATTCTACTGATGTACCGTGGAGATCATTTTAACTGGCTGCATCACTGTCTGGCATGGGGGGAGGTGGGGTGGTGTGGTGCTACTGCACAGGATCAAAGTAAGCTGCAGAGATTTGTAAACTTAGTTAGCTCCATCATGAGCACTTGCCTCTGTAGTATCCAGGACATCTTCAAGAAGCAATATCTCAAAAAGGCAGCATCCATTATTAAGGGATGCCATCACCCAGGTCACACCTTGTTCTCATTGCCACCATCAGAAAGGAGGTACATCATTAACCCTCAATGATTCAGGAACAGCTTCTTCCTCTCTGCCATCCGATTTCTGAATAGACAGTAAACCCAGTGGACTTAATTTGCTTTTTTTTTTAAACACTGACACTGATCAGTGATCAACTGATCTTGTGTCAAAGTGAAAACAGATCTCTACGAAGTGATCAAAATTAATTACAGATTTCAAACGCAAAATAATTGATTGCATAAGTATTCACTCCCTTCAAGTCAGTATTTAGAAGATGCATCTTTGGCAGCAATTACAGCAATTAAAGTCTGTGTCGTTAGGTCTCTAACAGCTTTGCACATCTGGATACTGCAATTTTTTCCCCATTCTTCTTTACAAAACTGCTCAAGCTCTGTCAGGTTCCATGGGGATTGTGAACGAACAGCCCTTTTCCAGGTCCAGCCACAAATTCTCAATTGGATTAGGGTCTGGCCTCTGACTTGGGAAATCCAGGACATTAACTTTGCTGTTTTTAAGATATTCCAGTGTAGCTTTGGCCTTATGCTTGGGGTCATTGTCGTGCTAGAAAACAAATCTTTTCCCAAGTCGCAGTTCTCTTGCAAGCTGCATCAGGATTTCCTCCAGGATTTCCCCGTATTTTGCTGCATTCATTTTACCCTCTACCTTTACAAGCCTTCCAGGGCCTGCTGTAGTGAAGCATCCCCACAGCATGATGCAGCCACCACTATGCTTCACAGTAGGGATGATGTGTTCTTGATAATCTGCGGTGTTTGGCTTACCCCAAACATAACATTTAGTCTGATTGTCAAAAAGCTCAATTTTAATTTCATCAGACCATATAACCTTCTTCCAGCTGACTTCAGAGTTTCCCACACGCCTTCTGCCAAATTCTAGCCAAGATTTCATGAGAGCTTTTTTTCCCCAACAGTGGCTTTCTTTTTGCTTCTCTTCCATAAAGATGCAACTGGTGAAGCTCGTGGGCCACAGTTGTTGTATGTGCAGTCTCTCTCCTTCTCAGCCATTGAAGCTTGTGACTCAGAAACATAGAAAACCTACAGCACAATTCAGGCCTTTTGGCCCTCAAGGTTGTGCTGAATATGTCCCTACCTTAGAAATGACTAGGTTTATCCATAGCCCTCTATTTTTCTAAGCTCCATGTACCTATCCAAAAGTCTTTTGAAAGATCTTATCATATCAGCCTCCACCATCATTGTTGGCAGCCCATTCCACGCACTCACCACTCTCTGAGTAAAAAACTTACCCCTGACATCTCCTCTGTACCTACTCCCCAGCACCTTAAACCTGCATCCTCTTGTGGCAAACATTTCAGCCCTGGGAAAAAGCCTTTGACTATCCACATGATCAATGCCTCTCATCATCTTATACACCTCTATCAGGTCACCTCTCATCCTCCGTCGCTCCAAGGAGAAAAGGCCGAGTTCACTCAACCTGTTTTCATAAGGCATATTCCCCAATCTAGGCAACATCTTTGGAAAACTCCTCTGCACATTTTCTATGGCTTCCACATCCTTCCTGTAGTGAGGTGACCAGAACTGAGCACAGTATTCCAAGTGGGATCTGACCAGGGTCCTATTTAGCTGTAACATTACCTCTCGGTTCCTAAATTCAATTCCATGATTGATGAAGGCCAATACACCGTATGCCTTCTTAAGCACAGAGTCAACCTGCGTAGCTGCTTTGAGTGACCTATGGACTCGGGCCCCAAGATCCCTCTGATCCTCAACACTGCCAAGACTCTTACCATTAATACTATATTCTGCCATCATATTTGACCTACCATAATGAACCACCTCACACTTATCTGTGTTGAACTCCATCTGCCACTTCTCAGCCCAGTTCTGCATCCTATCAATGTTCCGCTGTAACCTCTGACAGCCCTCCACACTATCCACAACACCTCCAACCTTTGTGTCATCAGCAAAATCCCTCCACTTCCTCATCCAGGTCATTTATAAAAATCACGAAGAGTAAGGGTCCCAGAATAGATCCCTGAGGCACACCACTGGTCACCGACCTCCATGCAGAATATGAACTGTCTGCAACCATTCTTTGCCTTCTGTGGGCAAGCCAGTTCTAGATCCACAAAGCAATATCCACTTGGATCCCATGCCTCTTTACTTTCTCAATAAGCCTTGCATGGGGTACCTTATCAAATGCCTTGCTGAAATCCATATACACTACATCTACTGCTCTTCCTTCATCAATGTGTTTAGTCACATTCTCAAAAAAATTCAATCAGGCTCATAAGGCACGACCTGCCTTTGACTAAGCCATGCTGACTATTCCTTCTCATATCATACCTCTCCAAACGTTCTTAAATACTGCCTCTCAGATCTTCCCCATCAACTTACCAACCACTGAAATAAGACTCAGAAGTCTATAATTTCCTGGGCAACTCTACTTCCTATCTTGAATAAAGGAACAACATCCACAACCCTCCAATCCTCTGGAACCTCTCCCTTCCCCATTGATGATTCAAAGATCATCACCAGAGGCTCAGCAATCTCCTCCCTCGCCTCCCATAGTAGCCTGTGGTACATTTCATCCGGTCCCAGTGACTTAACAAACTTGATGTTTTCCAAAAGCTCCAGCACATCCTCTTTCTTAATATCTACATGCTCAAGCTTTTCAGTATGCTGCAAGTCAGCACTACAATCACCAAGATCCTTTTCCATAGTGTGTACTGAAGTAAAGTATTCATTAAGTACCTCTGCTATTTCCTCCGCTTCCATACACACTTTCCCACTGTCTCCTCCCTAGCTGTCAAAGTTCTCTTCGTGGCCTTCCTCACTAGTCCCCTTCTTGCACAGTCAGTTTTTGAGGATGGCCTGCTCTCTGTAGATTTACAGCTGTGCCATATTCTTTCCATTTCTTGATGATTGACTTAACTGTACTCCAATGACTTCAAAAACTCTTGTATCCTTCTCCTGACTTGTGCTTTTTAATAACTTTTTCGTAGAGTTGCTTGAAGTCTTCTTTTGTCTTCATGATGTAGTTTTTGCCAGGATACTGACTCACCAGCAGTTGGACCTTCCAGATACAGGTGTATTTTTACCACAATCAATTGAAACACCATGACTCACACAAGTCTCCAAAAACAGATCTCTATTTAACTAATTATGTGACTTCTAAAACCAATTGGCTGCACCAGTGATGATTTGGTGTGTCACATTAAAGGGTGGTGAATACTTTTGCAGTTAATTATTTTGTGTTTTATATTTGCAATTAATTTAGATCACTTTGTAGAGATGTTTTCACTTTGACACAAGGAATCTTTTCCTTTTGATGTGTGGCAAAAAAGCCAAATTAAATTAAATCCCCTGTGATTCAATGTTCATAATAGGAATGATTCAGAATGTGTTCCCTTATTATTAAATATCCTGGAATTAAACTTAACTACATCAGCATGAATTGCATCCAGCTGCAGGTCCTTGAAGACCATGTTAAGGATTTGGAGGAGCAGCTGGATGAGCTTCGGCTTGTGTGGGCCTGTGAGGGATAATCGAACAGAGTTGCAGGAGGCAAGTAGCTGGGAGACTGTCAGGAGAAATGGAAATGGGAATAAGCAGTTAGAGCAGAGCACCCCTGTGATCATTCCCCTGTGTACCATTTTGGACATAGTTGTAGGCTATGACTTCTCAGGGGAATGCCATGGAGACCAGGTTACCGACACTCAGCATGGGTCTGTGGTGCGGTAGGGAAAGAGGGGGAAGAGGAGAGCAATCGTGAGAGGGGTCACAATAGGCAGGAGATTCTGTGGATGTGAACGGGACACCCAGATGGAATGTTGCTTTCCAGGTGCCAGGGTCAGGGATGTCTCAGTTTGCATCTTCAGCATTTTGGAGGGGGAGGGAGAGCAGCCAGATGTCTCAGTACATATTGCAACCAATGGCATAGGAAGAAAAAGCAAAGAGGTCCTGAAGAGAAAATTTAGAGAGCTCGGCAGAAAAATGAGAAGCAGGACCTCCAAGGTAGTAACATCTGGATCACTGCCTGTGCCACGCCAGTAAGGGTAGAAACAAGATGATTTGGTAGCTAAATGTGTGGCTGAGAAGCTGGTGCAAGGGGCAGGGCTTCAGTTTCTTGGATAATTGGGATCTCTTCTGGGTAAAGTATGACTTGTACAAAAGGGATGGGTTGCACCTGAACCAGAGGGGGACTGATATTCTCACTGCCGGGTTTGTCAGAACTATTGGGGAGAGTTTAAACTAGTTTGGCAGGAGGGTGGGAGCTGGAGTGAAGGAACTCAGGATAGGACAGATGGTAAAAAAGTAAAGATAGCGTGCAGTCAGACTGTCAGGAAGGGCAGGCAGATGAAAGGACAAAATTGCATCCAACAGGGTGAGTATCAGTGCATTAGGAATGTAGAATAAAAAGGGTGGTAAGTACAGCACTCAAACTGTTATGTCTCAATGCATGGAGTAAAAGAAATAAGGTGGATGATCTTCTTGCAATATTACAGATTGTCAGGTATGATGTTGTGGCCATCACTGAATCATGGCTGAAAGATAGTTGTAGTTGGGAACCAAATGTCTAAAGTTACAAAGTTATACGTTGTATCGGAGAGATAGGAAGCGGGGCAGAGGAGGTGGTGTGGTTCTGCTGGTAAAAAATGGCATGAAATCAGTAGAAAGACGTGACATAGGATCAGAAGATTTTTAATCCTTGTGGGTTGAGTTCAGAATCTGCAAGGGTAAAAGGACCCTGATGGCCGTTATACACAGGCATCCCAACAGTAGCTGGGATGTGGACCACAAATTACTATGGGAAATAGAAAAAGCATGTCAAAAGTCAATGTTATGACAGCCATGGTAGATTTTAACATGCAGACTGATTAGAAAAATCAGGTTGGTAATGGATCTCAACAGAGTGAGCTTTGTGAATGCCTACGAGATGGCTTTTTAGAACAGTTTGTCATTGAGCCTACTAGGGGATCAACTATACTGCATTGGGTGTTATGTAATGAACCAGAGGTGATTAGGGAGCTTAAGGTAAAGGAGCACTTAGGAGAGTGTGATAACAGCATTAATGAGTACAACTTGAAATTTGATAGGGAGAAAGTAAAGTCTGGCATAGCAATATTTCTTTTTTGTAATTTTTTTATTGAAGTTCATCAAACAAACATTTCCATAAGATATATTTCAGACATTGTACACGTATATCATATAATCATATATATCACAAAATCTCCACAAAGTATTTATCTGGGGTATACACTTATAGAAAAGAGTGGAAAGAAAAAACAAGCAAAAGGAAAGAACTATGTTCAAGTAGGGAGTGATTTTTTTTTACAACAGATTCATTGATTTGTGAGAATAAAATCAGGCCTATGAGGCATTATGTAGTTAAACCATTTTCCCAGTATGAATCAAATTGTTCCAGCTTCTGATTAACAGATGCTGTTATCTTCTCCATTTTGTAAATGTCCATTGTAATTTCCATCCATGTATTTAAAGTTGGGCTCTCCTGTGATAACCATTTTCTAGTACCGTAGATGTCGGATTATAAGCCGCTACTTTTTTCCCACATTTTGAACAGCTTTGAACACTGCGGCCTTTACTACGGTGCGGCTAATGCATGATTTTTTTTCATGCCGCCAAAAACATTTTGCCTCGTAACAGTAGACCAATAAAATTGATGAGTAGTTCACAGAGGTCCAATGAAATTGTACGATAAATCAAGCGCACTTTCACAATTAAATTATTGTAAATCAGTCATTTGTACTCACCCTCATCAACATGGAAAACACTCGAAGAAAAGCATTGTGCTGCCTTTATGGCAGTTATTTAGTTTATAATATTTTCGCTTAGTAATTCATTTGTTAGTATTTTCTAGTTTTCTAGTTAAAGTTAGAACTATATTTGTTTTCTGTGCTACATCCCGGGATGCTATGACGTCACATCCGGTTTCGCCGCGTCTTGTGGGAAATACCGGTTTGCGATAAACGGGAAGGTGGGGGGGGGGAGCGGCATTAGACCCGATCGAAAACGCTGCTTTTAAGTTAAAGGCGATCAATAACTTTTCCTGGTAGGCTGCAGTATATATATTTTTTACCAGTCGTTAGGAGATATTGGAATGTTGTTCAGTAAAAAAGTATACGCAACGTAATTTGTGTGTTACCGATACGTATGTATATTTAAAAGTAACCGCGTTACAGGCACGGTTCGAAAAAAAGCATTTGCAATATGTATTTGTTTATGTTACCATATGGATTTAATTAAAAGTTAAAAAATCCTCACGTGTAATATCTTTCTGTGTAAATATCTCATATTACAACGTGGGACACCTGCGGCCTAAAATCCGGTGCGGCTTGTACAAGTACAAAATTGATTTTCTTTCTAAAATTAGAGCCAGCGGCTTTTAATCAGGTGCGCTCTGTAGTGCGAAATCTACGGTAAGTCTTTTTACCAACCACCAACAGTATATTCATTAAATATTTATCTCTTTTCAACCATTCTTGAGCTATATATCCAAAATATATGGTCTTACTCTCCAAGGGTATTTCACATTTAAAGATGTCTTGTAGGGCATTGGGTATCCCCCTCCAATAGTTTTTGATAACAGGGCAATCCCAAAAAATATGATAATGATTTGCATTTTGATTTCCACAATTTCTCCAGTAAACATGGAGGTTACTATTATAATGGGATTTCTGAGAGGGTGTAATAAAATATCTTATCAAGTTTTTCCATCCGAACTCCTTCCGTTTCTGTGAATTGGTACGCTTCCGTTGATATCTCCATATTGTTGTCCATTCTTCCTCAGATATAATTATCCCTCCTTCCTTCTCCCATTTTGTTTTAATTTATGAAGTCGAATGTGCTTTAAGATTTGACAACCCCTTATACATGCTTGAAATGATTCTACTACTACCATTAACTGAAGTATATGCTTTTCTAAAGAGCTCTATCAAGCATGTATTTGCCTTGGTTACATTTTTAAGCGTCTTATTAACATATTGTCGCATCTGTAAATACCGATAAAAATCTTGTTTTTCTGATGTGTTTCTCTTTAAGCATTTCAAAACTGAACAGTGTTCCTTCTTTCATTATGTTGCAATGAACTGTTATTCCTTTAGCTGTCCAATCCTTAAATCTAGCATCCAATTTATTTGGTGTAAAATCAGAGTCATATGCACACCATTTAAGAATTGCAATATCTCCCTCTAGATCACATTCTTTTATAGTAGTTTTCCATATTTTAAGAGTCAATTTCACCCATGGGTTATCAATAGTATTTATGTACCTTTGCAGGTTGTTATCAGCCAAAATTGCTTGTATGGGGATAGGAAGTACCCGCTCCTCAATGTTTTTCCATTGAGCGTCATATGATGGGTTGCACCAACATATCACAGCTCTCAACTGTGCTGCAAAATAATAATCTCTAAGAGAAGGCAAGCCCAATCTCCCCTTTTCCTTTGCTAATTGCAAAGTTTTGAGATGAACTCTAGGCCTTTTACCCTGCCAAATATACCTTGATAGCATCTTGTTCCATTCATTGAATTGATTTTGATTCATCTCTATTGGTAGGGTCTGAAAGAGATATAACAGTCTGGGCAGTACATTCATTTTAATAGACTCAATCCTTGAACTGAGACTGAGAAAAGGAATCAGGCTCCATCTTGCCACATCTTGAAGTAAGGGAAATTACAGTGGCATGAGAGAGGAGCTGGCCAAAGTAAATTGGAAGGTGATGCTGACAGGGATGACAGCAGAGGAGCAATGGTGTGAGTTTCAGGGGAAAATGAGGAAGGTGCAGAATAGATGTATTCCAAAAACAAAGAAATATTCAAATGGCAAAATAGTACAACTGTGGCTGAAAAGGAAAGTCAAAGATAATATAAAAGCAAAAGAAAGGGCATACAACAAAGCAAAAACATAGTGGGAGGATAGAGGACTGGGAAGCTTTTAAAAACCTACAGAGAGCAATGAAAAGAAACATTAGGAGGGTAAAGATGGAATATGAAAGCAAGCTAGGAAACAGTATCAAAGTGGATAGTAAAAGGGTGTGAGGGAAGAGAAGTGAGTGTGATTAGTATTACAAGGAAGAAGGTGCTCAGGAAGCTGAAAGACCTAAGGGTATATAAGTCACCTGGACCAGATGAACTGCACTCTAGGATTCTGAAAGAAGTAGTGGAAGAGAACATTAGTAATGATCTTTCAAAAACCATTGGACTCTGGCATGGTGCTAGAGAATTGGAAAATTGCAAATGTGACACCACTCTTAAAGACAGGAGGAAGGCAATAGAAAGGAAATTATAGATCAGCTATCCTGACCTCAGTGGTTGGGAAAATGTTGCAGTCAATTGTTAAGGACGAGGTTATGGAGTACTTGGTGACACAAGACAAGATAGGACAAAGTCAGTATGGTTTCCTTAAGGGGACATCTTGCCTGACAAACCTGGTGGAACTCTTTGAGGAAACTACAAGTAGGATAGATGAAAGGGATGAAGTGGATGTTGTATATTTGGACTTTCAGAAGGCCTTTGACAAGGTGCCATACATGAGGCTGTTTTCTAAATGGGGAGAAAATCCAGAACTCTGAGCTGCAAAAGAACTTGGGTCCTTGTGCAGAACACCCTAGAGGTTAACTTACGGGTTGAGTCAGTGCAAATGCAATGTTAGCATTCATTTCAAGAGGTCTAGAATATAAGAACAGGGATGTGATGCTGAGGGTTTATAAGACACAGCGAGGCCTCGTCTTGAGTTTTGTGAACAGTTTTGGGCTCCTTATCTAAAGAAAAGATGTACTGACATTGGAAAGGGTTCAGAGGAGGTTCATAAGGGTGATTCCAGGAATAAACAGGTTATCATATGAAGAACGTTTGACAGCTCTGTGTCTGTACTCGCTGGAATATAGAAGGATGAGGGAAGATCTCATTGAAACCTTTCGAATGTTGAAAGGCCCAGACAGAATAGATGTGTCAAAGATGTTTCCCATGGTGGCGGAGTCTAGGACAAGAGGGTACAGCCTCAGGATAGAGGGGTGTCCATTTGAAACACATGCAGAGAAATTTTTTTAGCCAAAGGGTGATGAATTTGTGGAATTTGTTACTATAGGCAACTGTGGAGCCAAATCGTTGGGTGTATTTAAGGCAGAGATTGATAGGTTCTTGATTGGACATGGATTCAAAGTCTATGGGGAGAAGGCCGTGGGTGGGGCTCAGGAGGGGAAAAGTAGGATCTGCCATGAATAAATGGTGGAGCACACTCGATGTGCCAAATGGCCTAATTACGCTCCTGGGTCTTATAGTCTTATGTTCTTGATTATCCCCAAAACTGAATCAGTTGTCAAGAGTGAGTGAACCAAATGGGGAAGGGTTAGAATCATTTGGGATACGGGCATTACTGGGTGGAGGGGATGGGGAGGAGGTGTTGTGGGAATGAGCTCCCTCTGATTGTTAAATGCTCCCAATGGTATGCATCTCAAATAGCTTCTGACAATCAAGTCCACCTCATGGCCTTCACATCTTGCTTTGTTACTAAGCTTGGCGGAACCATTTCTACTGACAGGAGAAGGGGCAAAAGGGTGTTTTTTGCCCCTAAAACCAATCTTAAAGCCAGCCACTCAGGGCTGATGCATAGTTGGCAGTTCATCTAGGAGAAGGAAAACTCTGATAACAGTCTGACGCTGTGGCTCAGAAGGGAAGGGGGTGGAAGAGGACTGCAGGAGTGAAAGGGGATCCCATAGTCAGAGGAGTAGACGCTAGATTCTGTGGACATATTAGAGCCACCTGAAAGTATGTTGCTTCCCAAGAGTTGGTGTCAGGGATGTCTCGGATCAGGTCCACAGTATTCTAAATGGGGAAGGTGAGCAGCAACAATTCTTGGTACATATTGGACCCAATGTCATTGGTAGGAAATGTGAGGAGCTTCTGAAGATAGATTTTAGGAAGCTAGCTAGAAAGTTGATAAGCAGGACCTCCAGGCTAGTAGTCTCTAGACTGCTGCCTGTGCCACGAGCCTGTGAGGATAAGAATAGGAGAATTTGACAGATAAATGCAGGACTGAGAAATTGGTGCAGGGGGCAAGGGCTTGGATTTCTGAATCATTGGGATCTCTTCTGGCAAAGGTATCACCTGTACAAAAGAGGTGGTTTACACCTGAACCCAAAGGGTACCAATATCCTTGCCAGCAGATTTGCTAGAGCTGTTAGGGAGGGTTTAAACTAATTTGGTAAGGGATAGGGAACCGGAGTGAGAGAGCTGTTGGTTTACAAGCAGAGTCAGTGTGTGGTGAGACTGTCAGGAAGGGCAGGCAGATGACAGGGTAAAATTGCAGTCAGTGGAACGGGTTTTATGTTTGGTTTTATATTTTAACAGACCCTGACCAATGGAGGTCCTCAATGGGCATCACTGGCAATACCAGCATTTATTACTTGTTCCTAATTGCCCTTGTGAAGGAGATGGTCTACTCCAGCTGCTGATGTCCACATGCTGGAGAATATCCTCCAGTGCTTTCGAGAAGTAGTTCCAAGATTTAGACCTAATGATCAGGTCACATCAAATGTATAGTCATAAGCACAGTACAGTGAGGTACAGGTACATTGAAGTACGTGCTTACAGCACTGTCAGAGGCACGGAGGTACACATTCAGGGCAGTGAGAAAACTAGACTTAGATCTTAAAACCATAAGGTATAGGTGAATTGGCCATTTGGCTCATCGAGTCTGCTTCACCATTCCGTCATGGCTGATCTATTTTCCCTCTCAACCTCATGCTCCTGCTGTGTCCCCGTAACCTTTGACCACCCTTACTAATCAACAACCTATCATCCTCTGCTTTCAATATACTCAATGACTTGGCCTCCATGGCCATCTCTGGCAATTAATCCCACAGATTTACCACCCTCTGGCAAAAGGAATTCCTCCTCACCTCTGTTCTAAAGGGATATCCTTCTGTTCTGGAACTGTGCACTCTGGTCCTAGACTCCCTCACTATAGGAACCATCCTGTCCATGTCCTTTCAATATTCAATAGATTTCAATGAGCTCCCTCCTTCATTCTTCTAAACTCCAGCATAGTTTAGACATTGAACACTACAGCACAGTACAGGCACTTCAGCCCATAAGGTTGTGCTGAACTTAGCCCTCCAGATATTTTTTCATCCATGTGCCTAACTAAGAATTTCTTAAATATTCCTAATGTATCAACCTCTACCACCACCCCTGGCAGTGCTTTCCATGCACCCACCACTCTCTGTGTGAGTAACCTACCTCTGACATCCCTCTATACTTTCCTCCAATCACTATAACCCCTCTAATTAGCGAAAGGAAAGTCACAATCAGAGACAAGTATGTGGTAGTGCAGGAGATGATCTGTTGTGGGAAGGTGAGGTAAGAGGTGGCCTGTAGTGGTAAGCTGTGACAAGAGGTGGTCTGTTGTGGTAATGTGAGGTAAGAGGTTGTCTGTAGTAGTAAGGTGAGGTTTTCTGTCATGGCAAGGTGATGTAAGAGGTGGTCTGTTGTGGTAAGGTGAGGTAAGTTGTGGTCTCTAGTGGCAAGGTGTGGTCTCTAGTGGCAAGGTGTGGTAAGATGTAGTCTGTAATGGCAAGGTTTGGTGGAGGGTGGCTTGTCGTGGTAAGGTGTGGTAGATGGTGGTCTGTTGTGGCAAGGTGTGGTAAGAGGTGGTCTTACACAGAGGTCACAGCCTAATTATGATGATGCTAAACGGCGACTCCTTTGCTTGCATCTTTGGAAACAGCTCATTTTCTATTTTATATATATTTTTTTCCTTTTCAAGGTTCTTTTAAAGACCTTGACCTGGAATTACACACTGACTTTGGTTCTTTGCGGGAGTGGGACCCACTCCCAGGGCCTCACGACCGGCCGCTTTTTGATATCCCCAGGACGCGGCCTGGAAGGCGAGCACACCTTCAGGGTTTTGGATTTTCGTGGCTCTCGAAGCGGGCTGATTCAAGACTGGTGCCGCAGGAGAACACGGAACATCGGAAGCAGTGAGCTGGCTGCTGGCTGTGTGCCCAGAGTCCTGCGTTCTTTGGGCACGGGGCTCGGAAAAAGCAACACAACAGACTTCAACACAACATCGTTAATCAGCGACACACACAAAATGCTGGTAGAACACAGCAGGCTAGGCAGCATCTATAGGGAGAAGCGATGTCGACGTTTCGGGCCAAGACCCTCGGCCCGAAACGTCGACATCGCTTCTCCCTATAGATGCTGCCTGGTCTGCTGTGTTCTACCAGCATTTTGTGTGTGTTGCTGTTTGAATTTCCAGCATCTGCAGATTTCCTCATGTTTGATCATTAATCAGCGAGTTGTTTTGTTAAGTCTCTCCTCTTGCTGTGAAATGGGGACATTTCTTTTTCCCTTATTAGGGAGAGAGAGCACCTGTGAACGAGTAGTCCTTGGGGTACTGCAAGTCTGTGTCTTTATTGATGCTTTGCTACATGCTTGAGTGCTTGGTGGGGGGGTACCAATGCTTTTTTGCTGGTGGGGGATGGGGGTCATTGACTTGTTGCTGCTTGTGTGTGGGAGGGGGAGCTAGGGGGGAGCTTTGGGGTTCTAACGTTTAACTGTCATTCATTCTTTCATGCGCTTCTCTGTTTTCGTGGATGTTTGCGAAGAAAAAGAATTTCAGGATGTAAATTGTATACATTTCTCTGACATTAAAGGTACCTATTGAAACCTATTGAAGTGGTCTGTAGTGGCAAGACCAGATCAGGTTGGTATGTGACCCGAACGGGAACCTGAAGGATGTATATTCCCTTGTCCTTCAATGCCAGAGTGACTTGGTGAATAAGTGTGCCAGTATGGTGGGAATGCATGCTTACATCAATGCAAAAGCTGCCGGTCAGCTTGGTTGCTTTGCCCTGGTTTTAATTTCTTCAGTGTTACAGAAGCAAAGCCACTTCTGATTGAATTTCTGGGTTGTATATGGTGACATATTTGTACTTTGATAATAAATTTAATTTGAACTTTGACAGCTAAGGACACGCACAGGAAAGGAGGGGGGCACAGATAGGATAGGATAACCCTTAAATAACGACGCATACAAAATGGTGAAGGAACTATGAAAGGAAATGAACATTCAACGTTTTGGGCCAAGACCCTTCATCAGAACTGAAAGAGATGGAAGAAGAAGCAGAGTTAGAAGGTGGGCAGATGGGGAGGAGTACAAGCTAGCAGGTGATGGGTGAGGCCAGGCAAGGGGTAGGTGGCTGGGTGGCGAATGCAGGATGAAGAAATTTTAGAACAGAGTTAAGGAGGATTTTTTAAAGCCAGAGAGTAATGAATCTGTGGAATGCTCTCTCACAGACTATAATGGAGGCCAAGTCTGTGGGTCTATTTAAAGTGGAAGTTGATCGATTCCTGATTGGACAGGGCATCAAACAATATGGTGAGAAAGCAGGTGTATGGGGTTGAGTGGGATCTGGGGTCAGCTATGATGGAATGGCAGAGCAGACTCAATGGGCTGAATGGCCTAATTCTACTCTTATATCTTATGGTCTAAATCAATGTTCATACTAAAACGTTGGAGGCTATGATCAAAATCATCATAACCCCTTCAATAATCACTTTAAAAATGTAGTTTTGGATGCATGATACAACATTCAGATTGTTAAGTTACAACTAATTAATGTTCCTACATTCAATTTGGCATGCTGCTATAAATTTCTTGATGAGTAGAACAGATGTCTGATTCGCTGCACAGCTTAGTGACAAAAGGTGAATTTCTAACCCCTTCTGTTCGTTTACAATCATAGCATCTGTTTATTTCTTTGTCTATCAATCCAGCTGATTAACTGCAACGTGCATATACACAAGATAACTTTAAAATGGTGACTACATCATGTTGCTTACTAAGAGATCACACATGTCATTCAGCAACACATACAAATTGCTGATAGAACTCAACAGGTCAGGCAGCATGTCTGGAAGGGAATAAATAGTCTACGTTTCAGACTGAGACCTTTTCAGCAGGTCTTGTCTATCCCCTTTTCAAGCTTTCTCTTCTTCTCACCAGTCTATCATCTCCCTCTGGCCCCACTGCTCCTTCACTTTCCTCCATGGTTCACTGTCTTCTCCTACTTGATTCCTTCTTTTTCGACCCTTCACCTCTTCTAACTATCCCCTTCCAGCCTCTTACTTCATCCCCTTCCCCCACTGACATACCTTCCTCCTCACCTGCCAGCTTGTACTCCTTCCCCTCCTCCCTTTCGTTTTGTGGCTTCTTTCCCCCTTCCTCTCCCGACTTGATGAAGGGTCTCAGCCAGAAATGTTGACTGTTGGTTCCCCTCAGTAGATACTGCCTGACCTGCTGAGTTCTTCTAGCATTTTGTGTTTGTTGCTTAAGATTTCTAGCATCTGCAGAATCTCTTGTACTTACTCATTTCATTCAGTTTTGGAAAACTGAAAGGATGTACGGCAAAGGCAAATACTAACTCCAAACTTATATTTTTACAGTTAGCTACATAAAGAAATTCATTGAAAGTCAATGCTACCAATCGTTCAAACCGAACATCAAAACTGAAAAGATGTGATCTGTGACTTTAACCATGGAATGATTGTCGGTGACAGATTTGGTGGCTCGAGTATCTCAGAAACTGCTGATCTCCTGGGATTTTCATGCTCAACAGTCTCTAGAGTTTACAGAGAATGGTGTGAAAAACAAACAAAAATATCCAGTGAGCAGCAGTTCTGTGGGCAAAAATACCTTGCTAATGAGAGAAGTCAGAGGAGAATAACTAGACTAGTAAAAGCTGACAGGAAGACGACAGGAACTCAAATAACCGCATGTTACAACAGTGGTGTGCAGGAGAGCATCTCTGAATGCACCACATGTCGAACCTTGAAGTGGATGGGTGACAGTAGCTAAAGATTATGAACATACACTTAGTGGGCACTTTATTAGGTACCTCCTGCACTGGGTGTACATTTCTACAGATAATTACATAAATAAATTTACCATGTCAATGAAGCTAATTGGATAGGATTCTCAATGCACATGTTCTTTTGGAAAAATTGTTTGATAATTTATTGGAATATATTTCTCAGATTTGTTTTATAATCTGTGATTGAATAGAGTTTGATCAACCCATGCCTTTGCTACAAAATCATTGTGGTGGCAAAGAAGACCAAGTGCCCATTAGGTCTCTGTAAGCTCCTAGTTAAGAAATGTCACCAATTACTTTCCCCTGCTCTTTTCCTGGTGTTGTATAAATTATTCTCTCTCAAGTGTCTATCCAATTTCTGTTAGGAGCCACAGACTAATTTTCTTTCCATCACCCCTACAGAGAGCGAATTCCAGATCAGAAACACTCTCCAAGTTAATTAAAAACTTTTCACTCACACCCTACTAGAGTTCGTACATTCTTTCCATGGCCAAATGGGTTTCCTCCAAGTGCTCCAATTTTCTTCCACATTCCAAAGATGCACAAGATAAGGTTAGCAAGCTGTGGGCATGCTATGTTGGCAATAGAAGCACAGTGACACTTGTGGGCTGCCCCCAGCACATTTCGGATGGTGTTTGTTAGTAATACAAAATAATGATTTCATTGTAGTTTTGATATTTCGATGTAAATGTGTGTTCTGTAGGGGGCATGGTTTATTCTGTCTGTCAAAAGCTGCTTCCGTCGTGATTGGTTAGTTTAGAAACCGCAGTGGTTTTTTCCATTTGTAAGCTACCAGGTATCCAATTTCAAATATCCCAGGTACAAAATAGCACGTGGAAGAGGCTTGCTCACTCTTCCTTTGTTTAAGGCAAACAGTGCATATAACCATAGGGAAGGTATGCTCTGAATGCACTTTTAACTAAGCATGTTTGTTAAATGTATGTTTGTCAATGTATTTTTGTTGAATATTTAACTCTGTAATTTCTGTAACTTGGAGAACATGAATGTTTGGTTGAATTTTTACTGTTTGTGAATAAATATTAACATACTTATTCAGATACAGTGTTTTTTGTCTCACTCGCCAGACCCGAGAACCTGATTCAATATTATGATGTTACAAACAAAGCTAACCCTTTCTCTTTTAATCTTTGCTACTTACACTGCCTGCCCAATATTCTAAATCCCTGCTCCTAGTCATTGAACGATTTCCTCTTTTTCAGAGCTATGTAACTCAATCATGATATTTGCACATTTCAATCAAATCTCCTCAACCTTCTTGCTCCAAGCATAACATCCCCAGTCTCTCCAATATAATTTGAAATCTTGAATGTAGGTATTTCCAGTGGAAACACAACAGTTTGCAGATTGGTGGATTCTGCAGCAATAAACAGTCTGTGGGTTGAGCAGCGCCAATAGGGAATAAACAAATTATCAACGTTTCAGGACTTGTGCAGGGTTTTTGACCTGAAATGTCACCAATTTACTTTCCCTCCATTGATGCTTCTCAACCCACTGACCAGTTGTCGCTCCACCTGATTTTAAATAACAGAAGACAACTTAAGAAGAGAAGATAAAGATTAGCTTCATTTGTCACATGTACATTGAAACATCAATACATAAAGTGAAATGTGTAATTTGCACCAATGACCGACACAGTCTGAGGATGTGCTGGGGACAGCCCACAAGAGCCGCCATGCTTTCAGCACCAGCATAGCGTGCCCAGAACTCATGAACCCTAAACTGTAATGAGGGAGGAGACTGGAGCACTTGGACGAACCTCACGTGGTCACTGGGAGAACGTACAAACTCCCTACAGACAACAGTGAGAATTGAACCCCGATTTCTGGCACGGTAAAGCATTACAGTAACTGCTACGCTACCATAAGAACATTTCATTTCATTTTTGGAATCTTTTTATTGGTGCATAATCTTCTACAGCTATAAAATGATACAAAACTTCAAACAAATTAATATATATACAATTAATAAAGCTGAAGAAAAAAAGCTGATCATAATATATGAAAATGAAAAAAAATTAAATATAAAGAAAAGAAGGAAAAAAAGAGAACCCCAACCAACTAAAAAAAAACCCACTGACTACAAAAAAAGGGGAAAAATCCCCATTAGGAATCAACCCCCGGAGAAATACATCTTACCGTCATCTATATATATAAAGAAAAAGAATCATCAATCGCCAATTCATGTTTATATAGAATAAGATTGAAAGGAAACCATATAAAATAATTCAAATTAAATGATAATATTTGGCAAAAGAGCCCCATCTTCTCTCAAAATCGAATCGGGGATCAAAAGTTCTACTTCTAATTTTTTCCAAACTGAGACATAATATTACTTGAGAAAACCATTCAATTAATGTAGGGACAGAGGTATCTTTCCATTTTAATAAAATAGTCCTTCTTGCCAATGATGTAACAAATGCAATTACATGTTGATCTGAAGATGAAATACCCTGAATATGATGTGGAACTATTCCAAATAGAACAGTCAGTCTATTAGGTTGTAAATTAATTTTCAGAGCTTTAGAAATTGTAGAAAATAAAGATCTCCAAAACGATTTTAATGAAGAACATGACCAGAACATATGTGACAAAGTAGCTACTTCAGTTTTACACCTATCGCAGTAGTTGTCTGTACTAGGAAATATTTTAGATAGTCTCTCCTTTGTTAAATAATAACAGCGAACAATTTTAAACTGAATTAAACAGTTATTGGCACATATAGAAGAAGGCTTTACCTTTTTCAAAACTTGCAACCAATCTTCATTAACAAAGGTCATATTAAGTTCTCTCCCAATCTTGTTTAATCTTTAGTGAGAGGTTCTCTTTTTGTAATAAAAATAAATTATAAATTCTACCAATGGAACCTCTCACTAAAAGGTTCAATTTCAAAATGGTATCCAACAAATCAGATTCTTGCAAATATGGAAACTTAGATAAATATTGTTGTAAAAAATGTCTAACCTGTAGATATTGCAGAAAGTGTGTATGAGCGAGAGAATATTTGTTAATTAACCCTTCAAAAGTCATCAATCAACCATCACAAAATAAATCTGTAAAAGAACAGATCCCTTTATTTCTCCATAGGAGAAAAATGGGATCGGTTATTGAAGGTTTAAATAAAAAGTTTTGATATAAAGAACTAGACAGTTTAAATTGTTTAAAATTTAAAAAATTGCAAAACTGAAACCAAATCCATAAGGACTGTTTAATAACAGGGTAAAGATTTAAAATTGGAATTTTAGAGAGCTGTAAAGGTATTGGAGCTCCTAATATTGAGGTTAAATGAAATTGTTTAACAGCTTTTAATTCCAAATCAACCCAGGCTGGTTTTTGGCTCTTGTCGAGCCAATATAGCCAAAAACATAATTGTCTGATATTAACAGCCCAATAATATAGTCTTAAATCAGGAAGTGCAAGTCCACCATCTTTTTTAGATTTTTGTAAATGATACTTATTAATTTCTTGGTCTTTTATTGTTCCAAATAAAGGACGAAATAAGGGAGTCAATTTGATTTTTAAAAATTTTAGTTAAAAAGATAGGTATATTTTGGAAAATATATAAAAATCTAGGTAAAATCATCATTTTCACAGCATGCATATGACCTATTAAAGAGAGAGTAAGTGGATTCCATCTAGAAACTAGTTGTTTCATTCAGTTCATTAAAGGAACTATATTAGCTTTATAAAGATCTTTATATTTTTTAGTAATTATAATATCTAAATATTTAAAAGAATTAACAACTCTAAATGGAATATCATTATATAAAAAAACAGGACATTTAATGGAAAGAATTCACTTTTATTCAAGTTAAGTTTATATCCTGAAAATTTACCAAAATCTTTTAGTGTTTCCAGAAGATTAGGAATTGATTCCTCAGGATTTGAAATAAAAACCAAAAGATCATCTGCATAAAGAGAAATATTATGTATGGTTCCATTCATAGAAATACCATGAATATTTTTAACTTCACGTAGTGTTATGGCCAAAGGCTCCAATACAAGATTAAATAATAAAGGGCTGAATGGACATCCCTGTCTGTTACCACGTGAAAGTGAAAAAAAGAGGACCTGAAATTATTAGTAATAACTGTGGCAATAGGAGTCCTATAAATCATTTGAATCCACCTATTGAAATTATTACCAAAACCAAATTTTTCTGGAACTTTAAACAAATATGGCCACTCAACTCTATCAAATGCCTTTTCTGTGTCGAGAGAGATAACACATTGAGGTTGCTTAGATAATGATGAATATATATAATGTTCATCAATCTCCAAACATTAGAGAAAGAGTAATGGCCTTTAATAAAGCCCATTTGATCCATAGAGATGATTTTAGTTAAAATATTTTCCAAGCGCTTAGCCATTATCTTAGAGAGAATTTTTGCATCTACATTTAATAGCAAAATAGGTCTATATGATGAACATTCAGTAGGATCTTTATCTTTCTTAAGGATTAAGGAAATAGATGCTTCATAAAAAGAAGGTAAACTACTCTTCTCAAAGTATTCATGAAATATTTCCAAAAGATACAGCGAAAGTAATCTTTCAATTTTTTTGTAAAATCCTACTGAATAACCATCAAGTCCAGGAGCTTTACCTGATTGCATTAATAGAATAGCATTCTGAATTTCATGCTCAGTAATTGGAGCATCAAGCATCTGTTGATCTTCAACGGAAATTTGAGGAAATTTAATCTTATGTAAAAAAGCCTTCATTTTGGAGGAATCTGCAGGAAATTGAGATCTATAAAGATCAGAATAAAAATCTTAAAAAATATTATTGATGTCTTCTTGGTTACTTGCTATATCTCCATTATTTTTGCAAATCTTTAAGATTTGTCTTTTAGCTCTAGCTGCTCTTAATTGGGAAGCTAAGAGCTTATTATTTTTATCCCCAAAAATATAAAACAGACTTTTCAATTTAAACAGATACCCTTCAATAGGATATAGAAACATAGAAAATAGGTGCAGGAGTAGGCCATTCGGCCCTTTGATATGTTAATAATAAATTATATTGTGATTGTAATTCTACTCTTCTTTTAAATGAAACAACTTTTGGAGAGGTTGCATTGATGTTATTTAATTCTTTAATTTGTTTAGAGATTTTATCTAATTCCATTCTTGTTTGTTTCTTCAGCTTAGCTATATATGAATAATCTGACCACATAAATAGGCTTTTAATGTATCCCAGATTACTAACTTTGAGACGTTTCCTGTATTATTAAAGAGAAAAAACTCATTTATCTGAGTTTCAATAAACTCAACAAATTCTGAACTTTGTAACAAATGTTCTGGAAAATGCCAAAATGGTCTGGTAGAAGCAACATCTTTCAGTTCAAATTTTAGGTTTAAAGGAGCATGATCAAAGATAACAATTGCATCATACTCAGATTTCTGAACATTAAATAGAAGTCGAGGATCAACTATAAAATAGTCAATTCTTGAATATTTATTATGTACACGTGAGAATAAAGAGTATTCTCTATTACTAGGATGCATATGCCTCCAAATATCAATTAAGCCATAATCAATTAAAAAGGAATTAATAAGTGATGCAGAATGATTAGTGAGTTGAAGTTTGGATGATGACTTATCCATTAAAGGATTTAAACAAGTGTTAAAATCACCACCCAGTAATAAGATATATTCATTTAAATCAGGTAATAGAGCAAAGACAGCTTTTAAAAAAAGGGATCATCAACATTTGGTCCATAGATATTAACCAAAACCATTTTCCTATTATAAATTATTCCTTTAATAATCAAAAATCTACCATTAGTATCAGCTATAATATCCTCCTAATTAAAAGGAATATTGGAATCAATAAAAATAGAAGCACCTCTAATTTTACTCTGAGAGTTTGCATGAAACTGAGATTCCTTCCAAAATTTAAAAAATCAATTTTTATCACATAACCTGATATGCATCTCTTGAGCAAAGATTATATCAGGTTGGAATCGGTTAATAATTTTAAATGTTTTCTTAAGCTTAATAGGATGGTTCCAACCATGGACATTCCAACTTAAAGCATTTAACTGTTTAGATATCATCATGAGACTTTGTATCTAAAAAGAATAGTTAGACTCATGTCAGGATAAGGTAGTCGAAAATGGTGGAGATGAACAACAATAATAGTAATTTTTGTATGCTCCGGGATTCCATAATGGGGATAAAAAAGGGAAAAAAAAGAAAAGAACCTACCCAAACTACAAAGCCCAGAAATAAATCGATATCAATCGACACAAGCCCCAAAGAAGGAATAGAAAGCGAATATAAACTCCACCTACCTAAATAAAAAAAATAAAAAATGAAAAAAGTAATCTCTGTCTCCCTCTACTGAACATAAGACTCGTTACAATCGACATATAACTCAATATAATTAAGTTGGAAGGAACAGTAAAACAAAACAACCTTCAATTTTGAAAGTAACCTTCATAATATTAGATAAGGAAAGAAAAACACATCCAAAACAATTCTTGAAATATTTGCACAAAAGAAAAACAATCGCCATCTTTAAATTATCCAATCTATCCTTAAAACGTAAGGAAATTCAGATAATTACTTAAAAGATCTTTATAAAAGCATACAGAACAAAATAAAAACAATTAGTTCATTTAAATGCTGTAGAGAAAAAATTCTAGATGGTTCAAAATTATCCGCAGTCTTTCACCAATTCTCCCGCTATGTCTTCTGAGGTTAAAACCATCCAAACCAGTCTTTTTCAGAGAAAAAAATACATTTTAAGGTAAAGACTTTTTATAACCATCAAATCTTCCAATTTCATCACTCCTTACGTCACAAAACAATCAAACAGTTGTAAATCATTCAAACTTCAGGCTTCAGACTCGTCATCAGACTCATCAGGCAAAGAGTTAATAAAACGCAATGCTTTGACTGGGTCATCAAAAATACGAGCTCCAGAATTTTTGACAAAAAGCCTTAATTTAGCTGGATATTGAAGTAATGGATAAGGCTTTTTTTGGTAAGCTAAACACATGGCCAAAGCAAATCCAGCACACTTCTTAACAAATTTGCGTGGAAAATCTTCAGAAAAGTGAATCTCCAAACCTTGAAATTGAAACAACCTTTGTTTTCTTGCAAGCTTAATAATGCGGTCTTTGTCTCTAAAACAAAGAAAACGCACAACAATATGCCTGTTTTTTACCTTGATCCAAAAGTTTTAAAGCACCGATTCTGTGAGCCATTTCAATCTCCAGGGGTTTCGAACAAGCCTCCAGAAATAAAGACTGAAACTTTTAAGCAAATAGTCCAGAGTATCGGCAGATTCTGATTTCTCTTTTAATCCAACAATTCGGATACTGTTCCGACACAGCCGAGCTTCCCGATCGATGATTCGTTGTTGAGCCTTTTCCAAACAAGAAGAAAGGTCAGCCGCATTTCACCTAACTTCTTTAAGAACGAGGCTCAGAGAGTCAATTTTTTCCTCAAAAGGAAGAAATGTATCTTTTAGTTGAGTTATTTCAGTGCCGATACAGCTGATTTGAGACTCTAATCTTTTCACCCAAGGTGGTTCCTCCAAGAACTTGTCAGCTTTTTTAGGCTTTCCATTGCCTGGGTCCAGATTCCTTTTGGTGCTTCTTCAGGTAGCCATAATTATAACCGTTGATCTACAGATCCAACTGAATAAAGTTGAAATTTCTAAGTTTAAGTTGGAAAAGGGAGAGATTAAAGGCAGACAGAAAGAAACTACGTCTTACATGTCCGTGAGTGGAAGGCAGAGTTCAAGAACATAACATAGGAGCAGAATTAGACCATTCAGCCATTCCATCATGGCTGATTTAGTTTCTCTCTCAACCCTTTCTCCTGTCTTCTCCTCATAACCTTTGATGCCCTGATTAATCTAAAACCGATCAACCTCTGCTGTAAACATACTCATCGACATGGTCTCCACAGTGGTCTGTGGCAATGAATTCAAGAGATTCACCACACAGTAGCTGAAGAAATTCTTCCTCAGCTCTATTCTAAGTGGATGTCCCTCTATTCTAAGGTTGAGCCCTTTGCTCCTAGACTCCCCCACTACAGGAAACATCACCTCCACCTCCACTCTATCTACTGTATGCTTTTCAATCAATAGATTCAATAAGCCACCCTAACACAGGGAATAGACATCCACCCAATAGCAGTGGTACTGCTTGAATCATTTGCAGCTTGAAAACGGGAGTATCATTCCAGCAGTTTAGACTGCTCAGCTATGCTACCATGCGGCACTGTATAGGAAATGCCCAGGTTCTGACAGAGTTCTCTTTCTGATTGTAAAGCAAACTGTTCATTCGTTGGTAATGAATAACAGCAGCATGTGGAACAAGGTCACAAAAGCTTCAGTGACGTGAGAGCGAGCAGGCGCAGGAAGAGCAGTCACCGGCCGCTCTCACTGACTCATTGAGAGACTGAGCGAGTGTGTCTGTTCAGAGGTCACTGTCCTGCTCAGCTCTACCCAGTCTCTCTGTCTGTAGCACAGAGGGCAAGAGGGTGGAGAGGGGTGGGGGGAGAGAAGGCATGTCGAAGTCCCCCATTCCCACTGGCCAGAAGGTGCCAGCACTATTCACCTCATTAATCTCCCAAACACTTGCTCATATAAATGGAGGTTTCCATAAATTGGATGTTCATAAGGCCACAGTAAGAGACCATAAGGTATAAGAGCAGAATTAAGCCATTCAGCCTGGATTAGTCAGCGAAGGGTCTGCAGTTAGCTTGACATAGATGAAACAGTTTCTGAAAGAAAAAATTAAACACTTTGAAAATATGCATTTTCATGTCTTTGAACCCAAAATAATAGGTTAATTCTTGGAACCTGTCTGAAGCCCCATACATAAGTGAAATGGTCATGCCACTGTGTGTAGCCAGTTCTGTGTCCAGTTCCTGCTTTCAATGTTGTGTTTTTTGTAAGTTTATTGTCACTCAACTATACCTGAATACAGCCAAATGAAACAACACTCCTTTGAGTCCAAGGTGCAAAACACAGGCACATATAGCACATATAGTTATCGATATCGATATAGTTCAAGTCCCTGAGACCCATGGACTGTAAATTGATGGTGTATGGAATTTGTCCTGGTCCAGCTTGTCTTCTACTGAGTGAGCACTGTAGAACAGCATGAACGGGAGCAATCAGCTCTCAATCCAGTATTGATTGCAGCATTTCCACAGAGACCTCTACTCTCCCCCACACCACCTTGGCATCTCCTTTCCTGGACGATTGCAACAGTCCACACCATGGCATGCGGCCAGGTCTGCACGACAACCAAGGCAACGCAGCTCCCCCAACATCAGTCTCACCAATGAACCAGTGAACCAGACTTGCAGTGTTCCACATTACCAACAACTGTGACAGTAAAGACTACTGAAACTCCAAAAGTTATTAAAATCTCATGGTCTTTAAGATAATTAGACAGTGAAAAACATTGGAGTACAAACCTCTAGTTGGAGGAACTCAGCAGGCCAGGCTAAATGCTGCCTGGCCTGCTGAGCTCCTCCAGCATTTTGTGTGTGTTGCTCAGATTTCCAGAATCTGCAGATTTTCTCTTGTTTACCTCTAATTGTTCCAGTTTGATTCTGCAAAGCCACAAGATTTCACCACCTGAAGTAGAGAAGGTCTACTAGAAAATCTACAAATGTTTAAAATCATCAAATCAGACAGTGAGCACATGGAAATAGGAGCAAGATTAGGCCACTTGGGCCTTCAAGCCTGCCCCACAATTCAACATGATAGTGGTTGTTTTACATTGATCTCAACTCTTCGTCTGTGTCAGTTCCCCATAATGCTCCAAATGGTCAGGATGGGAAACAGTCTCTTCCCTCAGGCCATTAGGCTTCTAAACTCCCCGTCGCTTCGCATTCAAAACATCACTGATTAATCTGTTCTGTCCCTTACAATATTCAATTTATGCACTTTAGTTTGTTTATTTATGTGTAATCCATCTGTAAATGTTATCCTTACTTTCATGAGTTGTTGTGTGTTATGCATACTACAGAGCTTTATACCCTGGTTTGGAGAAACATTATCTCGTTTGATGGTATATATGTATATAGTTAATAAACTTGACTTAAAATATATAATGATCTGGTAGCCACCATCCTCTGGGACAGAGAATACCAGAGATTCACTGCCCTGACAGAGATGAAATATTTACACACCTCAGTCTTAAATGGCCGGTCAAGATAGTGCCGAGTCACAATATCCAATTAAGGTCGTGGCTTAGACTTAGGTGATCTCTTAGGTTTGTAGTGATAGTTTTGAAGATAGTGTGGGAATTTAGGGGTCAGGTTATGATTTCGAGCCAGGGATGAGGGAGATTTAGAGGTCAGGGGCGGGAGGCAATCTTCAGAGTTCTGATCAGAGGACTCCGAAGTCAAAGTTTAGCAATCCCAGAGAGTGGAAGTTATTGAGGAGACCAGCACCTCCCAGATCAGCAAGTCCAAACAAGCAGGAGTCACGAGGGCTGCTGACAACCCCTCCTCCCTCCCCCAGGGTCAGAGGTCCATGCAAGTCTGAGAGTTGAGGCTCGAAATTCAAACACATAATCAGCGAGTACTGGAGTTGAATCCCAAACGTCTAAATCCCATGCCTGCCAAGTCTTGAGGTTGATAACCAGGGGTTAGTGAAGTCTGGAAGGCAAAACTTAAGGCCAGAATCCAGAGGTCCATGTGTCTACAAGTAGAATCCCGAAGTGTGAAGACCAAAGTCAGAAATTCCAGAGGTAGAAGCCTGAAGTTTGAAGCTTCTGGGATCAGAAGCCCAATGTCTGCAGATCTATGAGTCCACAATAGGGACTACAGGTTGGAGGACTGACTTCTGTGCATCTGAGTGTCAGGGGCCAAGTGCTGAAGGCCTGGAGGTGGTCTGTCCTGGGGTTGGAGGCCTGTCTGTCTGTGTAAGTAGGTGAGCTAGGTGAGCAGGAAAGGGGCTTGTTTTGTTGCTGTTTGTGTTGTTCTGCTAAACATTGTGGGCATGCTATATAGGCACTGGAATGTGTGTTGACACTTGCAAGCTGCACATTCTTGGGTGTGCTGATTGTTAATGCAAACAATGCATTCCACTGTATGTTGGGATGTACATTCTGTATATTAAATAAGTCTGCATCTAAAATAACCAGTGAACACTGTTTAGCTCTGTTCCCATGGTCGTGACACAAATGATTAACTGCCATGGGAAATTTTTATTAATTACTCTCATTTTGGGCATTAAAGAATGTTCTAAAAAGTAAAATAGATTTCTTTTGCCACATGGGCTTTTCTAAACATGTTCAACAGGCTCCACGATGAACTATTACAAGAATGTGACCCGTTTGGAATTAGATAAACCATGATTGGCCTGAATCTGTGTTAACCATATAACCATATAACAATCACAGCACGGAAACAGGCCATTCCGGCCCTCCTAGTCCGTGCCGAACTCTTAATCTCACCTAGTCCCACCTACCCGCACTCAGCCCATAACCCTCCACTCCTTTCCTATCCATATACCTATCCAATTTTACCTTAAATGACACAACTGATCTGGCCTCTACTACTTCTACAGGAAGCTCATTCCACACAGCTATCACTCTCTGAGTAAAGAAATACCCCCTCGTGTTTCCCTTAAACTTTTGCCCCCTAACTCTCAAATCATGTCCTCTCGTTTGAATCTCCCCTACTCTCAATGGAAACAGCCTATTCACGTCAACTCTATCTATCCCTCTCAACATTTTAAATACCTCGATCAAATCCCCCCTCAACCTTCTACGCTCCAATGAATAGAGACCTAACTTGTTCAACCTTTCTCTGTAACTTAAGTGCTGAAACCCTGGTAACATCCTAGTAAATCGTCTCTGCACTCTCTCTAATTTATTGATATCTTTCCTATAATTCGGTGACCAGAACTGTACACAATATTCCAAATTTGGCCTTACCAATGCCTTGTACAATTTTAACATTACATCCCAACTTCTGTACTCAATGCTCTGATTTATAAAGGCCAGCGTTCCAAAAGCCTTCTTCACCACCCTATCTACATGAGACTCCACCTTCAGGGAACTATGCACTGTTATTCCTAGATCTCTCTGTTCCACTGCATTCCTCAATGCCCTACCATTTACCCTGTATGTTCTATTTGGATTATTCCTGCCAAAATGTAGAACCTCACACTTCTCAGCATTAAACTCCATCTGCCAACGTTCAGCCCATTCTTCTAACCGGCATAAATCTCCCTGCAAGCTTTGAAAACCCACCTCATTATCCACAACACCTCCTACCTTAGTATCATCAGCATACTTACTAATCCAATTTACCACCCCATCATCCAGATCATTTATGTATATTACAAACAACATTGGGCCCAAAACAGATCCCTGAGGCACCCCGCTAGTCACCGGCCTCCATCCCGATAAACAATTATCCACCACTACTCTCTGGCATCTCCCATCTAGCCACTGTTGAATCCATTTTATTACTCCAGCACTAATACCTAACGACTGAACCTTCTTAACTAACCTTCCATGTGGAACTTTGTCAAAGGCCTTGCTGAAGTCCATATAGACTACATCCACTGCCTTACCCTCGTCAACATTCCTCGTAACTACTTCAAAAAATTCAATAAGGTTTGTCAAACATGACCTTCCACGCACAAATCCATGCTGGCTACTCCTAATCAGATCCTGTCTATCCAGATAATTATAAATACTATCTCTAAGAATACTTTCCATTAATTTACCCACCACTGATGTCAAACTGACAGGTCTATAATTGCCAGGCTTACTTCTAGAACCCTTTTTAAACAATGGAACCACATGAGCAATACGCCAATCCTCCGGCACAATCCCTGTTTCTAATGACATCTGAAAGATCTCCGTCAGAGCTCCTGCTATCTCTACACAAACTTCCCTCAAGGTCCTGGGGAATATCCGGTCAGGACCCGGAGATTTATCCACTTTTAAATTTCTTAAAAGCGCCAGTACTTCCACCTCTTTAATTGTCATAGGTTCCATAACTTCCTTACTTGTTTCCCACACCTTACACCATTCGATATCCTTCTCCTTAGTGAATACCGAAGAGAAGAAATCGTTCAAAATCTCTCCCATCTCCCTCGGCTCCACACATAGCTGACCACCCTGATTCTCTAAGGGACCAATTTTATCCCTCACTATCCTCTTGCTTTTAATATAACTGTAGAAGCCTTTCGGATTTACTTCCACCTTATTTGCCAAACCAAACTCGTAACTTCTTTTAGCTTTTCTAATCTCTTTCTTAAGTTTCCTTTTACATTCTTTATATTCCTCGAGCAATTCCTTTACTCCATGCTGCCTATATCTATTGTAGACATCCCTCTTTTTTCGAACCAAGTTTCTAATATCCCTTGAAAACCATGGCGCTTTCAAACCTTTAATCTTTCCTTTCAACCGAACAGGAACATAAAGATTCTGTACCCTCATAATTTCACCCTTAAATGACCTCCATTTCTCTATTACATCCTTCCCATAAAACAACTTGACCCATTCCACTCTCTCTAAATCCCTGCGCATCTCCTCAAAGTTAGCCTTTCTCCAATCAAAAATCTCAACTCTAGGTCCAGTCCTGTCCTTCTCCATAATTATATTGAAGCTAATGCTATTGTGATCACTGGACCCGAAGTGCTCCCCAACACATACATCTGTCAGCTGACCTATCGCATTCCCTAACAGGAGATCCAACACTGCCCCATCTCTAGTCGGTACTTCTATGTATTGTTGCAAAAAGCTATCCTGCACACATTTCACAAACTCTAAACCATCCAGCCCTTTTACAGAATGAGCTTCCCAATCTATGTGTGGAAAATTAAAATCTCCCACAATCACCACCTTGTGTTTACTACAAATATCTGCTATCTCCTTACACATTTGCTCTTCCAACTCACGCTCCCCATTAGGTGGCCTATAATACACTCCTATCAGTGTTACTACACCTTTCCCATTCCTCAATTCCACCCAAATAGCCTCCCTAGAGGAGCTCTGTAATCTATCCTTCCAAAGCACCGCCATAAGATTTTCTCGGACAAGCAATGCAACACCTCCTCCTCTGGCCCCTCCTACTCTATCACACCTGAAGCAACTAAATCCAGGAATATTTAGTTGCCAATCACACCCTTCCTGCAACCATGTTTCACTAATAGCTACAACATCATAATTCCATGTATCAATCCACACTTTAAGCTCATCCACCTTTCTTACAATGCTCCTAGCATTAAAATAGATACATTTAAGATACTCTCCACCTCCTCCTCTCTTTTCATCCCTAGCAATGCATTCAAATTTATTATCCTTTTCTTTCTTCTCCCCTACAACTTCGGGCTGAGCGCATCCCTCCTCCATCACCTGCCTGTCCTCCCTCACACACGGTCTACTTACTTGCTCTACTGGTGAACTATCCTCCTCTCCCATAGTTTCCTCAAATTGATTTCCGCCCCCCCATTTTACTAGTTTAAAGTCTGCCCCGTAGCCCTAGCAAACCTCCCCGCTAGGATATTGGTCCCCCCAGGATTCAAGTGTAACCCGTCCTTCTTGAACAGGTCACGCCTGCCCCAGAAGAGGTCCCAATGATCCAGAAACTTGAATCCCTGCCCCCTGCTCCAATCCCTCAACCACGCATTCATCCTCCACCTAATTCCATTCCTACTCTCACTGTCGCGTGGTACAGGCAGTAATCCCGAGATTA
The DNA here is from genome assembly GCF_048418815.1 of Hemitrygon akajei. Lineage (NCBI taxonomy): Eukaryota > Metazoa > Chordata > Chondrichthyes > Myliobatiformes > Dasyatidae > Hemitrygon > Hemitrygon akajei. The sequence goes on along the minus strand of NC_133133.1, from coordinate 16,807,423 downwards.
CTACCTTTGCGGTCCTTCTTCTTAACTGCCTTCCTAACTCCCTATACTCTCGTTTCAGGACCTCTTCCCCTTTCCTACCTATGTCATTGGTACCTACATGTACCACGACCTCTGGCTCCTCACCCTCCCACTTCAGGATATCTTCAGGATATGTTCTCCTGCTTTGGTCTCAAATACCTTATGAAGTTGACCCAACGGGGAAAAAAATGATATTTTAATAAATAGCAATGGGAAAAAAGTATTATTTATTATTATTTTATTATTTGCTAATTTATTTGTGGTACTATTACTTTATGTGTTGTGTGTGAGTTACATGTACTGTGTTGTGCACCTTGGTGTGGAGGAATGTTATTTTGTTTGGTGGTGTACGTGTATACGGTTGAATGACAATAAACTTGAACGTGAAAAATCTCAGTTGTGAAGCACTGTGGGTGGAAGCTCAGGGGACCGTTGGTCAATAGTTCAGTTGCTGTGTATTCTCGGCCACTGGAGATATGCTTGGACAAAGTACCCCAGAACTTTTAAATCAGAACTGTTTTCCATATTATTTCCACAAGAACTTATTGTACTTTCAAAAGTTCTGCTTCTTTCAAAGTGGTTTAACAAGCTTTTCTCCTCACTTACAGTGTGCGGTGTTTTACTGTGTAAAATGCATTTACTCACATAATGCACACAAAACTCTAAAAGATGATTCGTAGAGTGACAAATGCTTTGAGAGTGCCTGTGACACTTGAGAAGATTTGAAAGAGGCTTAAGAGAATGAATGCTTCAATTAAAATTGCAGTCCTCTGAGTTTCTTCAGCATCGATCCTGCTCCATGGGGCAAACCATGATATGCATCTTCCATGCAAAGTACAAGATTACAAACCTGCTAGTTTAGTGGGGCTAAAGAAAATGAGGCACCATCATAGCAATATCTTACCCTTCTGAATGATTGACGTTATAGTGGAACTAGATTAGATTAGATTCATTTTATTTGTCACTTGTACATCAAAACATCAAAAATTCAGTGAAATGCCTCATTATGTCAACAGTTAACACAGTCTGAGGATGTGCTGGGAGAAGTCTGTGAGTGTCACCATGCTTCCAGCACCTACATTGCCAGCCCAGAACCGACTAACCCTTACAAACTCCCTACAGACAGTGCTGGGAATTGAACCCCGATCTTCCAAATGCTGGCGCTGTAAACTGTTACACTAACCACTTCACCGCCATGCCAGAGGGCTCACGATCCGCATTTCAAATGTTGTGTATTGGGACACAAACTTGCATAGTGCACCTGTGCATGGATTGGAATGCCAAAAAATTATTAAACGTTTCACACTGCTTCTAAATTTGTATTTAAATTATTCTGGCATCAGCATTTTAACAAAGAACGGCACATAAAATCCTAGTGGTTCCTGATCTGAGTGTTCCTCCAGAACTTCGGGTGTAGTTCCTTAAATGTTAGACTACATTTGGAACATTGTGTTCACTTCTGGTTGCTTCCTTATAGGTTGACCGAGGAAGCTTTACAACGGGTGCAGAGGAGATATACCAGGATGCTGCCTGGATTGGAGGGCATTTCTAATAAGGAAACATTGAGGAAGCTTGGGCATTTCCCTTTGGAAAGAAGGAGGATGAGAACTGACCTGATAGAGATGTGTAAAAGATGAGAAGAGGCCTAGATTGAGTGGGTATCTGAAGACTATCTCTCAGGGTGGAAATGGCTAATATGAACAGGCATAACTTTAAGGTGACTGGAGTTAAGTATGAGGCAATGTCAGAGTTAATATTTTTTATACATAGAGAGAGGGGGTGCATGGAACACCCTGCAATTGGTCCTGGTAGAGACAGATACATTAGGGACAGTTTGGAAACTCTTAAAATAGGCACCTGGAAGACAAAGAAATGGAGGGCTATGTGAGAGGGAAGGGTTAGGTTGATCTTAGAATTGGTTAAAAGATTGGCACAATATTATGGGCTGAAGGGCTGTACTGGTCTGCTGTCCCTTCTATGTTTATGTCATATTTGCATATCTAAGCATCCTAATTTGCCCAGGTCTATAATATCTTAGCATAATAGTTTCATGGTGTACATTCATATCTGCAATGAACTTCTTCACTTTCTTGTTGTGTCTAATGTTTCCTCTAACAGCAAAACTCAGCAGCACAATTTATTTTACAAAGAGACACTGCAGTACCACAACAAATTGTACATTTACATAGCCCAGTTTGAATTAAAGGTTAAATTGTGTTTTGGGAATTTCACTAGTTAATAAAGTCCTCATTTATGCACGCAGCTAGAAAATCAATTTACTAGAAATACGTAGCACAACAAATCCTCAATTTTGCATTTGAATTGCTAAAGCTGAAAGTAAATTATCTTAGACAAAAAGAGTAAATGTAATGAGCTGGGGATTAGCCTCCATGGCCTCAATCACAAGTGGAATGAGTTGTGAAATGTTAAATTGCAATTCTGTTTTTCTGAAGAAAATTGCTGCATTAATCGTGGCTTAAGTAGATCAGAAAATTAACACAAACTCTTAGAATTGGTTCAAAATTGGGCTGTATTAATGCACTGACATTCTCACTAGTAAGAAAAATGCACATTGATCATGACTTTGCCATGAGTTAGCCAGGATAATTATGCCTGTGATGGATTGGAATCAGTCAGGTTAATTGTGTTTGCCTGCTTAAAAAATATGGAAGTGATGATATTACAAACAATATATGCTGGAACTGCTGACCAATTAAAATATTCACCATTTCTGTTAGACAGCATCTCCAGCCTTTTGCTATATGTGCAAGATACCCTACTATCTTTTTTAATTGTTTTAGAAAGATTGGACAGTACCTCCCCAATATCCACCCAAACTTCCTTCAACAATTTAGTAGGACCTAGTGGACTCACCAACCATAATCACTGCCAGCCCTGCCAGTAATCAACAACTTTGAGCTCTTTCAATATCAGCCAAGAGCTGTGATTATTGATGACATCTCAGAGTCAGAGAGCAACACACCAGGGAAACATGATCAACACATGCAACGTGCTGGAGAGATTCAGCAGGTCAGGCAGCATCTATGGAGAGGAATAAACAGTCAATGTTTATTCAATTGATGAAGGATTTGATTAAAGGTCTTGGCTCAAAAAGTTGACTGTTTATTTCTCCCCATAGATGCTGCCTGACCTGCTGAGTTCCTCCAGCATCTTGTGTGTTTTGTTCTGGAGTTCATGCATGCGTTTTGGGAAATTCCTCTCAGCCCAGCTTGTCAAGATGCCCATTTAAGCCAGTACTGTTTAAGGCAATAGAACATAAGACCATAAAATATGGAATCATTTGGCCCATCGAATCTGCTCCAAAATTTCATCATGGCTGATCCATTTCCTTCTCAGCCTCAATCTCCTGCCTTCTCGCCATATCTCTTCATGCCATGACTAATCTCTGCCTTAAATATACCCAATGACTGCTCCCCACAACTACCAGTGGCAATAAATTCCACATATACACTTCTCTCTGGCTAAAGAAATTCATCCTGATCGCCATTCTAAATGGACTTCTCTCTATCCTGAGGCTGTGTCCTCTAGTCCTAGACTCCCCCACCATAGGAAACATGCTCTCCACATCCACTCTACTGAGGGCTTTCAGCATTCAATAAGTTTCAATGAGATCCACCCCCCCCATTCTTCTGATTTCAAGTGAGTACAGTCCCAGTGTCATCAAATGGTCCTCATATGATAACTGTTTCATTCCCAGAATCATCCTTGTGAACCTCTTTTGAACCCTCTCTGATGTCAGCACATTCTTTCTTAGATGGGGGGGGGGGGAATAATACTCCAAGTGAGGCCTTACCAATGCCTTATAAAACCTCAACATTAAATCCAAAATGTAATTCTTTCATTTCAGTGTTGAGGGGTATTTGCATATACATATATATACATCTTAAATACATCTATATATTGACATCAATATTAATTTGTCTTTCACTACACAGTTCCAATGGTGCAGAATCAGAATGTCCCACAACCTATGGCTAGTTTCAATGTAATTTAAATATCAATTAATATTGGTTCAATAAAGTATTGTTGGATGAGGGTCATTAGAAGATATTGCCTTGTCAGTTTCTAAAGCAAATCTCTTAAGTGGCTTCCCGCTACAAACTTGCACCAACTATTTGGTGGCTGGTGGAATGTTACATGTACATAGATTTTTTTTGAGAGACGGTTTTATATCAAATGGCTGTTGAAACTATCCTATAACTTGTGAAAAATGTCCCATGTTCAGCAATAGTGATCATTATCAAAGATATATTCAATTACTGAACATTTGGTTCCTGCTGTCTATTCTGAACATGATGCCAGATTGAGCTAAATCTCTTCAGCCTCTGCATGATCCATATCCCTCTATTCTCTGCTTGTTTACGCAACTGTCTAAAGGCATCTTAAAGAACTCCATTGTATTTGCTTCCGCCACTACACCGGACTTCATAACTTCTAATCTATGGCCATTCTTTTCCTGTAATGGAACAACGAGAATGCACAAAGTTCATCAGAATAGATAGATATGATCTCATTGAGAGTGGTGTCCAAGAAGTGAGTTCTGGACACAGAAACATTGGCTGCAAGATTCTTTCACAGACAAGGTCCAACAAGCAGGAAGGTTGTTTAAACAGAGCTGTCTTTACACTGCTTCTGTGATTAAGAGGATCAGACTCAGTCATAGTGACTTATAGACAAGCAGGCCCTTTGGCTCACTCTATCTACACCAGCCACCAAGTACCTATGTATTTTTACCAGTATTTGGTCCAGAATCTAGCCTGCTTCATTGATTCAAAGTTCAAAGTATATCTATTATCAAAGTACGCATGCAGTATACAACCCTGAGATTCATATTCTGCACAGACAGCCATGAAACAAAGAAACACCATGAAACCCATTCAAAGAAAAATATCACACATACTCCCCATGCACAAAAAGTAAATTACACGAATGGCAACAAGAAAAAGTAAGCAAAAACATAAAATCGAAGGAGTCCAATCGAACTACAGTCCAATCCACAAACTGTAGACCCAGAACTTTGTACCATCCTCTGATAGCATTGAGGGAGAGAAAGATAATTTGAGTGTAGGGACTATCCTCTGAGAGCAGTGAGGGAGAGGGAGAGAGAGACTGTCACACACAGACACAGCAGCGAGTGAGAAGCTGGTAGACGGCACTGAACACTTACAAGCCCTCCACACTTGCCTTGATGCTTTCAATCTTCCTCACTGCTTCAACTGAGATCCGCGAAAAAATGGAATCAATCATGGGCTCGCACCGTATCTCTAAACTTCTTGGTCTTGACACCACTCACCTCCCAGAATCTTCTCAGAGACAGCCAAGTGCCAGATTGCTCAATCGGCTGGAAAACCCACCATCAAAATGTAGGTCACAGGCTCCAACAGAACCAGAACCACATTTAAGAGAAAAAAATAGACATAAAAGAAATGAAAGAAACAGCTTTGTGGACCATGTGGAAAATGTTGCTCAAGGTAGTGTTGTTTGCTGGCCACCATCTTGACAGATTCAAGTGGTTGTCTGGAGTTGTGGGCATCACAAGTTGGGGACACAACTGTCTGGTGGTATTGAGGATATTAAGTGCAGTCAGGGGTGAACAGGGCACAACATGAAGAGGTTTAGGCAAGCATGTGAGAATGCTCGGGACAGTGTACTAGAATGAACAAGAAGTGGAATTCTTGAAGGAGGATCAGCTTACAGAAGATGGACACCTTTGGTTTCATGGCATTTTCTTCGGGAAAACTAGTTCCCATTGTTGTCAGAAACAAGATGGCAAGTATAGGGTGGCATGGTGAAATAGTGGTTAGTGTAACGGTGTTGCAACACCATTAAACCAGGTTCGATTCCTGCCACTGTTTGTAAAGAGTTCGTACTCTGACTACATGAATTACATCCGGGTGCTTGGGTCTCCTCCCACATTCCAAAGACATATGGGTTAGGCTTGGTAAATTGTGGGCATGCTATGTTAGCACCAGAAGCCTGGTAATACTTGCAGGCTGCACCCAGCATATCCTTGGACAGTACTGGTTGATAATGTAGGCAATGATGGAAGAAGCCAGAAAGGAAGGGGGCAAAAGCCAGATGCTGCCTGACCCACTGAGTTCCTCCAGCATTTCTGTGTGCTGTTCTGGATTTCCAACCTTTGCAGAATCTCTTGTGTTTATGCTCTTGTTTGGAGTTCTCTGCATGATGCACCTGTTGATACTTAATAAGGTCAACAACCTTAGGTAATACCTTACATTAAGAGTTGCTTCTCTGTGAGTAACTAGGATCACTGTGGGCCTCAGCGTTAAATGAAAGGTGTCAATTAGTGCACTGTACAACCTTTGCCATCACTCAGTATGAATACAGATGCACACAAAGTACCCACAACTTTCGGAAAATTACACAAAAGAATTTCCTTTTCTTCTCCTGGTTCCTTCCCTTCCTGCTATCTCTACATCTTAAGCTTTCCCCACTTTCTAATAAAAAAAATCATTATACTCTTCTGCAATCTCTGTTTCCCTCTGCACAATTTTGGCCTGACCACAGCTGGGTGTCTCCAGGATTTACTGTTTTTAATTAGAAATGGACCAGTCTCTAAAATACATCTCAATTTTATTTCCGTCAACTAAAAGATGGAAATAAAGATTGGGAGAGGTGTAATATAAGCCACAATTTCATTATTGTGTATTTTGCACTTTCCCTAAAGGTTAATTTGCAGATTGAATTGGTGATTAGGAAGGCAAATGCAATGCTAGAATTCATTTCAAGGGGACTAAACTATAAAAGCAAGTATGTAAAGTTGAGGCTGTATAAAGCAGTAGTGATGCCTCACTTAGAGTTTTGTGAGCAGTTTGGGGGTCCCTTATCTAAGAAAGGATGTGCTGACATTAAAGGGTTCAAAGGAGATCCACAAAAATGATTCTGGAATTGAAAGGCTTATCATATGAAAAGTGTTTGATGGCTCTGGGTTTGTAGTCACTGGAATTCAGAAGAATGAGAGGTGATCTCAGTGAAACCTATCGAATGTAGAAAGGCTTCGATAGAATGGATGTGAAGAGGATGTTTCCTAGGGGAGTCTAAGACCAGAGGACACAGCCTCAGATTAGAGGGATATCCATTTAAAAGAGATGAGGAGGTATTTCTTTAACCAGAGAGTGGTGAATCTGTGGAATTCATTGTCACAGGCAGCTGTGGAGGCCAACTCATTGGGTGTGTTCAAGACAGAGTTGGATAGATTCTTGATTAGTCATGGCATGAAGGGATACGAAGAGAAGGCAGGAGATTGAGGCTGAGAGGGAAATGGTTCAGCCATGATGAGATGGCGGAGAAAACTCGATGGGCTTAATGGCCTAATTCTGCTCCTATATCTTGAGGTCTTGCAAATTTACTCCAAAATACTTTGGCTGTAGAAGATTGAAATTTCAAGTAACAAATGGCACAATTCATATTCTCTGTTGATAAACCAGTACTTGATGTGCAGATGTTCCAGAACTGAGTTAAGAGCCAGTGAGATGGCATCTGTTATAGACCTGTTGCTCTGGTGAGCAGATTGGAACAGATCCAAGTTGTTTCTCAGGCAGGAGTTGATATGCTTCAAAACTGACCATTCAAAACACTTCATCACTGTGGATGTAAGTGCTACTGGACAGTAGTCATTGAGGCAGGTTACCATATTCTTAGGCTATATATAGAGACTATTTTGAAGGATATAATGAGATTACGAACTGGTCTAACAGCACCACCTTCAGATCAGAATATAGTTTACATTGAACCATTGCTCAACCTTATAGGGTTCAAATTAACCTTGTTCAAATTAACCAAGTGATAAAAAAGCTTGTTGTTCCAGCCAACCTGTCATAGGCACCTGTACCATTCTGGTTACCCATCTACAGGAAAGATATTAATATGATTGAAAGAATGCAGAGAATATTTACAAGGAGTTTGTTGAGACTTGAGGATCTGAGTTAAAGGGAAGGGTTGAATAGGTTAGGACTTTATTCCCTGAAGTATAGAAGAATGAGGGGAGATTTGATAGAGAAGTATACAAAATTATGAAGGGTATAGACAGGGTAAATGCAAGCAGGCTTTTTCCACTGTGGTTGGGTGGTCTAGAACTAGAGGTTATAGGTTAAGAATGAAAGAAGAAATATTTAAGGAGAACCTGAAGGGGGAACTTGTTCGCTCAAAGGGAGGTGTGAGTGTTGAGTGAACTGCCAATGGAAGTGGTAGATGTGGGCTCAAATGCAACATTTAAGAGAAGTTTGGATAAGTACATGGATGGGAGAAATATGAAGGGCTACGGTCCAGGTGCAAGTCAATGGGACTAGGCAGAATAACATTTCATCATGGACTACATGGGCTGAATGAACTCTTCCTGTGCTGAAGTACTTGATAACGCTATGACTGCACTGAGATCTCACTACAACATTATTTGTTCATGAATTGGTCATGAAGCTAACAATGAAGTTATGCCTGAGCATCAGTCCCAGCCTGATCATCGGCAGCAAGCTCTCAAGATGTACGCTGAACCGTATCGGATCAATTGCGAGAATTTGGTAAGCATGCATGCGGATTGCTGATCATGCAGTAAATTGACTGGGCCTCCTACCCGTGGAAGGCCCCTCTCTTTGTGAGCGAGCTGTCGAGTACGCACACTTTTTCCTCAGCACATCGCTCCTGCACTATAAGTTACCCCATGTGTACAGGCTGTAACATGATTAAGCTTCAATGTACATTTATTATCCAAGTATGTGTACAGTATACAACCCCGAGATTTGGCCTACGGAAGGCAGCCACGAATCAAAGAAACACCATGGAACCCACTTAAAGAAAACATCACTCAATGCACGCAAAAACCCCAAAATATCACACAGAATATTAAACGTCAAGCCAGAGCCTCTGAAACAGTCCAGGAGCCACTGCCATGAAGTTAGTTCAGTTTAGCACTGTGTTGATAACTGAAGGCCTCAGGTGCAGAGCCTGTTCCACGCCGAAATGCCTTGATCAAATCGTGCAAATAACAAAAAAAAGAGTAATCAGAGTAACACGTGGAACATGAACCACAGATTCCTCCAAAAATAAGTTCACAGCCGCAAGTTCGGAGCTGAGGACATTAAACATCAAACCACAGGGACCCCCCAAAAAAGAGTCCCACAGCATCGAGCTGCACCAAAGTGATCGAAGCTGCATCTTCCTTGCAGAGCAGCGGGAAGAACCCAGTCAAATGGCCTTTTCAGCAGATAGTCTTTTGATTAGGCCATTCAGTCCATCAAGTCTGCTCCACTATTCCATCAGCATTTCTTTTTAATTATTTGAAGAGAATTTGAATTATTTGAATTATTTCTAGATAATCAACTATCTGAATTAAAGAGGAGGCAGTATGGGAGATTTTGATGGATGGGCTCAGGGAACAGAGTGTATATGAACAGGCTGCCAGTACACAGGTGAAAGAGCACATCAAATATTTGGCTTGGAACATTCTGGAGAAGAAGAGTGTTATGAGGGTTATAGTTAGGGTGAATGAAAGTATGCTTTTACCCCTCAGGTTGGGTTAGACTAGAACTAGAGATCATAGGTTTAAGGAGAAAGATAAAATATTTGAGAAGGAACTTCTTCACTCAGAGGATGTTGCAAGGCAGTTTGGCGCATGGATGATAGAATAATGGGAGGCTATGTAGGAGGGAAGGTTGGGATTGATCTCAGAGCAGGTTAAAAGTTCAGCATATCATTGAGGCTGAAAGGTTGGTACTGTTCTGTAATTTTCTATGTTTGAAGTACAGAATGAGCTACCAGTGGAAGCAGTAGATGTAGGTTCAATTGTAACATTTAAGGGAACTTTGTATAGGTACATGGATAAGAGAGGGTCGAAGGTTCTTTTTTGTGCTATAATGTTCTATGAGAAGGCAGGTAAGGGATATAGATGCTAGTGGGACAATGACTAAGGTGATAAAAATAAATTAGAGATTAATCATAAAAATCTGGTGTTGAATAAGAGAAAAAAAACTGAATTTTTAAATATAGTTCCTGAGGCAATGTTGGGAACAGGCAACTTTCACACGGCAAGCTCCCACAAACAACAATACTGTAAAATCACATTTGTTTCGGTAATAATAAAAAGAGGTAAGTATTGCCCAAACACTGGCTTATTCTGTAAACAGTGTTTCAATTCAGGTTCAGTTCTGCTGCTGTCAGTTAGGTGTTTGTACATTTCTCCTCATGACTCTGTGGGTTTCCTCCGGGTGCTCCAGTTTCCTCCCACAGTCCAAAGACGTATATGTTGGGAGGTTAATTAGTCATGTGGGTATAATTGTCTGGCATGGGTTCATGGGGTTGCAAGGGTCTGTTACCGTAAATCTCTGAATAAAACAAATAAAAACATGAAGAAAGCAGCAACTGTGTGGTCAATGGTAAAGAGCATGGAAGTGGAACCAGCACAAGTGTGATATCTCAAATTATCTTCTGCTGTGCGAGTCTGGATTATAATTGATCTAATTAACTAACTCTTATTACTGCGCTTTTCCTTTGCTTTTAAAGATTCTGTCAGTGTTTGAACACATTATGTAACGTTACAGCACTTAATCTTAAGAGACACACTGAAGTGTATTTGAGATAATTTCACACTTGATAAATGGTTGGTATCAGTGAAGCAAATGTGATAGACTTAATTGGCCCGCCAAACGTAACAAGAAAATCAATATCACAACACGGTTCGTAATAGGTGACATTAGTGCTGATGCTAATTGAATTCTGCACAAAGTATTCAGTCATAAGAATATAAAAGTGATAGAATTTTCTGGCATAATCACAACTGTTATAAAACATAACTCAGTTTTTTATAATGAAAAATCCCTTAGAGGAGTAGTGTTACTAATATCAGATTCTAAGGTTTTATTCCTGAACCTGTGTGGCTAACTTCACTCAGCTGATTCCAACTGCAGGTGCTGGAAATCCAAGCGACACACACAAAATGCTGGAATAACTCTTCAGGCCAGGCAGTATCTATGGAAAAGAGTTTATCGACGTTTCGGGCCGAGACCCTTCATTAGGACTGGAAAGAAGGATAAAGAGTCAGGGTGAGAAGGTGGGGGAGGGGAGGGAGACCCACAAGGTGATAGGTGAAACCAGGAGAGGGGGAAGAGTAAAATAAAGAGCTGGGAAGTTGATTGGTGAAAGAGATACAGGGCTGGAGAAGGTGGAATCTGATAGGAGAGGACAGAAGGCCATGGAAGAAAGAAAAGGGGAGAGGAGCACCAGAGGGAGGTGATGGACTGGTAAGGAGGTAAGGTGAGAGAGGCAAGTTGGAATGGGGAATGGTGAAGTGGGCTGAGGGCGAGGAGGGGAACATAACCGGAAGTTTGGGAAATCAATGATCATGCTGTCAGGTTGGAGGCTACCCAGACGGAATATAAGGTGTTGCTACTCCATCCCAAATGTGGCCTCATCGCGATAGTAGAGGAGGCCATGGACTGATATATTGGAATGGGAATGGAAAGTGGAATTGAAATGGGTTGCTGCTGGGAGATCCCGCTTTTTCTAGTAGATGGAGCGCAGGTGCTCAGCAAAGCGGTCTCCCAATCTACATTGAGTCTCACCAATATACAGGAGGCCACACCAGGAGCACCGGATTCAGTAGATGACCCCACCAGACTCACAACTGAATTGTCATCTCACCTGGAAGGACTGTTTGGGGCCCTGAATGGTAGTAAGGGAGGAGGTATAGTGGCAGGCATAGCACTTGTTCTGCTTGAAAGGATAAGTGCCAGGAGCGAGATCAGTGGGAGGGATGAATCTCTGGTAGGGTGGTGAAAGATGGGGTGAAGGTAGACATGCACAAAATGGAAGAGATGCAATTGAGGGCAGTGCTGATGGAGGAGGAAGGGAGGCCTATTTATTTGAAGAAGGGGGACATCTCCTTAATCCTGGAATGAAAAGCCTCATCCTGAGAATAGATGCGGCAAAGTCAGAGGAATTGAGAGAAGGGGATAGTGTTTTTACAAATAACAGGGTAGCTGTGAGAGTCAGTGGGTTTATAATAGACAGCCTGTCTCCAGAGATAGAGACAGAGAGGTTGAGAAATGAACCAGATAAATTTGAGGGCAGGGTGGAAGTTGGAAGCAAAGTTGTTGAAGTCGACGAGCTCCTCATGCAGGAAGAAGCACCACTGCAGTTGTCGATGTAGCGTAGGAAAAGTGCGGGATGGTCACCAGTGTAAGCTCAGAATATAGACTGTTCCATGTAGCCAACAAACAAGCAGGCATAGCTGGGACCCATGCAAGTGTCAATGGCTACACTTCTTGTTTTCAGGAAATGAGAAGAGCCGAAGGAGAAATTATTAAGAGATTTATATTAATTATTAAGAAATTATTCCATGACCTAAGGACTCACTTTGAAGGACTCTATAACTCACGTTATCAGTACTATTTATTTATTTATTTGCTTGTTAGTTTGTTTGTTTATTTGTTTACTATTTATTTATTTGAATAAATAAATAGTGAAAAAGAGGAACAGTGAGCTAGTAGTCACATGTTCATGGACCATTCAGAATCCAGTACATCTTTGAGGAATGATGCCTCAGAAAGGCAGCATCCATCATTAAAGACCCCCATCACCCAGGACAGGACATGCTACCATCAGGGAGGAGGCACAGCAGCCTGAAGGCACACACTCAACAACTCAGGAACAGCTTCTTCCCCTCTGCCATCCGATTTCTAAATGAACGTTGAACCCCTGAACACTACATCACTATTTTTCTGCACTACTCAATTTAATTTAACTTTTTAATATATATTTATATCTTACTATAGTTCAGATTTTTTATTAGTATGTGTTGCAATGTACTACTGCTGTGCAACACATTTCATGACATATACTTGTGATATTAGATTTTAGATATTAGATATGCTCCTCAGACAGGATGAAGAGATCAATACTCCCCAATGCCATTAGGCTTTACAATTCAACCGCCAGGAGTAAGATATGTTAAAGTGCCGGGGTTGATTGTATTTAATGTATCTAAGTAAACTACTTAAGAACTTTTTAAAAGCTATTATTAATGCTTTTTGAGAGAGTGATTTAGATGCATATCATATTTTTACTGAGTAATTTATGTAATTAGTTTTGCTAAAACAAGTGTATGGGACATTGGAAAAAAAGTTGAATTTCCCCATGGGGATGAATAAAGTATCTATCTATCTATCTATCTATCTATCTATCTATCTATCTATCTATCTATCTATCTATCTATTAAACCTGATTCTGATTCTGGTTGAGACAGCAGAAGAGAAGATGGTGTTACATTAAGTGTGAATCTTTAAGTTCCTGTGCCTCCTCCCTGATGGTGGTAATAAAAACAGAGAATGTCCCAGATAATGAATGTCCTTTGACTCACTTGAGGCCCGATTTACTCAAGGAAGACTAATACTCAAATTTCATACATTTTCAAATACCCTTCGTTCCTATTTTGACATCCAGCAGGTTTCCTTGAAAAGGCAAACCCAAAATAAAAATAAAAAGTTTAAGAGAACAGACCATCGATTACTGACTCTGAATTCCACGTCTTCTAAATGGACACCAGGACGCATCGTATCTATCGTTCTGCAATATGGTTCGTGATCCCTTAAAAATGTTATTGTTTCATGGATAGTCAGAATTTCATTGTTTGTTCATGAAAACCTGCTGGAGGTCAAAGAGGCAATGTGGGGTATTTATTTCTAATATATTAAATACACAGTGGGAGCATCTGAAACTCATTATCCTTTCCACTGCTTGCAATTATATTCATGGGGTATTCAGTTCTGATATTTAATAATCTAATTATTATGTAGATTCACGTAGCAAACTAGCACTGAGTCAAGAAGTTCTATCCAACTACATGTCATCAGTGTGAGAGCTGCATCTTCACCTGAGAGGAACTGAGTGAAATTTCTTTCCTCTTTCTCCTCATTTCCTCAGTTAGAACATAGAAACAGAAAATCTACAGCATGTTACAGGCCCTTCGGCCCACAATATTGTGCCGACCATGTAACCTACTCTAGCAACTGCCTAGAGTTTCCCTAGCGCATAGCCCTCTATTTTTCTAAGCTCCATGTACCTATCTAAGAGTCTCCTAAAAGACCCTGTTGTATCCATTTCCACCACCATCACCGGCACTGCATTCCACACACCCACCACTCTCTTTGTTCTTTACACGGCCCTGCCAAATGCACTCCAAATGTAAAGGGGACTCTACTGTGGCAGCTGGGGACAACATAATACCATTTGTCTTATTCTTTATTTTCTCTTTGTTGGTGAGATCCTAACAACATCACTGTTCTCTCAATCGGATCTAAAGTTTTGAGTGAATCATGAGTTGCTGCTTCTGTTTTGTAAGGTAGCTGAAATACTCAGTGGACAATGGGTACAGACACTGCCTGACTTCCCCAGAGAGTAGAACGCAGTCTTGACCACTCTCCTTCATCTGGCAGAACTGGCCCTCACCCTCAACAATTTCTCCTTTGGATCCTCCCACCTTTCTCCAGACTCAAGGGTTAGCCATGGGCACTCAAATGGGCACCAGCTATGCCTACCTTTCCACTGATTATTTTGAACAGTCAATGTTTCAAGCCTTCCCCAGTAAGGTTCTACAACTCTTCCTCTGCTATAATGACAACTGCTTTAGTACTGGGCTTGTCACCCATGCTGAGCTTGTCAATTTCGTCAAATTTCCCTCCAACTACCAACCTTTCCTCCAACCTGATGGCATGAACATTGACTTCTCCTTCCAGTTAAAAAAAAATTCCCTCCCCCTTCCCTCTTCTATTCCTCATTCTGACTCTTACCTCTTTTTACCTGCCTATCATCTCCCCCTGGGGCCCCTCCTCTTCCCTTTCTCTTATGGTGCATTCTCCTCTCCTATCAGGTTCCTTCACCTCCAGACCTTTACCTTTCCCACCCACCTTGTTTCGCCCATCACCTTCTAGCTATCCTCCTTCCCCTCCTCCCACCTTTTTATTCTGGTGTCTTCCCCCTTTCTTTCCAGTCCTGAAGAAGGGTCTCGGCACAAAATGACAACTGTTCATTCATTTCCATAGATGCTGCCTGGCCTGTTGCGTTCCTCCAGCATATGTGTATGTCTTTCTTTGGATTTTTTCCAGCATCTGGGGAACTTCTTGTGTTTGTGAGAGACACAGAGGTTGAGCAGTGAAACAGGATCTCACTGAACTCCTGTCAAAGTGAAGATCTGACTTTAACCTTGTGTTCTGTCCCAAGTTTAATTACTCTCCTATGACAGCTGAGATTTTACCTACATAAACCCAAATTTTGGAATGCCTTCCCCATTAAAAACATTTCATGTAAATGCATCACTTTAACCAAGCTTTAAATTTTTTATCTCTCCTACGATCTTTTGACAAATTTTGTCAGAAAACATTCCTGCGCAGTATCTATGGGCAGTTCATTAATTTAAGAAATGTCAGAAGATGCAGAGTGGTGGGATGGAGATACGTCTCTACAAAAGGAGGTGTAAAGTGCTCCTTCCCTCCGCCAGCCTGCAGGTCACCCTTGGGCAAGGTGTAGCACCTGCTTAGCCCCTCGATCAGGGTCACGAGAAGCCATGGAAGCAGGTGGTGGATGGTTGTATGAGCAGCTGGTGCATATCACAAGTCCTGGTTATGCGACCACTGAGTCCAGGCAGACAATTTACAATGACCAATTAACCTATCAACCTGTATTCTTTGGACTATGAAAAGAAACCAGAGCATTTGGGGAAAACCCACGCAGTCACAGAGACTGTACAAAGTCCTTACAGGCAGCAGCAGAAATTGAACCCGGGTCACCTATACTATAAAGTACTGTGCTAACCACTATGCTACCAAACCGGCTGGGATCACCCGTCTTGTAAAGACACTGCCAAGAAGCAGGCAATGGCAAACCACTTCTGTAGAAGAATATGCCAAGAACAACCATGGTCAAGACCATGATCACTCACGTCATATGACACAGCATAAAATGAATGAATGAAAGAAACTGCAGATGCTGGAATCTGGAGCAAACACAAACAAAGTGCTGGAGGAACTCATTGGGTCAGTCAGCATCTGTGGAGGGAAATGGACAGTCGGTGTTTTGAGTTGGGACTCGATTTCGGACTGGTGCTATCTGTTAGCCTCTCTGACAGCTTTACGGAGGTCATACATGTTGAGTAGCCCTTATCCAAAATTCTGAAGTCCAATTTTCCTTTGAACGCTGACAAGATGACACAAATGGGAAATTCCATAAGATGCTGGGAAGTTTCCCAGGCAACACACTTGTCTCTGTGCTCCACAGACAATTATGCGAAGTGACCTCACAAATGTAATGAAGAGAAGTTAATAAGAAATAGAAAACACTGCATAATGTGAAAAATGAAGACTTCAATCATATGTCACCAGTGTCGGAGTGAACTTATGCCGCTTAATGGTATGCTGATCAGGAAACAATTTCACAACAAACGGAAAACAGAAGGTAATTGTGAATATTCATCGGACTGCTTACAGAAATTTAAGAAAACGCACGGCATTAAATTTTTAAAGAGTCTGTTGATCACGAAAATCTAACACCAGAACAAGTCTATATTGCTGATTGTTTTATGCCTTACATAACAGCATGACATTTCTAAAGTGTCATCGATGAAATCTAGCACCAGAACAAGTCAGCAATGCTGATTTTTTTTATACTTTACCTAAAACCTATAAAAAGTAAAATACAAGTACGCTGTACTATAACCTTTTAACCGAGACACACATTCCAGGTCTCCAGGGTAGGAGCTATGAAGAAAGATTGAAAGGATCAAATTGTTTTAGCCTAAGTAGATGTAGGATGAGGGGAGACATGATAGAGGTGTTCAAAGTCATTAAGGATATAAGTGAGGTGGATGCCAGCTTCAATTTCAAAATTAATCCATCAATGAGGACACAGGGCCATAGGTGGAGACTAGATAAAGGGAGATTTTAGACTAACGTCAGGAAGCATTTCTTTACACAGCAAGTTGTGGATACATGGAACGAATTATCTCATTGTGTGGTTGAGAGTAGTCCTTTAGAGACTTCCAAATCTAAACTCAACAGCTATTTCAACACACTATGTGAATGGGAATTAGGCAAGATATGTTGGGCTGAATGGCCTATTCTTGTCAAAAACTTCCCAATGTTCTAATCATAGGCAAAGAGTGTAAGTCTGCCACTGTTGTTGTTCAATAACTGATTCGGGTGTTCTCCCGATGCTGTTTTTATTACCCATTGTATTTTCATTATATTAATGGTATTAACAATTTTTACTGTTACGAACATGTGTAAGACATAGACTGCTTACCAGTAACACATAAATCCAGAGTAGGAAATGATGGTAACCCCAATCTATCTTATTAAATACTCCAAAAATCCAAAAACAATCTGAATTCTGAAACATTTCTGGTCCCAAACATTTCAGATAAGGAGTACTCAAACTTGTATTTCCAATTGACCAAATTACATTCTTAATATGGGGAAAAGGGGAAAATTGGCCATGGTCACTCATTTTATGTTTAAGACCTGAGTCAAAGTTAAGTAATCTAAATGTCACTATGAATGAAATATACTGAGTTTTGTCCGGTTAAAAATTAATTGTTATTAATTGAAGAAAAATCTCTCTTCACCAATGAGCACATTTTCAAAGAGCACTGCCACAAGAAAGCACCATCCATCGCAATGACCACCCACGATCCAAGCCATGCCCTCTTTTCTCTGCTGCCATCGGGAAGGAAGTATAGAAGCTTCAGGTCTCACACCACCTGGTTCAAGATCAGTTATTACCCTGCAGCCATCAGGCTCCTGAACCAATGTGGATAACTTCACTCTCCTCAACTCTGAGCTGGTTCCACAACCAGAAACTCACTTTCAAGGATTCTACAACTCATGTTCCCCATTTTTGTTGTTGTTGTTGTTATTATTATTATTAACTTGTTTGCTTGTTTATTTATTTGTTTATCTGTTTATTATTACTTGTTTCATTTTGTATTCCATGTGCACAATTTGTCAATATTTGTTTGTTTGAATCCATTGATTCTATTTTATTTCTTTGTTCTGCTGTGAATGCCTGCATGAAAATGATCTCAGGGTAGCATTTGGTGGCATATAATATACATACTTTGATAATAAAATTAACTTTGGACTTTGAAGAGAAAATGCAAGTTGGAGCACTGCTGAAGATATTTGAACTGTTTCACAGCAGGTTTGAAATATTTTTGGTGGAATTTCTTGTTGCATGAACAAAGTCACTGGAGAGAAGTACCGGTAGATCCAAAGTATCTCTTTATTCGAAAAGATGAGACAGAGCAGGCTTCATATTGAGACCCCTTCCAGAGGAAGAAGGCCTGCTTGACCCAACACTACACAACAGTTTATATGCTAAAGGTCAAAGGACAATTCAGGACAATTCCATATTTACAATGCATACTTTGAACTACACACCAACTTCACACCCAAAAACACGCAACCTTCACATTTCTCTCTTTGCACCCACACAACAGACACCCAAATAGTGAACTTAAATCAGCGTTGTCTGATCTTCCAATTAACTGTGTTTCACAGTTCTTAGGAACCCCTTGTTCAGAGCTGCATTTTAGATTTAATCCACAGTTCATCCACAGTGGAGACTGGTGGCTGAAGTCAGTTGTGCATATTTGTTGTAAATGCTAACAAAATCACTCTAACAAAATTAATTGATTTAACCTTATTTTCAAGTCAAGCTTAAGTTTGTGCAATTCACTCAGACAATTGCAAAGTAAAGGTAGATGTTGGCCAGTCCTGAAGAAGGGTCTTGGCTGAAAACATTGACTGTATTAATTTCCATAGATGCTGCCCGACCTGCCGAGTTCCTCTAGCATTTTTATGTGTGTTGTGCCTGTGTGTCGGATGCATATCATTACGAATGAGTAATTACTCTAGAGTCCTGATGCAATTTTAATACAAAATATAATTTATCATTACTGCTTGTGACAGAATTATTCTGACTTGATGAAATTCCACATCATATTCAATAATCTTTAAAGCAGACTGATTTCTGACTGGGCTTGCTGAATAACTAGTTTTGGGGCAATCCTTATTTGCTGTGCAGTCATCTTTGTTTTGTTATCCACTACTATGGAAATATCTAGCAATTCTCTGGCACAGAGACAAGCAGTAATCATTTTCTCTTCCAGCTCAGCTGAGATTGGCAATAAACACTCTGGAGAAAGAGATTAAAGTATGGAAATAGAAAAGCCTTGCCTCAACACTAAAATTGTGATGGAGATCTAACTCCATCATGATTTACTCATGATGGAGTTAGAAGTCCAATATTTAATTCTTCGAAGGAAATTCTAAGCAAATCTTAAAACCAGTTGTATTACCTCACAGGTGAACATTTATCAATTCACATCCCCTCTATGTGGTTTGTGCATTTAATCACTACCAAACCTTTTGCCTCTTACTCTATCCTGATATCTTCATCCAACCATGCTGTCTTATATTTATTCAGTTGAGAATCATAGATGTTCGTATAAACTTTGTCTGCTCTGTTATTTCTTCTGCAAGATGGCAGTGTGCTCAAACACAGTAGCCTGTCTGGGTCCAAACAATGGCGTAATTGTTCATCCTTTATGTTTTTTACAATCAGAAGACAATATTGGTTATTAAGAACATCAAGTACTGCCGGACTGCCCCACTAGTGAGTTGCTCGAAAGCAGTGGAGCTGGACTTGTTGTGTGCCATGATGCAGCCTGCTTCAGGGAAGGAGGTGCCAGAGGTGGGTGCATGGTCTAATGGATTGTGCAGGTGATAGCCTTGGATGTTATTGCTGTGATCGCGAGACCCTGTTGGACATTGGAAACGTAGAATACTGTGCGTCTGATTCATGACTGACAGCAGGGGGTTGCTGCACGACCGTGGTTGCTGCATGGTCTAGGCTCTCAGGCCTCAGGGCCACCTGTTGCAGCCACTGGGGAAGGCGACGCTGGAACTGGCTGTGTGCTGCTGCATTCCATACTGGGCCAGTGGCTGACCCCACCATTGTTCATTTGGTGGAAGACAAGCTGGATTGTGTTCACCTGCAGCTGCATGTGCGCAAGATGAGTGATGCACCATCAATAACTCTAGGAGACTGGAAGTGAACGATAGGCTTTTATTAACAGTGAAAAGGGAGCACGACCATGTCAAAGACTGAGGGAGGAGCAGTGCCCCAATCGCCGATAGATAGATAGATAGATAGATACTTTATTCATCCCCATGGGGAAATTCAACCTTTTTTCCAATGTCCCATACACTTTTGTAGCAAAAAAACTAATTACATACAATACTTAACTCAGTAAAAATATGATATGCATCTAAATCACTAACTCAAAAAGCATTAATAATAGCTTTAAAAAAAAAAAGTTCTTAAGTCCTGGCGGTTGAATTGTAAAGCCTAATGGCATTGGGGAGTATTGACCTCTTCATCCTGTCTGAGGAGCATTGCATCGATAGTAACCTGTCGCTGAAACTGCTTCTCTGTCTCTGGATGGTGCTATGTAGAGGATGTTCAGGGTTTTCCATAATTGACCGTAGCCTACTCAGCGCCCTTCGTTCAGCTACCGATGTTAAACTCTCCAGTACTTTGCCCACGACAGAGCCCGCCTTCCTTACCAGCTTATTAAGACGTGAGGCGTCCCTCTTCTTAATGCTTCCTCCCCAACACGCCACCACAAAGAAGAGGACGCTCTCCACAACTGACCTATAGAACATCTTCAGCATCTCACTACAGACATTGAATGACGCCAACCTTCTAAGGAAGTACAGTCGACTCTGTGCCTTCCTGCACAATGCATCTGTGTTGGCAGTCCAGTCTAGCTTCTCGTCTAACTGTACTCCCAGATACTTGTAGGTTTTAACCTGCTCCACACATTCTCCATTAATGATCACTGGCTCCATATGAGGCCTAGATCTCCTAAAGTCCACCACCATCTCCTTGGTCTTGGTGATATTGAGACGCAGGTAGTTTGAGTTGCACCATATCACAAAGTCCTGTATCAGTTTCCTATACTCCTCCTCCTGTCCATTCCTGACACACCCCACTATGGCCGTGTCATCAGCGAACTTCTGCACATGGCAGGACTCCGAGTTATATTGGAAGTCTGATGTGTACAGGGTGAACAGGACCGGAGAGAGTACGGTTCCCTGCGGCGCTCCTGTGCTGCTGACCACCGTGTCAGAGCTACAGCCTCCCAACTGCACATACTGAGGTCTATCTGTCAAGTAGTCCACTATCCAATCCACCATGTGAGAGTCTACTCCCATCTCCGTTAGTTTGTGCCTTAAGATCTTGGGCTGGATGGTGTTAAAGGCACTAGAGAAGTCAAGGAATGTAATCCTCACAGCACAACTGACCCCATCTAGGTGAGAGAGTGATTTGTGCAGCAAATACGTGATAGCATCCTCCACTCCCACCTTCTCCTTATACGCAAACTGAAGCGGATCCCGGGCGTGCCTGGTTTGTGGCCTCAGATTCTGTATTATCAGCCGCTCCATGGTCTTCATCACGTGCGACGTCAAGGCAACAGGTCTGAAGTCATTCAACTCCTTTGGTTGTGGTTTCTTTGGTACCGGGACAATACAGGATGTTTTCCACTGTCTGGGTACTCTTCTCTGATCTAGGCTCATGTTGAAGATGCGCTGTAGTGGTTCTCCCAGCTCAGTCGCACATGCCCTCAGTAATCGTGGGGAAACTCCATCCGGTCCAGCCGCCTTGCTGGTACAGATCTTCCTCAGTTGACCTTCCACCTGTGCAGCCGTAATCCTGGGCGTGGGCAAGGTCTCCTGTGAGTGGCTATTTTCCTGTGAGGGAAGTAAGCCTGGTGTGGAGTTCTGCGGTGAGGATGAGATTGTGCTGTCGAACCTATTGAAGAAGTTGTTCAGCTGGTTCGCTTTCTCCACATCTCCACTTATGTTTGCCCCCCGCTTTATACAGGGGTCTGTGGGAGGAGCCACAGGAGCAGTCAGCAGAGGGGCGTGTCCAGACAGGTATATGTAGTTTACCACAATGAGAAACTGCCACAGGCTTGTTCTTGCAGAAAAATGGCTCCAAGACAACATCTCAGCACCATCAATCCTCAGCCCATAACACTCAGCGATATGGGCTATATTATGGTTTTTTTTAATATGGTTTGTAACTGTATGTTATTGTGCTATCATAATTCTACCCATGTGCTACATGCACTGTGTGCTGTGTGTGACTCTTGGTACTGTGTTTTGCATCTTGGCCCCAGAGGAACACCACTTCATTTGACTGCATTCATGTGTATGTTTGAATGGCAATTGCACTTCATTTTACAGGACATGGGCATCACTGGGAAGGTCATGATTTATTGCCCATCCATAAACATCCTTGAGAAGGAGATGGTGGTACTCTAGGGCAGAGTTTTGGATTTCTTAGTGTGGGGAGATGACAATTGCAGCCTTTTATTCACCTCTGGGAGTAGATGAGAAAGCATCAGTGAAGATCAATCCAGCACTGTGGCTTGTCAGAATCAGAATCTGAATCAGGTTTGTGATCACCGACTCAGACAGACAGACAGACATACTTTATTGATCCCGAGGGAAATTGGGTTTCATTACAGTCGCACCAACCAAGAACAGTGAAGAAATATAGCAATATAAAACCATAAATAATTAAATAATAATAAGCTAATCATGCCCAGTGGAAATAAGTCCAGGACCAGCCTATTGGCTCAGGGTGTCTGACACTCCGAGGGAGGAGTTGTAAAGCTTGATGGCCACAGGTAGGAATGACTTCCTATGACGCTCAGTGTTGCATCTCGGCGGAATGAGTCTCTGGCTGAATGTACTCCTGTGCCTCGCACTCTGACTCACACTCAGTAGCTACGTTATGAGGTACAGGAGTGCCACCCAGTGTGGTCTACTGCTGCTGTAGGGCATCCACTTCAAGGTCTGATGTGTTGTACGTTCCGAGATGCTCTTCTGCACATCACTGTTGTAACACGTGGTTGGGAGTGGCATGTTAGCATAGTGGTTAGCACAAAGCTTTACAGTACCAGCAACCCAAGTTCAATTCCCAGCACTGCCTGTAAGGAGTTTGTACGTTCTCCCAGTGACTGCGTGGGTTTCCTCTGGGTGCTCTGGTTTCCTCCCACAGTCCAAAGATATACAGGTTGGTAGATTAATTGGTCATTGTAAATTGTCCTGTGATTAGGCTAGGATTAAATTTGTGAATTGCTGGGCAGCGTGGCTCAAAGGGCCTACTCTCGCTCTGTATGCCAACAAATAAATAAATAAATTGGAGTTATGTCGCCTTCTTGTCAACAGTAAGCAGTCTGGCCAATCTTCTCTGACCCCTCTCATTAACAAGATGTTTTCCCCCACAGATCTGCTGCTCACAGGATGATTTTTGTTTCTCGCACCATTCTCTGTAAACTCTAGAGACTGTTTGTTATACATGAAAAATAGCAGTTTCTGAGATAATCAAACCACCTCATCAGGCACCAATGGTCAAAGTCACTTAGATCACATTTCTTCCCCATTATGATGTTGGGTCTGAACAGCAACTGAACCTCGACCATGTCAGCATGCTTTCATGCATTGCATTGCTGCCACGAGTGGCTAATTAGATGTTTGCATTAACAAGCAGTTGTACAGATATACCTAATAAAGCGGCCACTGAGCTACTACTCTCAGAATGCTGTTGGATTGGCTGTTCCACGATAGTACTCTGACCAAATCTCTAGAAATCCAACATCCATTTTTCTGCTTTTGCAACCAATCCAGGAATTCAACTATACAAAGACTCATTCCTCGGTACTGAACGGCTGAGTTCTCCACCATTTTGTGTGTTGCCAAAATCAGAAGAGTGTATTGAAGAAGTTATGGATTAGATGAAGTTACCAAAATTATATATGAAGTCTTAAAGGATTTGATTTAAAGGAATTTTGCTCACAAGTATCACAAATTCTAGTTACAGGCAACTGAAAATTGTGAAATTTTATTACCACCTAAAATTTTCAAGTTGAAGTTCATGTATTAGCTTTGAAGATTATTCCCAGGGGCCATGACAATATTTAATCTGTGTTAATGAGAATAGCTGAGTTAATTGTGTCATTATAATAATGACTGAAACTGTTTAGTTGAATGTGAGAATTGCCTGGGTACTTTACATTTTAAGTACTTTGTGTTATTCTATTATTATTTTTTACTTTTTAGCCCTGGTTGCCTAGAGAGGAAAGTGATTGGAAAAAGTGGATATTGGTGGGAGGAGGAGGGAAGAATGATGGGTTGTTTGAGCTAGTCATCAAATATCTCTATAATACTCTGGATGATTGTCCCGAGACATTCTTCTTCTGTCAGGTGGGGAGATACTTGGCACTTTATGATTCGAATTCTAGGAAGTCCAAGAGTAATAGAGCTGAGATCTGTAAGTCCGGGCCAGGGACTGGAGGTCCAAGATCTGATGTCTGAGAGTTCGGGGCCAAGGACTGGACACATGGAGGCTGCCTGTCCTAGGATTGGAGCCCTGTCTGAGTGTGTGAATGAGTGGATGAGATGGTGGGAAAGGGGTTTATTTTGCCGTTGTTTTATTATTGTTGCTGCTTGTGTTGTTCTGCTGAATATTGTGAGCTTGCTATGTTGGCACCAGAGTGCATGGAATATGGAATGGGCATACATGAAAGAGAATAATTTACAGAAAAGTGAGAATGGACTATTCTCTTTGGAACTGGAATGAATATAATGATTCTTGCCCCACCTTTCCATTTCTGTGCTGCTATAAGACATATTCTTATATGTGACATGTTAAGACATAGAACATAGAACATAAAGTGTACGGTAGAACATTACAGCACAGTATAAGCACTCTGACCCACCATGTGGTGCTACCTAACTCTTCCCTTCCTCATAGCCCTCCATTTTTCTATCATTCACGTGCTGAGACAGGTAATGTTTTTATTGTTAACTTGCTTGCATTTCTTTCCGTTATTGCTTATTCTTACTTCCCCCTGGGCAGGTAGTGATGATCCAGTTTCTCACTCAGCAGCTGTCCCAAGATGCAGGTAACTCATGGTGCTGCTGGGAAGGAAGTCTTGAATTTAATTCTAATTATAGTGAACGAAGTGTGATGCGTGACTTACAGGTAAACCTGCCAGCTTTAGTCTTTCCAGATAGTGCAGACTGTGGGGTTAAGAGGAACATAAAAACATAGAAACATAGAAAACCTACAGCACAATACAGGCCCTTCAGCCCACAAAGCTGTGCCAAACATGTACTTACTTTAGAAATTACCTAGGGTTACCCATAGCCCTCTATTTTTCTAAGCTCTATCCAAGATCTCTTAAAAGACCCTATTGTATCCACCTCCACCACCGCTGCTGGCAGCCCATTCCACACACTCACCATTCTCTGCGTAAAAAACTTACCCCTGACATCTCCACTGTACCTACTTCCAAGCACCTTAAAACTGTGCCCTCTCGTGTTAGCCATTTCAGCCCTGGGGAAAAGCCTCTGACTATCCACATGATCAATGCCTCTCATCATCTTCTACACCTCTATCAGGTCACCATCAAGAACTTAACATTAACACAAAGATTATTCATAACATATTTAAGCAGCTGTAATGCAATAAATACTCACATCAGGAACAAGTCTTCATGATGACAGCATGAAACAGTAGTGTAGCAGTTATCACTATTAAGGTGCCGCTGACCTGGGTTCACTTCCACTGCTATATTTTTATCTTTATAAACAAAATTTTAAATCAGTCACCTGTTATGCTTTCAACCATTCACTATTCAGAATATTGTCTATTGTTCACCCTGTCTAAACCAATCATGAGCAACACACACACAATGCTGGAGATACTTCACAGGTCAGGCAACATCTCTGGAGGGGAATAAACAGCTGATGTTTCAGGCATCAGAGCTGGAAAGGAAGAAGCCAGAATAGGAAGGTGGAGGGGAGAGAGCAGAAGCTGGCAGGTGATAGGTAAGACCAGGTGAGGGGCAGGTGGTGAATGAAGTGAGAAGCTGGAAGAGGTAAAGGGCTAAAGAAGGAATCTAATAGGAGAGGATAGTGGATCTTGGGAAAAAAGGAACAAGGTGGAGAACCAGAAAGAGGTCATAATTGTGGGGGAGGAGAAGATAAGGCGTGAGAGAGTAACCAGAATAGAAAATGGAAAAAGTGAGGAAGGGGGGAATGGACAAGAATTACCAGATGATAGAGTAATTGATATTCGTACCATTAGGTTGGAGGCTACCAAGAAGGATAGCTCATATTCTCTTCCAGGAATATGAGGTGTTGCTCCTCCAGTCTGCATTTGACCTCATCATGGCAATAGGAGAGGTCATGGACAGATAGATGTCAGAATGGGAATGGGGAAGTCAATCTTCTCCAACCCTACTAAGAATCCTTTTAAGCTTTTCTAATAATCCTAGCCTTATCAACCTTAACTCATGGCTAAAATCTTTTGTTCTTAAATCATTTCTCCATTTTATTTGCTGCTCGCTGTGCGGAACCTACTCTCTCCTTGGCATTACCTTGCTGCAGAGAAAAGAGCCATCAGGACTGTCACAGAGGCCGCTGATCGAGCCACCAGATGGCTATCGGTCAAGAGGTGGACCAATGCAGTTGGAATGCAAGCCAGGGTCTGATCAACCCTGGATGAACTCAGCAGGATGAAGGGTCGATGAACTCAGAGATGAAGGGTCTTGGCCCGAAATGTTGACTGCTCATTTCAGTGGATGCTGCCCGACGTGCTGAGTTCATCCAGCTTGTTTGTGTGTGTTGATTTGACCACAGCATCTGCAGTATACTTTGTGTTTACTGATCAACTCTAGCTGGGTCTCCTGAAAGACCCGAAACACCGACAACCCAGGTTACAGTATTGATGATATGTCCCAGCGAATCCTGGGTTGTATCTTGGCATCAGCGTCCTTCATCTCTGGCTTTTGGTCTAAATTTCTAACCATATGTCTTAGATCTTGCTGATTAAGAAGTGCCTTCAGTTATCCTATTGAGTTTATTTCAGATATTGATTCAAACTATGTAACTAAGAATGAAATATTCTGTGTTTTTAAAATAATTCAATATATTGTGGCAGGAGTGTGCCCTTTTATATTCGCCTTCATTGCGATCCAGTAACACAAATTATTTGTATCCTTTTCCTTAACAGTGGTTGCCTGAGGAACTTGCTACACCCGCCTATATTGCAATGCAATTAATTATTGCTGCCCCAACAGGATGAGTGCAGTTTATGTGAAATGCCATTTACATGTTATGATTTGGTTATTACTTAAGATTCAGGCATTGTCAAGCAACCAGGACTCTTGGTCATAAATAATCCTTTATGGCATTTGAACTAAAGATAAACCATTGAAATCTGCAATAAAATAAACAATTTTTAAAAACGATAAAAAATGTCCCTTAGGTAACAAGTATGACAAACATTGATAAGGGAATTTAATTTAACATTTCAAAACACGTTTTATCCTCTGTCAGTGACAACTTAATGAAAGTTCAAAGAATGTTGGACAGTGATTTTAACACGATTCAGATAGTTTTCCATCTTTATTTGGAGGTACAACACGGTAACAGCCTCTCCTGGCCAGCGAGCCCATACTGCCCAAATACACCCATATGACCAATTAACCTTCTAAATCG
This sequence comes from Hemitrygon akajei, assembly GCF_048418815.1. NCBI lineage: Eukaryota > Metazoa > Chordata > Chondrichthyes > Myliobatiformes > Dasyatidae > Hemitrygon > Hemitrygon akajei. Next base: position 16,779,740 of record NC_133133.1, on the reverse strand, counting down.
TATGTCCTTGGAGTGTGGGAGAAAAATTGGAGCATGCAGGAGAAACCCCTGTGATCACAGGGAGAACGCAGGAACTCTTTGCAGACCAAACAATAGGAAATCTGCAGATGCTGGAAATTCAAACAACAACACACACAAAATGCTGCCTAGCCTGCTGTGTTCTACCAGCATTTTGTGCAACTCTTTGCAGACACTGGGGTTGCTGGCGCTGTAATGGCGTTAAGCTAACTGCTACACCACTGTGCCATTTGATGTCTGCATAAAACTATCAAAAAAGTTCAAACTTCAAAGCAAATTTACTATCAAAGTAAAAGTCTTGGGCACGTACATACAGTGAGATTGCCTAAGACTTTTGCACACTACTGCATTTGTCAACGTGGAGCCGAGAGCGAGTTTGTAAACCTGACAGGAGCAAAGGATGTTGGGAACGGTGAGGGTGGTGCATGCAAGAGGGGTTTGGGACAGGTGGCAGAGAAGAAGTGCCAAGGGTGGGGGGGTGGCATGGGTGCAGACATGCCCAGGCCTGAGGCAGTAGGCAAGATCATTTGACTCCAAACAATTTACATTGATCATTACAGAATGTCTCTCTGGTGCTTCCTGCTCCCTTCCCCTTTTCACAACCATGAAAAACCTTTCCCTGCTCCCTTCCTACAACAGAGATCCATATCTGATCAGGTGTATCGTCACACACATATGTCATGAAATATGATTTTTTAAGCAGCAGTACAGTGCAATACATAAAATTACTACAATACTGTGCAAAAGACTTAGGCACCTTAGCTATATATATGTGCCTATGACTTTTGCACAGCACTGTGAATCTCACCGTGTATTACTCTTGTGGGCATTGATGGTGGATGCAAGGAAGTACAATAAACTCAATGAAAAACTACACACAAAGATGGACATACAACCAATGTGGAAAAGATGCCAATCTGTGTAAATACAAAAACAAAATCAAAATAATAATAATAATAAATAAATAATAGTGAGATCATGAGCTGTAGAGTCCTTGAAAGTACGTCCAAAAAAATGGCATAAATGAATCCTTCACATTTCGCCCATCAGTTTACAACCTACAGTGTGTACAGACTGGATTTAGGAGGGATTAAGCTTTCATTTCAGGTCTTTGAGTTTCACTGTTGTATCGTCACACAGAGCTGACAAACCAACATGGATGCCTCTAGTGAGCACATGGTGCTAGCTCCAGCTTTCTCACCTAATCTAGGCTAAGTTAGATAATGAGCCAAATAATACAGAACCTTCAGAGAACAGTGCTGATTTGGGCCAAGCAATTCAAATGCTCATTTAGGTGGATTGCAGGAGGAATGGGGATGAGCTAACCCATACTGACGTCAATCGATCAGTGGATGAGAGGGTAAACATCTTTAAGTTCCTCGGCATCCACATCACCGAGGATCTCATGTGGTCTGTACACACTGGCTGTGTGCTGAAAAAGGCACAACAGCGCCTCTTTCACCTCAGACGGTTGAGGAAGTTTAGTATGGAGCCCCAAATCCCAAGAACTTTCTACAGGGGCACAATTAAGAGCAACCTGACTGGCTGCATCACTGCCTGGTATGAAAGCTGTACCTCCCTTAATCGCAGGACACTGCAGAGAGTGGTGCGGACAGCTCAGTGCATCTGTAGATGTGAACTTCCCATGATTCAGAACATTCACAAAGACAGGTGTGCGAAAAGGGCCTGAAGGATCATTGGGGACCCAAGTCACCTCAACCACAATCCATCCGGGAAATGGTACCGCAGCATAAAAGTTTCCACCAGGCCATCAGACTGATTAACTCATGTTGATTTGAGTGTATTTCTATGTCACATTGTTCTATTTATTATAAATTACTAAGATTGTACATTCAGATGGAGACATAATGTAAAGATTTTTACTCCTCATGTATGTGAAGGATGTAAGAAATCAAGTCAATTCAGTTCAATTCTTAAATGCAATCAGTTACTCATCTTCAACCAATCTCTCAGGCAGTGTATTCCAGGTATTCACCACTGCCTGAATCAGAATCAAAAGCAAGTTTATTAGTATAAAGTTCAAAGAAAATTTATTATCAATGCATGTATATGTCATCATATACTACCCTGAGATTCATTTTCTTGCAGGCATTCACAGTAGAAAGAAGAAATACAATAGATCTACTGAAAAGCTACACACAAAGACCGACAAGCAACCATGTGCAGAAGAATCAGAATCAGAATCAGGTTTATTATCACCAGCATGTGATGTGAAATTTGTTAACTTAGCAGCAGCAGTTCAATGCAATACATAATCTAGCAGAGAGAAAAAAATTAATAATAAATAAAATAAAACAGAATAATAATAAATAAACAAGTAAATCAATTATGTACATTGAATAGATTTTTAAAAAGTGCAAAAACAGAAATACTGTATATTAAAAAAAAGTGAGGTAGTGTCCAAAGCTTCAATGCCCATTTAGGAATCGGATGGCAGAGGGGAAGAAGCTGTTCCTGAATCGCTGAGTGTGTGCCTTCAGGCTTCTGTACCTCCTACCTGATGGTAACAGTGAGAAAAGGCATCCCCTGGGTGCTGGAGGTCCTTAATAATGGACACTGCCTTTCTGAGAGACCCTAAAGTATCCTGGATACTTTGTAGGGTAGTGCTCAAGATGGAGCTGACTAGATTTACGACCTTCTGCAGCTGCTTTCGGTCCTGTGCAGTAGCCCCTCCATACCAGACAGTGATGCAGCCTGTCAGAATGCTCTGCATGGTACAACTATAGAAGTTTTTGAGTGTAATTGTTGACATGCCAAATCTCTTCAAACTCCTTATAAAGTATAGCCGCTGTCTTGCCTTCTTCATGACTACATTGATATGTTGGAACCAGGTTAGATCCTCAGAGGTCCTTACACCCAGGAACGGCTCACTCTCTGTATTGTGTAAATAAAAAAAATATAATAATAATAATAATAATATATAGATAATATTGAGAACAGGAGTTGTAGAGCTCTTGAAAGTGAGTCCATAGGTTGTGTTCAGTGATCAATTCAGTATTCTGCTGAATAAAGTTATTCACGCTGTCTCAGGTGCCTGATGGTTAAAGAGTTATAACTGTTCCTGAACCTGGTGGTGTGGGATTAAAATCTTCAGTGAAACAAATTTCATGGCATATGTTGTGAAATTTGTTGTCTTGCGGTAGCAATGCAGTGTAATATGTAAAATATATTATAAATTACAATAAGAAATGTACACAATAAACTAAATAAGCAGTGCAATAGAGAGCAAAAAAGTGAGGTGGAGTTTATACATTGCTTCATTGTTCATTCAGAAATCTGATAGTGGAGGGGAAGAAGCTATTCCTAAAATGTTGAAGAACTGATGAAGAAGGTCTCCCTCTTCCCTCTTATTGTATACCTATGACATCTAGTTTTATCTGTCTCTGATATGGGGAAAAGTTTGCTCAGCCTACCCTAACAATTTTCTTAAGAATGTTTTCATTGCAATAATCATTAAAACTGAGTGTCAAGTCTCTCAGTGAGAGAGCATTTTGGAGACAGTGATCACAATTCTATATCTTTTACCATAGCATTGGCGAAGGATAGGAGCAGACAAGTTAGCAAAATATTTAATTGGAGTAAGGGGAAATATGAGGCAGGAACTTGGAAGCATAAATTGGGAACAGATGTTCTCAAGGAAATGTATGGCAGAAATGTGGCAAATTTCAGGGGATATTTGCGTGTCCTTCCGCATAGGTACATTCCAGTGAGACAGGGAAAGGATGGTAGGATACAGAAATAATGGTGTACAAAGGCTGTTGTAAATCTAGTCAAGAAGAAAAGAAAAGCTTACAAAAGGTTCAAAAAACTAGGTAGTGATAGAGATCTAGAAAATTATAAGGCTAGCAGGAAGGAGCTTAAGAATGAAATTGGGAGAGCCAGAAGGGGCCATGAGAAAGCCTTGGTGAGCAGGATTAAGGAAAACCCCAAGACATTCTACAAGTATGTGAAGAGCAAGAAGATTAGATGTGAGAGAATAGGACCAATCAAGTGTGACAGTGGAAAGGTGTGTATGGAACAGGAGGAGGTAACAGAGGTAATTAATGAATACTTTGCTTCAGTATTCTCTATGGAAAATGACCCTAGCGATTGTAGGCATGACTTACAGCAGATTGAAAAGCTTGAGCAGACAGACGTTAAGAAAGAAGATGTGCTGGAGCTTTTGGAAAGCATCAAATTGGTTAAATCACCAGGACCAGACGAGATATAGCCCAAGCTATTGTGGGAGGCAAGGGAGGAGATCACTGAGCCTCTGGCGATGATCTTTGCATCATCAGTGGGGATGGGAGAGGTTCTGGAGGATTGGAGGGTTGCGGATATTGTTCTCTTATTCAAGAAAGGGAGTAGCGATATCCCAGGAAATTAAGACCAATGAGTCTTGCTTCAGTGGTTGGTAAGTTGATGGAGAAGATCTTGAGAGGCAGGATTTAAGAACATTTGGAGAGGCATAATATGATTAGGGATAGTCAGCATGGCTTTGTCAAAGGCAGGTCATGCCTTACGAGCCTGATTGAATTTTTTGAGGAACCCCATGCAAGGCTTTTTGAGAAAGTAAGGAGGCATGGGATCCAAGAGGTCCTTGCTTTTGGGATCCAGAATTGGCTTGCCCACAGAAGGCAAAGAGTGGTTGTAGACGGGTCATATTCTGCATGGAGGTTGGTGACCAGTGGTGTGCCTCAGGGATCTGTATTGGGACCCCTTCTCATCATGATTTTTATAAATGACCTGGATAAGGAAGTGAGGGGATGGGTTAGTAAATTTGCTGATGACACAAAGGTTGGTGGTGTTGTGGATAGTGTGGGGGGCTGTCAGAGGTTACTGCAGGACATCAATAAAAAGCAAAACTGGGCTGAGAATTGGCAGATGGAGTTCAACCCAGATGAGTGTGAAGTGGTTAATTTTGGTAAGTCAAATATGATGGCAGAATATAGTACTGTATTAATGGTAAAACTCTTGGCAGTGTGGAGGATCAGAGGGATCTTGGGGTCTGAGTCCATGGGACACTCAAAGCTGCTGCGCAGGTTGACTGGGGGGTTAAGAAGGCATACGGTGTATTGGCCTTTATCAACGGTGGAAATAAGTTCAAGAGCCAAGAGGTAATGTTACAGCTATATAGGACCCTGGTCAGACCCCACTTCGTGTACTGTGCTCAGTTCTGGTCACCTCACTAGAGGAAGGATGTGGAAACTATAGAAAGGGTGAAGAGAAGATTTACAAGGATGTTGCCTGGATTAGAGAGCGTGCCCTATAAGAATAGTTGAGTGAATTTGGCCTTTTCTCCTTGGAATAACGTAGGGTGAGAGGTGACCTGATAGAGGGTCTTTTAAGAGATTCCTAGTTAAGTACATGGAGCTTAGCAAAACAGAGGGCTGTGGGTAACCCTAGGTAATTTCCAAAATAAGTACATGTTTGGCACAGCTTTGTAGGCCAAAGGGCCTGTATTGTGCTGTGGGTTTTCTATTTTTCTATATTTCTTAATATATCACCTACTCCTCTAAATTCCTTTGGTTATATGCTTAACCTGTCCAATCACATATCACAAGAAAACCTCTGAACCTCAAGAATCAACTTACCCAACCTTCTATGAATTCCAACCAATGTCAGCATAAATTTCCTGACATAAGAAATCAGTCATTGCATATAAGGGTCTAAGTTTCTCTCAACAATTTTAACAAGAGCTCTAGAAAGACCTCTGCTTTGGAAACCATTTTTTTTGCTATACAAACCAACATTCTATATATTTCAGATCTATAAACCTTTGATTAGTCCACAACCTTTCATTAATCGACACTTGGAATATTGTATCCAGTTCTGGGCCTCTCATTATATGAAGGAGAAGGAGGCTTTAGAGAGGATACAGAGAAGATTTACCAGGATGCTATGTAGATTGGAGAACATGTCTTTTGAAGATAGGTTGAGCAAGCTAGGGGCTTTTCTTTTTGGAGTGAAGGAGGATGAGCGGTGACTTGATAGAAGTGTTCGATCATTGTGCGCCGTGTCGTATGATGTGGGTATTCATGGTCTTTCCATGACTGTGATGGTTGGCAAACTTTCCTACAGAAGTGGTTTACCATTGCTTTCTTCTGGGCCGTGTCTTTACAAGACAGGTGACCCCAGTCACTATCAATACCCTCCGGAGTTTATCTGCCTGGTGTAAGTGGTCACATAACCAGCCGCTCATATGACCATCCTGCTCCTTCACCATGGCTTCACGTGACCCTGTTCCTGGGGTTAAGTAGGTGCTACACCTTGCCTAGTCTAGTGGAGGGAAGGAGTGTTGTATACTGCCTTTGGTAGAGACGTATTTCCAGGTGTACAAGATGAGAAAAGTCATTGATAGAGTGGACAGCCAGTGCCTTTATCCCATGATGGAAATGGCTAATGTGAGGAAGCATAATTGTACGGCAATTGGAGGAAAGAATAGGGGTCGTTCTTTTACACAGAAGGTGGTGGGTGTATGGAATGCACTGCCAGAGTGATGATGCAGGCAAATAGAGGGAGATTTAAGAGACTCTTAGATAAGCACATAGATGAAAGAAAAACGGAGGCTTATATGGGAGGGTTTAGAATGATCTTAGAGTAGGTAGAAGGTCAGCAGAACATCACGGGCTGAAGGGCTTGTATTGTGCTCTACTGTTCTATGTTCTATACATTTTCTGAATCAATTCCTAGCCTTCCTGTCCCTACAGAGCAAGTTAATCATTATATCATCATACCTGCTTTTATTTAAATATAGACAAAACTCTTCAAGAAGATTTCTTTGCCTATATTTCTACACAGTCTCTGCATAGAGTTAGAGCACTCTGCATACATGCAAGGCTTAACAAGATTTAAAATGAAAGCAATACAAAGTGATAAGAATTGCTTTTAACATGAACAAATGGTCTAACTTGTGATGAATATAAAAAGAAACAATCAAAGACAATGACAGAATGAATCATGCTGACAGGCTATAATTAAACATGAGTTCAATTTTGGCAATCACTATAAAAATGAATATTCTGAAGGAGATAGTACAAAAGGCAGTGTGGGTAGTGAATTTGAAAATTAAATTTGACGTGGAGAATGAATTCACTTATGGATAAACTGCTGCGGTGGTTTATTATGATCGTCTCTCATGAAGAAGCACAGAGTAAATCTCAAACTATGTTTGCAAAGTAAAAAATATAATGAAACACTATCGTTTTTGGCTATTGCTAGGCATGTTGATACGGGCCAGCCTACTACAGGGTCTCTAAAGTCTGTCTGGAGATATGTCAGGGCATTTTACTGCATTGCATGTGTTTTTAATTTGTATGCAAATTAAAGTCAATTTAACCTCAAGTAAAATGGTGTCAATTGTCAATTTAACAGAAAACAGATTCACTGACATAGATTGAGAAATTTAAAGTTCAAGATCAGTTTATTATCATGCCACCGTACACACAAATACCGCTAAAGAAAACAAAAGACTCCCCAAACCAAGATGCACAACACAGTACATATAACTCACACACATGAAACATGAAGTAATATTACCACAGTCTAATGACCTGGGGGAAGAAGCTGTTTCCCATCCACACAGTTTCTGTCCTAATGCTACAGTACCTCCTGCCTGTTGATGGTGGGGAGGGGTAGGGGGTCGTCACTTATTTTACAGTGAAAACATAACAAAAGGTAAGTTATATTAAATATAAAGAATAGTGCAAAAAGAGAGCAAAATAGTGAGGTAGTTTGGACCATGCAAAGAATTGATGGTGGAGGACAAGAAGCTGTTCATAAAGTGGGTCTTCAGACTCCTGTACCTCCTCCTGCATGGTAGCACTGAGAAGGCATGTCTCAGATGGTGAGAGTCCTTAATGATGTATGTAGCCATTGCCTTTTGAAGATGTCCTTAATGTTGTGGAGGCTGATGTCCATGATGGAGCTGGCTGACTTTACTACCCTGTGCAATGGCCACTCCATACCAGATGATGACGCAACCAGTTAGAATGTTCTTCACAGTAGTTCTGTAGAAATTTGCCAGAGACTTTGGTGACTTACCAAACAGTTCCTGTAATGACTTATCCTTGCCACCAAAATATTATTTCCATACCTGAATCCCTTGGGATGATGCTATTTCTTATCCAACAATTCTTTTGGAGCATTGAGTAGGGCCTTGGAGAAACCAAAGGGCACTTCAAGGACAGTGTGGTCTCAAAACTTCAATTAAGTGATTTATAGGATGTTTTAACTATTGGGCAAGAGATGAATTTGGGCTTCTGATCCATATTAAGATTAATTTAACTCTATAGTATCATGCAGTTTGGACATTGTGAGAGGACAGAATGGTGATTAGTGTTAATGATCCCAGTAGTTAAATAAACATTCACTGACAAGGATCACATAGAGAATCACCAATGGATTGAGAACTAGAGAGTGCCTATGGAACTGTTTCCCCACAGAGAGTGACACATAGAAAATGAAAAGCAACACACACAAAATGCTGGAGGAACTTAGCGAGTCTGACAGCATCTAAAGAGAAGAACAAATTGTTGATGTTTTGGGCTGAGACCATTCATAAAGACTGGAAAGGAAGGAGAAGCCAGAATGAGGTGTTGAGGGGAAGGGGGAAGGAGTACAAGTTGGCAGATGATAGGTGAAGACAGGTAAGGGGAAAGGTGGGTTGGTAGGGGAGGGGAGATGAAGTGAGCTGGGAGGTGATAGATAGAAGAGGTAAAGGGTTAAAGAAGGAGGAGTCTGATAGGGGAGGAGTGTCGACCATGGGAGAAAGGGGAGGAGGGGAACCAGAGAGAGCTGATAAGCAGGTGAGGAGAAAAGCAAGGTTAGGGAATAGAAAAAGAGAGTAGGTGGAAGTGAGAAATATTACCAAAGTCAGAGATATAGCTTTTCTCGCATCAGATTGCAGACTACTCAGGCAGAATATGAGATGTTGTTCCTCAAACTTAAGAGGAACAACATCTCATATTCCACCTAAGAATAGCCTTGTCATTTAGCAGTAGAGAATGTCATGGACCAGCATGTTGAATGTTATTGGGAAGTTGAATTAAAATGGGAGGCCACTGGGAAAACCTTCCTTTTGTGGTGGGTAGAGCAAAGGTGGTCGAGAAAATTAATGGAGCTTGGTAGATGCCAGGAACGTGCTGCTAGGGCTGCTGATGGAAACAGATAAGTCAGTAACATGTCTGGTTGGTATCAGGGTGTTGTGGGGGGGAAGAAACTGTTACCCGACCCTGACAGTCTGGTTTTAATGATGATGCGGTACCTTCTGCCTGATGGCAGGAGGTCAAAGTGGTTATGGGAAGGGGTCTTTTGACAATGATGGAAGCACTTTTGATTGGGGGCAAGAGGAGAGAGAAAACCTGATGTTTTCAGGAATCCTCCCTATCTTTTTCATGGTCTTACGATCTGATGCATTGTTATTCCCATACCAGATGGAGATAAAGCTGATCAGGATATGCTCGATTGTGCTCCACTAAAATGCTGAGAGTGAAGGAGGGCCCTCAATTGCCTCAGCCTCCTCAAGAAGTGGAGGCACTGCTGTGCCAGATGAGGGACCATCTGAGATTGTCAATTATATGCATGCCAAGAAACTTATGAGTGAATAAAGATCATGAGTCATGGCCCTTGATTTGACTTCTCTACTGAACTGCACTTTCTCTAAATTGTTTCTGTTTTCCGTATCTACCTCCTTGATACATTTATGTAGGGAATAATCCATCAGGACAGCATGCAAACAAAAGATTTTCATTGTATCTCAGTAGAAATGACAAATAATACATCAAATTTCCATCATCTTTATTCACATTTTATTTGGCATTTAGAAATACAGCATGTTAACACCTCGCACGGCTCTTTTGCATTCATGCAAAAAGCCCACACTTCTTGGGACTGTGAGAGGAAAGTGGTCATAGAGAGAACATATAAGTTCAGAGGTGTAATTGAACCTGAGTCGGTGGCACTGGAATACTGTTGAGTTAACCGCCACACTACTGCACCAGTCATTGATTGTTTTTATTCATTTTCAGGATCTGATCAACACAGGAAAGGTCACATTTACTGATTATGCTCAGCAATCCTTGAGGCGGTGATGAGATTGCCACCCATGCTGCAGTAGGGTCCATGTTTTACACCCAACAAGGATAAAACACTAGTAAGTTAGGATGATATAGAACATAGGTGAGGAATCTCGGGATTTTGGCAACCCATTTGCCTGTCACCCTTCTCCTATTTATTTATATATTTAGAGACACAGCTCAGAACAGGCCCTTCTAGTCCAATGAGCGCACCGTCTGGCAACCCACCAATTTAACACTAGCCCTACCGCAGGACTATTTACAATGACTAATTAACCTACTAACCGGTACAGATGTATTTGCACTGTGGGAGGAAACTGGAGCACCCAGAGGAAACTAATGCAATCACGAGGAGAACGTACAAACTCACAGACGATGCCAGAATTGAACTCTGAAGCTGCTATGGCACTGCGCTAACCGCCATGCTACTGTGACTCCCTTTTGGGTAAGGGGGGGTGGGTCAGGTATTTGGGAGATGATGACAAAATTCCTGCCAATGCTTGTAAGGAGTTTGCACATTCTCTCCATGTCCTCACGGTTTCATCAATCTGCTTCGGATTCCTCCCACAGTCCAAAGATGTACCGGTTGGTGCATTAATTGGTCATTGCAAACTGTCCTGCGAATAGGCTAGGGTTAAATCTGGGGACTGCTGGGTGGTGCAGTTTGAAGGGCTGGAAGGGCCTATTCCATGCTGAATCTCGATAAGTAAAATGAAATAGCCAGGCTAAATTCAACTGCAGTGCTTCTTATGGATGGTACATACTGCTGCCACTGTATGGAGCAGGTGGTGGAATGAACGTTTAAGAGGGGGAGACAGGGTGCCAGTCAAGTGGTTTACTTTATCCTCAATGACATGGAGCTGCTTGGGAGCAAATGGTCAATTGTTCTAACATACTGCTGCTTCGTGCCTTCCAGATGGTGAAGAGGCTTTGAAGTAGCAGTTGCTACTCCAGGATACCCAACTGCTCACTCGATCTTTAGCCATGTTATTTGTGATTCATCCAGTCAAGTTTCTAATTAATGGTGACTCCCAGGTTAATAATAGCAGAGGACTCATGGATGGTAATGCAATTGAATATCAAGGGTCAATAGTTAGATTTTCTATTTTTGAAGATAAATATTTGCCTCATATAGCAAATGGAGTTCAACACAGAAAGATGTGAAGTGATTCACTTTGGAAGGTTGAGAGAGTGAGGCCTCCGTCAGTCAGGGTCGACCTTGGATGGTGGATCCTAGCTGTCTAGATATGCAAGCCTGGGCAATACAATATGGAGAGTAAGCTTTTGCCCATGTAGCAAGCTCCCCCCTCTCCACACAGCTGATGACCCAAAGGAACGGCAGAGACTGATACAATTTGGTACCAGCAACATCGCAGGAGTTGCCAGTCAGCATTGAACTTAACGCAGGACTGCCTTAGGGACTCCAGCTCTGGATTTTCTAGGGGTTTACCCAGAAGCCTTCCCCATGAGGGGTATAGCCGCAAGGCAGTGGATGTTTGAGATCAGTTTTCCTTCTCCAAGATGAGCTGCCAACCATGGCTGATGGACCCCATCTACCTGAAGTAACTGGTTTTAAGGTGCCAGTAACCCACCTTTGCCCTTTCTTGTCAGTAGAAACAGTTCTGCCCAGGTTTAGTAGCTAAACCAAGAGCCGGACTTGGTTTTCAGACAGTATTTGAGGCACACACCATTGGGAGCATTTAATAGGTAGTGGTGCTTGTCCCCATTACCATCCCTGTCTATAATAACCTTAAGAAATCAGGAAGGTTGAACTTGAAGGCAGAGTATAAGATTAATGGAATGATTCTTTGCAGTGTGGAGGAACAGAGGGATCTTGAGGTCCACAGCCACAGATCTGTCTAAGTTGCCGTGCAGATGGTAGGTGGGCAAAGTACTCGAGAGTTTAACATCGGTAGCTGAGCGAAGGGCGCTGAGTAGGCTACGGTCAATTATGGATAACTCTGAACATCCTCTACATAGCACCATCCAGAGACAGAGAAGCAGTTTCAGCGACAGGTTACTATCGATGCAATGCTCCTCAGACAGGATGAAGAGGTCAATACTCCCCAATGCCATTAGGCTTTACAATTCTACCGCCAGGACTTAAGAACTTTTTAAAAGCTATTATTAATGCTTTTTGAGATAGTGATTTAGATGCATATCATATTTTTTACTGAGTTAAGTATTGTATGTAATTAGTTTTGCTATAACAAGTGTATGGGACATTGGAAAAAAAGTTGAATTTCCCCATGGGGATGAATAAAGTATCTATCTATCTGGTTGAAAAGACGTATGATGTAACTTATTAGTCGTTGACTGAATTCTAGAGTCACGAGGCTATAATACCGCTCTACAAAACTACACATGCAGTATTGTGTTCGGTTCTGGTCACCTCAATATAGGAAGGACGTGGAGGCTTTAGATGGGGTGCAGAGATTTACCAGGATTACAGAGCGTATTTTATGAGGAAATGTTGAGTGAGCTAGGGCTTTTCTGTTTGGAGCAAAGGAGGACGAGAAGTGACTTGACAGAGGTGTACAAGAAACATAGATCTAGTGGACAACTGGAGTTTTTCCCAGGGCAGCAATGGCTAATTTTAAGGTGACTGGTATAAAGTATTAGGGGGATGTCAGAGGTAGATTGATGATGAATACACTGTTGCCACCACGGTAATGAATAACCTAGCACCACTGAGGTCCCTTCACCGGGACAGTGATCTGTTTACCAATGCTGCGCTTTACCCTGTGCCTTTTTAATTAACTTATTTATTGTACAATATTTTGGTTTATGCGCTGTGTGTGATGTAGTTTGTGTGGGTTGGTCTGGAAGAACATTGTTTGGTTGTGTATATGATGACAATAAACTTAAGCACGAACACAGAAAGTGGTGGGTGTGTGGTGGTCAAGGCAAACATATTAGGAACATTTAAGACTCTTAATAGGCATGTGGATAAAAAGAAAAACTGAAGGGTGATGTGGGAGGGAAGGATTAGGTTGATCTTGGAGCAAATTATAAGTCTGGTGCAACATCATAAACTGACGGGCCTGTATTGTTCCATATCAGCCCATGTCTGAATGTTGTCTGGGACTTGTCAGTCCTGAAGGGTCTCGGTGCAAAATGTTAAGGGTCAGTCCATGACCTCTACTGTCGCGATGAGGCCACACTCATGTTGGAGGAGAAACACTTTATATTCCGTCTGGGTAGCCTCTAACCTGATAGTATGAACATTTATTTCTCGAACTTCTGGTAATTGCCTCCCCTCCTTCACCATTCCCATTTCCCCCTCCTACATCTCCATCACCTCCATCTAGTGTTCCTCTCCTTTTCCTTTCTTCCATGGTCTTCTACCCTCTGTCAGAACCACCTTTCTCCAGCCGTTTATCTGTTTCACCTATCACCTTGTGCTTCTTCACACAGCTTTAGACCATCCGGACAACACAAACACCTATGTTAGGATGCTGTTCATCAACTATAGCTCAGCATTTAATACCATCATTCCCACAGTCCTGATTGAGAAGTTGCAGAACCTGGGCCTCTGTACCTCCTTCTGCAATTGGATCCTTGACTTCCTAACTGGAAGACCACAATCTGTGCAGATTGGTGATAACATATCTTCCTCGCTGACGATCAACACTGGTGCATCTCAGGGGTGTGTGCTTAGCCCACTGCTCTACTCTCTATATACACATGACTGTGTGGCTAGGCATAGCTCAAATACCATCTATAAATTTGCTAATGATGCAATTATTGTTGGTAGAATTTCAGGTGGTGACAAGAGGGCATACAGGAGTGAGATATGCCAACTAGTGGAGTGGTGCTGCAGAAGCAACATGGTACTCAATACCAGTAAGACGAAAGAGCTGATTGTGGACTTCAAGAAGGGTAAGATGAAGGAACACATACCAATCCTCATAGAGGGATCAGAAGTGGAGAGAGTGAGCAGTTTCAAGTTCCTGGGTGTCAAAATCTCTGAGGATCTAACCTGGTCTCAACATATCGATGCAGTTATAAAGAAGGCAAGACAGCAGCTATACTTTATTAGGAGTCTGAAGAGATTTGGTATGTCAACAAATACAAATTCTATAGATGTACCATGGAGAACATTCTGACAGGCTGCATCACTGTCTGGTATGGAGGGGCTACTGCACAGGACCAAGAGAAGCTGCAAGGGTTGTAAATTTAGTCAGCTGTATCTTGGGTACTAGCCTACAAAGTACCCAGGACATCTTCAAGGAGCAGTGTCTCAGAAAAGCAGTGTCCATTATTAAGGACCTCCAGCACCCAGGGCATGTCCTTTTCTCACTGTTACCATCAGGTAGGAGATACAGAAGCCTGAAGGCACACACTCATCGATTCAGGAACAGCATTCCCCTCTGCCATGCGATTCCAAGGGACACTGAACCCTTGGACACTACTTCACTCTTTAATATATAGTGTTTTTGCACAATTCTTAATCTACTCAATACACGTTTACTGTAATTTATTTATTATTATTTTATTTTTTTCTTTCTGTTATGTATTGCATTGCACTGCTGCTGCTAAGTTAACAAATTTCACGCCACATGCCAGTGATAATAAACCTGATTCTGATCCACCTTCTTAGCCTGACTTCCTTCTCCAGTCCTGGTGAGGAGTCTCGGCCCAAAACGTCACTGTTCAGTCTTTTCTATAGAGACTGCCTGACCCGTCGAGTTTGCCAAGCAGTTTGTGCACCGCCTGTTCATTCCATAGATGCTGTCTGACTTGCTGAATTACTCCAGATGTCCTGCATCCGCCGAGTTTACCTCAAGCTGCCCGCCAGGTCCACACAGGCGGAAGTGACGACACGGGAGGGGGCTGGACCTCCGGTACGTGCCTTGTTTGCAAGTTGCTCGTGGCGAGGAGGAAGTGCGTCACGTCAACATGGTGCGACCTGAGAGAACGGTGTTGAACGCGGCTCCGGGCGTCGCCGACTTCAGGGGGTGAGCGGCATTACCGGCGGAGCTGGGGGAGGGGGTGAAGGCGAGACGCTTTATTTGGGGTTGCTGCGCTCCACTTTCGGATTTAAAGCGAATAAATGTCAGGTATTAAAGTACCGTGCTGTGACGTCGCGTTTTCAGGACGGTATGAGTGCTGACGTTCATCCAGTTCCAGCCAGTCAGAAATCAGGGATCCTGCACGTTGCGATTGGCGTGGTCCGTGTGGCACCGCCCCCGTGAGTTCGGTGCTTGTGACTTCTGCAGCCATGGACGTTGTTATCCTCCTGATACAGCTACCTTTCAGTCTTCAGGGCACCTGAGTCTTTGCAGAGTGGTGTAGCTGCTGTGTTCACTACACTTGCAGTGCTGGACCCCTGACCCCCGACCCCGAGGAAAGGTCTTGGCCTGAAACGTCGACTGTTTATTCTGCTCCGCAGATGCAGCTTGACCTGTTGAGTTCCTTCAGCCCAGCAGCTTGTGCGTGTTCCTCGGGTCATCCCTGTGTGGGTTGTTACTGGGTAGTCTTGTTCACTCCTGCATTGCAAAAATGAGTAGATCAGTAGGTTACTCGGCCAGTCAATCCACCCCCTCCCCCCCGTTGTGTGTAAGTGAGTGATAGAATTTAGGGGGAGTTGAAGAGTGAGGTGAATAAAATATTGGGTTTACTTGGGATGTGTGTAAGTGGATAGTTGATCATCAGTTTGGACAGAGGGACCTGTTGCCAGACCCTCTCGCTATGAATGTTTCTTCCTCATTTTTTATGGTTAGGGAACATTGGACAAGAGTTTTTGTTTTTAATACTTATTTCACATTTTTGTTTCATTTCTAAATTCCTGAATGCATGAAAAATGCTGTAACTTGTGATTTCCATTCAAGCAACATTTGGTTTGACCAAGGTCCTGTTTCTTATATTTAAAAAAAAAACAACATATCAGCCAAATAAACCCCATTATGAACTGCTCTGTTGAACAATTCATTGTCCAAACAAACATGACCTTCCTGTGTGAGCTAGTGATGAAATTCCTAAAGTGAAGACTGGCAAGTTGAATTATTGAAATAGGCTATTGTTCTAATAAACCTAAAATAATTCTTGACATGGTGTTGTGCCACGGTAACATAGTGGTTAGTGCGACACTATTACAACAGCTTTGGAGTACAATTCAGATGGGATTCCTCTTAGGAAGTTTGTGTGTTTTCCCCTTGGGTTTCTCTGATATGGAGCTGATGCAGGTTCTCATTAAGATCTAACATGGTCGCCAGTGTACCTTCACCAAAATGATTGTCATACATTTCTTTATCCCAGGTAGTGAAGTAAAAGCCCAAAAATTTTTGTATCTCACCAGTAATGCGCACGGACACAGGAATGGTTAAGTTGAAGGAAAGTCTGAACAAATTGTTAATAGAACAGGTCAAACACAGAAGCAAACGTGGTTTTACTTCACACACAGAATGGTGAAGTTTCCAGACAAAAACTTTACATCGTGTGGTGTGTCTCATAGTCTTCTGTTTCTTTAAGAAAATTCAATTATGGAAAATTAAAGTAGTTTATGACAAAGACGCTCATAATATCAGCCACTGTAGCATACTGGTTAATATTTCTCTGTTACAGCTTGGACTAGGGTTCAGAGTTCAACCCTGGCGTCCACTGTAAGGAGTTTGTACGTCCTCCCTGTGGAATTTGTGGGTTTCCTCCGGGTGCTCGAGTTTCCTCCCACCATCCAAGGATGTACTGATAGTAGGTTAATTGATCATTGTAAATTGTCCTTTGGTTAAGCTCGGGTTAAATAGGTGGGTTGCTAGATTATTGGGCTAGAAGAGCTTGTTCCACGCTCTGTTTCAAAGTGAATAACTCTTATTGCTCCTTCTAAGCATTTAATGTTTCTTTCCAAGTTCCCGAGTTCCCCTTTATATTTCAGTAGAATGTTTAAATGCCAGTCAAAGTGACACTTCTACAGACATTTATTATAATGCATCTTGAAAATTTTCACCAAAATTTGTTTTTCTGTAAAGTGTCACTGCTATCTCTTGCTCCCAGGTGACATTTGATTGCAAGGTAGATTATTTACTAAAATTGATCAGAGATTTCAGATTACATTCTATATTCCTTCAATCTGTCAGGCTCTTGCTTTAACAATCCATCAGCTCGTGTTAAATTGTTTTATCTCGTAATGCTAATTCTAAAAAGCCCAACGACTCTGTCTTTGCACTAATTTGAATATGAATTGCAGATTCTTAATATTTTTCACAAATGGTTTGGACAATCACAGTCAGATTTATTATCACTGACGTGGAATTTGTGGCTGTTACACTGCAAGGGCATAAATATATAAATTTTAAAAAGTATAACAAAAAAGGAATAATAAGGTCATTATCATGGATTCACAGATATGCCTAGACAATCTAACCTTTGGTTACTAAATCTTAACTTTCTGCTTTCTTGAACATTTGTTAATCTAAGATCCCAACAGTTCGAAACCTAACTTCAGTTCACAAAAATTAAAAAGTATAAGTCTGTGGTAAATCACATTTCTCTGACAGATAGGGTGCAAACCATAATGAGCAGCCAGAGATCTGATCTTTTCAATTTGTTGGTACGAATGGCTTTTTTCATCACTATTATTTCTAGGGTCACCTTGTGGGTACTTCTAGCTAACTCTGCTTAAAACTGGTTCTGACACTGTTAAAATGAGGTTTGTTACAAACAGATTTACTTGCTTTGTGCAGATCTATTTACATTTTGTTGTGTCTTTTCAGAAATGACAGCTCATTGTTATCAGTACTGAAGACACTGCTGTTTTTCACGTTCCTAATGATTGCTTTACCAATTGGGTTGTACTTTGGAACAAAGTCTTATGTCTTTGAAGGTAACCTTTTTAACATGTTCCTTTTCTACTTTAAGAATGATCCTTTCAATTGATTTGAAGATAAACTTGATTTATATTGTAATTCATCTAATCTACTTCAAATTGTTATCTTGCCAAACAAAAGTCTCTGTCAGGTGGAGTCCAGAGTTGATGCTGGTGAACTGTTAGTTGTTTGAGTCAGGGGTATATAGTGATGATTTTGTTACCAATCAAACGAAACAGTGTGGGTGATGGGTTCTACAAGTACAATATTATGTTACAAGTGGCAGCACAACAATTCATTATTTTTATAAACAAACTAAATCAGGGGTTCATATGTTTTTTTTATGCCATGGACCAATACCATTTAGCAAGGGGTCCCAGATTGGAACCCCTGAATTAGAAAGCCTTGTATTTCGGTTTGTAGGAATGATATTGTTTACAGTGTAATTAGTAGCATTGGGTTAACTGAGTATGAATACAATGTGAGAAACGATAAAGGATAAAACATACATTTCAAAATGGTGAAGTAATGGCAGTACAAACTAAATTGGATTTCCTTGTTTATAAGTCTTAAAAATTCATGGACTGTCACTGTCATGGAAATTAAATAGAAGGCTTTCTGTTGGCTTTATATTTGGTCAGAAGTACAGTAGTGTAGAGTTAGGCTATTTTTTAAACAAAACCCAGACTGAACTACATTAAGATGAGGAGAGTAGTTCTGAGTATCATCCCTCAAAAATAATATCTTGTTGGAGCGGAGGGTGGAATCGAGGGGTGCTGCATTATATGTTTACCAGGTTGTTGCGTATTCTGCAAGCCTTAAGTATTGTTGGATATGATGTTTAAATCAAAGGTTCTTTTGAAAGTCAGCAACGAGGCATGAGAGTTGTTGCTTCACGATAGTTTTAAGGGTTGATAGAACAAAGGGAATAGGAACAGACATTGACAGGAGGTCTTAATACTTGAAGAGAGGATCTAAAGAGGGAGCCTAGCATAAAACAGAATCAGAATCCTTTATTATCGCCAAGTATGAGGACACACACAGGGAATTTGATGCTGGTTTCCCTGAGCTCTCTCTGTACAGACTTAAAAGCAAACAAAAACAATAGTGCAAGTAGTGCAAACAATAGTGTAGCTACTTCAAAGTAAATTTATTATCAAAGTACATACAGTATTGTGCAGAAGTCTTAGGCACGTATTAATAGCCAGGGTGCCCAAGACTTTTGCATAGTACTGTATTTGTCAGCGGAGACCGAATTTGTAAATCTGGTGGGAGCAAAGTTTACTAGGAATGGCGAATACGGAGCGTGGGAAGGGTTCCAGCGAGAAAGTGCCGGGGCGGAGGAGTGTAGGTGCAGACACACCCAGCCCTGAGACACACCAACCAATGTCATTTAATTCTAAACAATTGGTTTATTGATCATTACAGATTGTCTCTTTGGTGCCTCCTGTTCCATCCACTCTCCCTTCCCCTTTTCCCAACCTTGATTCCCCTCCCCCTGCCCTCTTCCCATTCTCAATCCACAATAGAGACTCATATCAGAATCAGGTTTATCGTCACTCACATGTCATGATTTTTTCCTCTGCGGCAGCAGTACAGTGCAGTACATAAAATTACGATAGTACAATTGAAAAGTCGAAGTTACCCTGGCTATATATATGTACTGAAGAGCTTTGCACACTACTTTATATCACCATGTACAACCTTGAGTTTCACAAACAAGAAAAATCTGCAGATGCTAAAAATCCAAGCAACACACGCAAAATGCTGGAGGAACTCAGCAGGTGAGGCAGCATCTATGGAAAAGAGTAAACAGTTGATATTTTGGGCTGAAATGCTTCAGTACTCGTGGAAAAAAAAGCTGAGAAGTCAGAGTAAGAAGGTGTGTGGAGAGGAGGATGAAGTACAAGGTGGTAGGTGATAGGTGAAACCGGGAGAGGAGGAGGGCTGAAGTAAAGAGCTGGGAAGTTTATTGGTGAAAGAGATAAAGGGCAGGAGAAGGGGGAATCTGATACAAGAGGACAGAAGGCCGTGGAAGAAAGTGAAGGAGAGGAGCACCAGAGGGAGATGCTGGGCAGGTAAGGAGATAAGATGAGACACGGAATTTGGAATGGTGAAGTGGGGTCCAATTACTGGAAGTTTGCGAAATCAATGATCGTGCCATCAGGTTGGTGGCTACATAGACGGAATGTCTGGTGTTGCTCCTCCAACCTGAGAGTGGCATCATCGTGATAGGTGGGGAGGCCATGGACTGACACGTCAGAATGGGAAGTAGAATTAAAATGGATGGCCACTGTGAGATCCTGTTTTTTCTGGCAGATAGAGTACAGGTGCTCAGTGAGGCGATCTTCACTTCCTTGGTCTTTATTGAAGCAAGCTGTAAACCTGTTTCATAGCTGTCACACTCACTTCAGTCACTAGAGGTCGCTGTAGAGACAGTCACATCCATCCTGTGATTCTGGAGTTCAGATAGTGTTGCTGTTACCAGAGTCTATCTGATTTAGGCTGTAATGCTCCGGAGTTTAAAAGGTGGCACTGTATAGGGAGACTGTTCAATGTGAGTTGTAATTCCTCAGCTGGAGTTCAGAAGTACTTCTGTGCTGTAGTGTTCTATGACTAATCACTTGCATCATTTTACCAAGCAGCATAGGCAAATTCTTGATCATATTGCAATCTTTCGAGTTTTGCCTTGTGCAATAAATAGTCACAGAGCACTAGAGCACAAAAATAGGCCCTTTGGCACATCTAGTCCATGCCTAGTCCAATCAACCTGCACCTGGACTGTAGTCCCCCATACCACTTCCTTCCATCTACCAAGAATATGAAAAAGAAATATATATTTCTGTCGCAGTATTAGTTCTCATTTTGAGGTACATTTTAATAGGCTGAATACCAAGTCGTGTTTAAAGCCCTTAACAGTTATTACAACGACAATCCAAAAATAGTTAACTGAGATGTGTACTGAAACTACATGCATGCAAGTGTTGGCTATTTTGCACTTTGTTACACCAACCCTTCAGATTGCTGGCTTTCAATTTAACTGTGATTTAATAAGCAGCTTGGAATCTCTTTTTATGAAATGTCTTTTCTCTCCCATGCTAATCATTTGGTAAACACAGAAATGGGATCCACAAGGACATACACACCAATGAGATAGAAATGAGTAACTACTCTGTCCTGGGCGTATTGGCTCACACTAATAGAAATGTTCAGATCTCCACAGTCATGTGTACAAGTGTAGAATTCCCAAAGTTGCTGGCAGATTAGTAGGAACAGTTTTGCTGTCATTACCTTACTTGATATGGACAGTTAATCGTGTTCAACAGTCTGCTGGAAGAACCTAGTGGGTCAAGTAGTATCTGTAGTAGGAAAGAAATTATCAGTATTTACCTTTGAAACTGTGCGTCAGAACCAAGGTTTCATCTAATTTTTTTATAGCTGCTTGGACCAACCGTTGCTTTGAGCAGGAGATTTTTACATGTCTTGAAAACTGCGCATCAATTTAAATGTTATGCATATTACTGTATCAGTGTTGAGTGGGCCAGAAGTTATTAACAATGAGCTACCGTATCCATTCTGTGTATATTGTTACAATTTGTAACAGTGTTGTAACTTGTAACTAACAATATAATTATATTGAAGCTATGAAACATTTCAAAGTAAAGATTGTACCTTTAGAAAATTTATGGATTATATTCATTACCATATAATCAATTGCAGGAACAATTATATTGACGTAGATTTCCCAATTATATTAGGATAATTTCAAAATATTATTATATTATATATAAAAGATAATTCCAGCTGCGCGGCAATAAAGGCTATGTACGTGGGAGCATTTCAGTTGCTGCACAGCCACGCATCCACGAAGCTTAAAGGGAACAGTGGTCAAAACTCTTAACTTAAAACAGCAAGGTTTCAACCAGAAACATTGACCGTTCCTTTCCTCCTACAGATCCTGCTGAATCAACTGTGTTTCTTCAATAGATTGCTTGTTCTCCAATTTCCAGCATGTATAGACACTTGGGTTACTGTTAATCTTATTTTTCTCCACCTTCTTTATAGTTATACGCACCCTTATTAGTTCAACCCTAACTTTGGAATAAAAGAATTACATACCAAAAACTTTAATTGTACACTTTTTTTTCTTCTCAGGTACACTTGGGATGTCAAATAGAGACAGCTACTTCTATGCTGCTATAGTTGCAGTTGTGGCTGTTCATATTGTGCTGGCCTTGTTTGTATACGTAGCATGGAATGAAGGCTCAAAGCAATGGCGGGATGGCAAACAGGATTAAGTGCGGCTTCATTTGGATCAAGCATGAGGCAGCTGGCGTTTAAACTAATTCTAGGGGACGGTCAGATTGAAGAGGCAGAGGAACAACTGAGAGGTGTATCACGGACACATTGGACTTTTTGTTTAGGATTGGAAGGATTGGTGCAAAGTAAAAGAAAAATGGAAGTTACAGTAGCTGAATTTGACTTTCAAATGCAACGTCTATCTGATTGTTCCCGATCTATGTGATTTCTTCACCAGTTGAGATTCAAGATATGCCCTTTAAATGTACACCATTTACACTTTCAGACAGTATAACCTGGAACTTGAAAGGTCACTCTGTTTACCTTTAACACACCACTTTAACACTGACCTGTTTAAAATTGGAGTAAGGAATTGTCATTTGTTCAAAGAACCAAATATCAAAACACAAACCTTCCTGGTGCACTAGACATGAAATGGTGAATAATGAATATTCTTTCCAACTCGTATCTACTTGTACCTACATTTGTTGTTGTGATGTAAGTTATCTTCTCAATCGTAGATTCAACGAAAGTAATAGTGTTACCAGCAATAAAACCGAAGATACATTTTAGCATATTGCTTAAAAGTTTTGTTAGAGTATATGAAAGTCTTCTCAGTGTTCCAGAATATCATTTATATATGAAATTGTTTTGGAATTGTAAAAATCCAAAAGGCTATTCAGACTTGCCTTTTTCACCCTAGTCCTTGAAGGTGGCCAGTAGAAAGTGAAATGCTTCCAAATAATTTGTATTTTAGGGTGAGATCCTTCTCAAGGAGAACAGTTGTCTTTCAGGTGCAACAAACATTGAAACCAAGCTATGTTGTTTATATCGTGGCTCAAAAGGTGGAGATGGTGTGGTCTTGTGGAAAGGTTGCATCAGGGCTCTCATTGTGCAAGGAGCAATAACCAGTGTGGCCCAGCAGTTTGAACATGTCTCCCAATTTTTCGAAGACCAGGACCAGAGTTTGTTATTAATTTGTCTCTGTCTCCAGAATATTTGCATGAAACATGTTAAAAATGGGTTTTGAAAAGCTGGTATAGCTATAAAGCTTTTCTCTCATTCTCACCTGTGAAGGACTGAACTTCCTTCAAAACTGATGAGTTTCTATTGTGAGACTCTTAAAGTCCAAATGAACAAACCTGAAGACTATGAACCGTGTCTTACAGCCAAGAACGTACATAATTGAGATGGACAGTACTTTGAAATAGACCTGTGTATGGAGTATATTGTAGTTTAAAACTTGCTCCTTTTGATATTGTGGAAAACCCTCAGCAAAAATTGAGAATAAAGAATTAGGCAGGAAAATTAACATTTTGAGTTGTCAAGTTTAATCCTTGTCCATAATTAATGCTGTTCCACAAGGAGCTAGTGTTCTTATGTAACTACTGTGAAGCACTTAAAAGGTTTGAAACAAGTCTGTAATTTGTCTAAATGGAGTGTTTTACACGAGGAGAATTTAGCAAAAATATTTTGCACAGAGACTGATTGCTGTAGTTTTTGCTGATGTCTGGTTTTGTTTTTAATTTACTTGCATCGGTAGAGAAATAATAAGTGAGAAATTCTAATTTACTTTAACTTTCCCGTTTCTGTCCCTTCCCTCAGAGGGTGGAATAATCTTGGTTGCCGAATGATGGAATTTGCTTTGTGAAACATGGAAAAATGAAAATGTTTTTTGTAATCTATGTTACAAAATCTGATTATAATGTGAGAAGTATTTACAATTGTACTTCCCTCAGATGTCTGAAATTAAATGTATACTTTAATACTGTATAATTGGTCACAATTCATGGCTAATTTGTTCAAATTACTTCTGGTTATTTTGTTACATTCACTTTAATAGCTGAACTTTGGGACATGAGACTACGAATGCTGGAATTTGGAGCAAAATAGCAAAATGCTGAATGAACTCATTGTGTCAGCTAACATCTGTGGAGTGAAATGGACAGTCAAGATCAAGATCCTTCATCTGGACTGAGATGGAGGGATGAAGCCATATTTGAGCAAGAGTGCTAGCCAGATGAAGGAAGGAAGAATGGATTTAATGATAAGGACTGGGATCTGAGAGGTTGAGGCAACAAAGGGCTGCAGCTAATGGAATCTTACAGGAAGAGAAGAAATAGTCTGGAAACAAAAGGGAGGTAGGGGGTGATATAGCAGCTTACCCATGGAAGTGTCCACAAGCAGCATATGAGAGTATTTTATCTAAGGAAGAATGTTAATCAATCATTGGTGCAGGTATAAATTTACAGCAAAAACTGAAAGCCACTCCACAAGCAGCATATGAGAGTATTTTATCTAAGGAAGAATGTTAATCAATCATTGGTGCAGGTATAAATTTACAGCAAAAACTGAAAGCCAGTACTGTATGTCAAGCAGCATCTGTGGAGGCAAAGGGGTGATTGACTATTCAGGTTTTGTCCTTCATCAGCCCTTACCTGAATGCTGGTACCTCAACCTCTAATTTTATCTCATTTCTGCAGTTACTGCCTCATTGTAAAGGTAAGTAACAAATTTAAACATGGCTGAAAGTAGGTCAGTGCGTAGTTTTCCGGAATGTGTCTCTTCCGTTTTCTGTCGTTGACATATAGAAATGTTGAAAAATGGTTTGAGGAAAAAAGGATGAAAATCTAAAGAATTGGTAATCTAAAATAAAACTAGAAACTTAGCAGGTCAATGTGCATTTGTGAAAATGGAAATTTCATTTTTCAGTTTGAAGACCCTGCAACAGAAATGGGAAATAATGAATTTTAACCAGCAGAAAGGATGGGAGGGATGGATTTTACAAAGAATATCCAACAGGGTAACCCCGCCTTCCTTAATATATCCACCCTCTTTTTCCAGTCAAATTCTATTAGCCCTTTGTAGCCAAGCGTAGCCATTACTAATAAGTTGATAATGAAGCTACATCATTGATTAATGAGAATTAACATCAAATAAGAAATGTAAAGCTGTAAAATCAGAGCTAAAGGAATTATTGAGTAAGCTAGGTGGCATTTGTGGAGACAGCTGGGCTACCCAATTCTGAAACAGATAAATTGTTGAATTTGATACTGGTATTGGTACTGGTTTATTATTGCCACATGTATCAAGAAAGAATGAAAAGTTTGTCTTGCATACCAATCAAATCATGCCATGCATTGAGTTAGAACACTTACTACTACAAAGAAGGTTCAGTGCAGGCTGATGATAAGACATATGCTTATGGTGTGGTAGATTGTGAAGCCAAGAGTCCATCTTAAACGAGAGTATGATCTTATCGTTCAAGGATCTAATGAGAATGGGATAGAAGCTGTCCTTGAGCCTGGTTGTGCTCTTAGGCTTTTGTGTCTTCTGTCTGATGGGAGAGGGGAGAAGACAGAATGTCCAGGGTCAGTCAAGTCTTTGCTTTACTGAGCCTGTGAGAAACAGGCAAGAGGCTAATTTCTATGATGTATTGAGCTGTGTCCACAACTGCAGTCTCTTGTGATCATGTGTAGAATGTTGCCATAACAAGTTGTTATGCATCCAGACAGAATGCTTTCTATGGTACATTGCTAAAAGTTGGTAAAGGTTGAAGCGGACATGGCAAATTTCTTCAGCCTCCTAAGAAAAATCATTGGTGCCTTTTCTTGGCTGTGACATCAATGTGACTGGACTAGGACCTACTATTGGTGATGATCAAACTTGCAAACCTGAAAATCTCAGCCTCAACACCACTGATGTAGACAGGAGCATGTGCACTGTACCCCCCCCCCCCTTCTTGAAATCATTGACCGGCTCTTCTGTTGATGTTGAGAAGAGATAGCCCAGAAGGCTGCAGTGTACCCAGATGGAATATGAGGATAGCACAATATTATGAACCAAGAGGTCAGTACTGTGCTAGAATCTCATGTTCTCACATTGGGAAACCGAGACAGATGGTCTAGTGTTGGTGTTGAATGGAGAATTAGAATGCAAGGCAACATGAAGCTCGGGGCCACTCCTGTACACTGAACAAAGGTTCCCTGTAATATGGTCACCCCTTCTACATTTGTTTTTCCCATGGAAAGAGACAACATTGTGAATATCAAATACAGTACACTAGACTGGAAAAAGTGTAATTGGATTGTTACTTCACCTAAAAAGAACTTTTTGGGTCTTTGGATGTTGGGGAGGGCAAAGGAAAGGGGGCAAGTGTTACATCTCATGCAAATGCATGAGAAACTGACTTGAGAAGGGGAATAGTTTGTGGAGTTAGTAGAGCAGGGAGTCACAAAGTCAATGGGGAGGGCACAGAAAGATGTGCCCTATGATGGAATCTCATTGAAGGTGCAAATTAGAAAGTTGAAACATGGAGGCTGGTAGGGTTGAAAGTGAGAACTAGGGGAGATGAGGAAAACAGTTGAGATGCAGTCAATGACTCATCTATGGTAAAGGGGAAGGTAAGTTTCAGAACGTAACTTCAAAGGCAAAATGTTACATAAGATAGTTTTGACTGGCCAGAGAGTTCTAAGATGGTACATCATTTAATGAACCGTTCCATTCTTCCTGCATTTCCACTACTAATTGCTTACAGACTGAATCAATGTTCAGTGGCCACTTTGTTGTGTACCCCCTGCACTAAAAAAAGTAGATGTGTCGTCTTCTGCTGCCATAGCTCATTCCCTTCAAACTTCGAGGTGGTGTGTATTCAGAGATGCTCTTCTGCACACCACTGTTGTAATGTGTGGTTATTTCAGTTGCTGCTACCTTACTGTCAGTTTGAATCAGTCTGGCTATTCTCTGCACTCCCATTAAGAAGATTTTTTGTTTCTTGCACCATTCACTGTACACTCTAAAGACTGGTATACATGAAAATCCCAGGAGATAAGCAGTTTCTGAGATAAACAAGCTATCTTGTCTGGCACCAACAATCATTCCATGATCAAATTCATTTAGATCATATTCCTTCCCCATTCTGATGTCTGTTCTGAACAATAACTGAACCTCCTGACCAAGCCTACATGTTTTTATGCATTAAGTTGCTACCACATAATCGGCTGAGTAGATATTTGCATTTAACAAACCGGTGTACCTAATAAAGTTGCCACTGATTCTATATTTCTGTGATCCAGAGTTAGTGAATAATGAGCAAAATGCTGATTAAAGCCTATTCATTTCCTTGGAGATTAGAGAGTTTGAATTGATCTTTTTGATCTGACATTAAATTGAAGAACTGTTGGGCTTTCTCTGGACATAGATGATCCTTTAT
This sequence comes from Hemitrygon akajei, assembly GCF_048418815.1. NCBI lineage: Eukaryota > Metazoa > Chordata > Chondrichthyes > Myliobatiformes > Dasyatidae > Hemitrygon > Hemitrygon akajei. The sequence continues at coordinate 16,752,330 of NC_133133.1, read as the reverse complement.
CAGTAATTCACTTGAATCAGTAAAGTTGCCCTCAGTTTATCAGTCCAAGGAGTAATTGCATCAGTGAAAATAATATCTTATAACTTTGTAAAGGGATGTGGACCATCTTGCGTCAACTGACCTGAGCCCAAGGCAGCCTCTGTCACTGATTATTGCACACACGTCACTGATATTAATCAACTCAGCCACCTTCTTCACTGGGGAGAAGGCATTGAATTGGTACCTATAAACCATCTTCAGACAAGCTTCTACTAAGATGTCATTTACGTCAACTGAGAGCTTTGGCTTGATAATGGCCAAGTTTAAAGCCTGCCAGTTCTGATCGCAGCCTTTTTGACTAGATAGAATTAAAGTTGTCTTTCAAGTACCAAACCATTTTTCAAAACCTATCACTGGATAAGTTTAATCCTTCAATTTCCATCTGAAAGAAAAACATCCTCCTCTGCTTATTTTCACCAGAGATGAGATTTAAGAGATCAGGAGGAAGGGCTCAACACTAAAGAAGATCAAGATAAGATCATGATGAACCATCATGCATCCCCATGTCTCCTGATGATCCTTTGGTCTCAGTATCTAAAGATGACATGCTAAAGGGCTGCCTTCAAGTGAATCCGGAGGAAAGCATCCAGTCCGGATGGAGCATCTGGCTGAGTACTGAAGGCCTGTGCTGACCATCTGGCTGGTTTATTCACAGATATCACCAGATATGGTCTTACGGACATTTCAGGACAAGACCCTTCACCAGGACTGGAAAGAAAGAGGGAAAAAGTGAGAATAAGAAGGCGAGGAGAGGAGAAGGAGTTCAAATTCAGAGGTGATAGGTGAGAACAAAAGATTTTGCAGATGTTAGAAATCCAGAGCAACACACAAAATGCTGAAGAAACTCAGCAGGTCAGGCAGCATCTATGGAAGTGAGACTTCTTCAGGTCATGTGCATTTAATTGGACACCGTATTGGAGCAGAAGGGCCTGGTACTGTGCTGTATCTCCAAATAAAGAAGAGTTTAACCTGTGGTGCTGCCTTAATGGAGTTTGCATGTTGACTGCATGGGTTTCTCCTGAGTCTTCCAGTTTCCCAAAGGCATGATGTTTGGTTAATTGTTTGCATACTATAAATTGATAGTACACTCTTGAAGTTTACTATACATTACAATAAGTTTACTATGATTTACTTTGGGATGGCAGGGGAATCAGGATAATGCAACAGACATTTGACAGAGAATAGGTTACAAGGAAGTGAGGCTGATGAAATGCTAGCATGGATTCAAAGGGCTGAAAGATCACCTCTCTTATAAGAAAATATGATAAGCTCTCAATTGCTTTGAATATATCCATGGAGTGCACCCACAGATGATCTTAAGGTATGGAATATTATAAATTTCAGCTTTCTGTGTAAGGAGAACGGACTCCTCTAGTCCTCAATGGCCCCAAGAGGATAGCGCGATCATGTAGTGAAACACAAAGCTGAAATGTTTAAAAAAAACAGGGGTTCTCAACCCTTTTTATGCCATGGACCCCTATCTTTAACTGAGGGGTCCGTAGACCCAGGTTGGAAACTCTGGTTTAAAGTAAACATGAGGGGGATCCTCTTCACTCAGAAGGTGGTGAGAGTACAGAATGAGCTGCCAATGTAAGTGGTGGATGCAGGTTTGTGTTCAACATTTAAAAGAAATTTAAGTAGCTACAGGGATAGGAAGAGTATGGAAGACTGTACAGAGGTGCATGTTGATGGGACTAGGCACTTTAATAGTTTGGAATGAGCTGAAGAGGCCAAATGGCCTGTTTCTGTGCTGTTCTGTAACTCTGTGATTCTATGACATCATCCGTTGCAGTGACGGACTGCATCATGTGATCAACCAGGTATTGAAACTGTAAACACTAAACCTCAGCTATTGCATTGATGCAACTGAAACAAGACTACCTGTCACACAGGGAAATTCAGAAAGTCCATCTGGATGAGCTGAACCAGTGACACAAGTATTTCCATTCTTCGTTCTTCCTGTCAATCAAACTTGGATAAGTTTACTGAGACTTGAGATATTTGTCATGTATCAGTGATTTGGATGAGAATGAAAGTGCCAAGTCTGGTAAGTTTACAGATGTACAGTGATGAAGGTCGTCTAAGGTTACAACAGAATCTCACTCAACTGGGAAAGGTAACACATGAATGGCAGATGGATTTTAACTTGGACAAGTGTAAAGTATGTTAGGAAGTTAAACTGGGGAAAGACATAAGAGCATAAGACATAGCAGCAGAATTAGGCCATTCAGTCCATTGAATCTGCTCATATTCCATCATGGCTGCCCCATTCTTCTGCCTTCTCCCCATAACCTTTGACACCCTTACTAATCAAGAATGTATCAATCTCTGCTTTAAATATACCCAATGACTTAGCCTTAACAGCCATCTGTGACACTGAATTCATTATGCTCTGGCTGAAGAAATTCTTCCTCATCACTATTCTAAAGGGATGTACTTCTATTCTGAGTCTGTGCCCTCTGGTCCTAGACACCCCTAAAGGAAACATCCTCTCCACATCCGTTCTGTCTAGGCCTTTCAAAATTTGTTAGGTTTCAATGAGATCCCCTTCATTCCTCTAAACACAAGTGAGTACAGGCCCAGAACCATCAAACGCTCCTCAAATATTAACCCTTTCATTCCTGGAATAAATCTCATGAGCCTCCTCGGAATCATAAAATACATAATGTCAGGCTCCAGGGGTGTGTTGCAGAACAGAGGTGCAAGTAAGTAGTTCCCTGAGACTGGCAGCATGTTTAGACAAGGTAGTTCAAATGGTGTATGTCATGTTTGCTTTGATCAGTTGGGACAATACCACGGACTTCAACTACTGCACAGAGTCTTGCCATCTTCAGAAGTTTTCTAATGACTCTGCCATAGTTGGATGCATCAGCAAGGGAGATGAGGTGGTGTACAGGGCGACGGTGGGAAACTTTGTCACATGGTGCGAGCAGAATCATCTGCAGCTTAATGTGAAAAAGACTAAGGAGCTGGTGGTGGCCCTGAGGAGGGCTAAGGCACTGGTGACCCCTGTTTCCATCCAAGGGGTCAGTGTGGACATGGTGGACGATTACAAATACCTGGGGATACGAATGGACAATAAACTGGAGTGGTCAAAGAACACTGAGGCTGTCTACAAGAAGGGTCAGAGCCGTCTCTATTTCCTGAGGAGACTGAGGTCCTTTAACATCTGCCGGATGATGCTGAGGATGTTCTACGAGTCTGTGGTGGCCAGTGCTATCATGTTTGCTGTTGTGTGCTGGGGCAGCAGGCTGAGGGTAGCAGACACCAACAGAATCAACAAACTCATTTGTAAGGCCAGTGATGTTGTGGGGATGGAACTGGACTCTCTGACGGTGGTGTCTGAAAAGAGGATGCTGTCCAGGTTGCATGCCATCTTGGACAATGACTCCCATCCACTCCATAATGTACTGGTTAGGCACAGGAGTACATTCAGCCAGAGACTCATTCCACCGAGATGCAACACTGAGCGTCATAGGAAGTCATTCCTACCTGTGGCCATCAAACTTTACAACTCCTCCCTCGGAGTGTCAGACACCCTGAGCAAATAGGCTGGTCCTGGACTTATTTCCACTTGGAATAATTTACTTATTATTATTTAATTATTTATGGTTTTATATTGCTATATTTCTACACTATTCTTGGTTGGTGCGACTGTAACAAAACCCAATTTCCCTCGGGATCAATAAAGTATGTATGTCTGTCTGTCTGTCTGTCTTACTTGATTAGCTTTTTTAAAAAATCACATGTAACATCTGCTATGGGAGGGGTTCCTACTGCATAAGAGTGAAATAAGCTGCAGAAACTTGTAAAATTAGTCAGTTCTGGCATGGGTGCCAGACTCTGTAGTATCCAAGACATCTTTAAGAATTGGTGCCTTAGAAGGGGATGTCCATCGTTAAGGATCCCCACCACCTTTTAGCTTAACAAATTTCATGACATATGCCGGTGATATTAAATCTGATTCTGATTCTGAAATGTGTCATTTGCATCAATGACCAACACAATCCAAGGATGTGCTGGGGTTGGCCCACAAATGTTCCCAGTTTCTGGCATCAACAAAGCATACCCACAACTTACTGAAGTTAACCCGTATGACTTTGGAAAGTGTAAGGAAACCTCCACGGTCAGAGGGAGAATGGACAAACTCTTTATGAACAGCAATGGGAGTTGAACACTGGTCAGAAATCGCTGGTGATGTAAAGCATTACACTAAACACTACACTACCATGCCGCTCTAAGATGTGAGTATGCCAGAGAGGGTGCAGAACAGATTCACAAAGATGTTGCTGAGCTCTTTGAGTAATAAGCAGAGAACAGGTAGGCGGGAGCTGTTTTTCATGGAGTGAAGGAGGCTGATAGATGACTTTATACAGTGGTCTATTTAAATCAGGTGGATAGTCACTGTCCATTTCCCAGAGCAGGTGAGTCTACAATTAGAATGTATAGGTTAAGGTGAGAGGGGAAAGATTTAAAATGGAACTGAGGAGCAAATTTTTCTACACAGAAGGTGGTGGGTGTATGGAACAAATTGTCAAAGGTGATAGGAAAGGTACAATAATAATGTTTAAAAGACATTTGGACCCGTACGTGGATTGGAAAGGTTTGGAGGGAGATGAGCCAAATGGGATCAGCTCTTGGTAGGAATGGATGAGTTTGGCCAAAAGGGCCTGTTGCCTTGCTGGAAAACTAAATTACCCAATGATCACCACCAGATGGCGCTCGAGACAGACAAACATTGTCCTTTTATGCCTACAGCCCACGTTATCTGAATGGACCCAGTTTGCTGTTACAAAACCGGTTTCACTAATTCTGTAAATTAGGTTTCTGACTTATTTGTAGAAAATCTCAATGAAAGTAAATCTTCCTTGTTATTAAGGTAGTTTACCTAGCTATCTGGTGAACTGAAATATACTGTCAACATCAGACGAAACTTGTTGGTTTTAAATAAGATACAAAGACCACATTCAGTAGTGAAACTCAGTACTAGGTCTGAACATAACACAATAAGGCCCTTTGGCCCATGATGTTATGCAATCTAATATACACTCAGCAGCCACTGTATTAGTACCTAATAAAGTCAGCATAAACTGAATGTGCATTCGTGGTCTTCTTCTGCGAGGGAACCCACGCAGTCATGGGGAGAGCGTACAAACTCCATACAGACGGTGCCAGAATTGAACTCTGAACTCGAATACGCCCCTGTAATAGTGTCGCTGTTGGAGTGAAGGTAATTTCCATTGTACCATATGTACAAGGCAAAATTATGTTACAATCTAATGTAACTCAAGTTGAATCTTCACCCAAAGCAATTCCTTTCCTTTGTCACAAATGAATATTCATCATCTTGAATGTGTAGTGAAAATATTCCCATTGTACCATATGTACAATGCAAAACATTGTCCCTTTTTTATTTAAAGATTAAGGATTAGCTTTACTTGTCATATTAAACATAAAAACATACTTGAAACATAAAAACATCCAGTGAAATGCATTGTCTGCGTCAAATCAAATCAGTGAGGATTATGCTGGGCAGCCTGCGAACGTCAGCATGTCTCCAGCACCAACATTGCATGCTGATAACTCTCTCACCCTAATGGTACGTTCTTCTAATGTGGTCACGGGGAGAAAGTACAGAGAGCGGTGGGATTTGAACCCCGATCTGTGATTACAGGTGTTGCAATAGTATTACCCTAACCACTACACTAACGTGTCACCCCATAGTGCTGTTTGAATGGTTACAGTCTAATGTTTCCTAATGCAGGGTCTTGACCCCAAACATCGACAATTCCTTCCCTATCTCGGGTAGTGTTGAGGAAACGGGGAGTCTCAGAAGGACTTAGAGAAATTGAGAGAATAGGCAAAGCAAGTGGCAGATGGAATATAGTGTAGGGAAGCATAATGATCATGCACTTTGGCAGATGGAATAAACATGGAGAAATTCAAAAGCAGAGGTGCAAAGAGACATGGGTGTCCTCATGTAGGATTCCCTGAAGGTTAACTTGCAGGTTAGGTCGGTGGTAAGGAAGACAAATGCAACGTTAGTATTTATTTCGAGAGGACTAGAATATGAAAACAAGGATGTAATGCTGAGGCTTTTTAAAGCATTGATTAGAACACACTCAGAGTATTGTGAGCAGTTTTGGGCCCCTTATCTAAGAAACGATGTACGGCATAGGAGAGAGTCCTGAGGAGATTCACAAGAACGATTCTAGGAATGAAATAATTGATGTATAAAGAGTGTTTGAGGCTCCAGGCCTGCACTCATTGGTGTTTAGAAGAATGAGGGGAGATTTCAATAAACCTATCAAATATTGCAAGGGCTAGATAGAGTGGTTGTGGAGAGGATGCTTTCTATAGTGGGTGAGTCTAGGACCAGAGGGCACAGATTCAGAATAGGGTAGGATTAATTCTTCCTCCAAACCAAGAGTTAATTACTGAGTGTTGAATGGGAACACTCACAGTTACTTGGGTCCTCCATCTCCCCAGCCAATCTCCAAGGCTCTTAATAGTGAGTGAGGAACTAGAAGCATGCACTCAACACCGGAGAGCATTCTGTTTCCATGGAAACTCCCTTGCAAGGTTCACTGTCAGATTTCAGCAGTGCAGCATGGTTAAAAATTTACAAAACATCATTTTTTTTATTTTGATGATTATTTGTTGAATACTGTTTAATAATAATCAAGGGAAATTATGTGGAGGTAGTTTGGAATTTTCTGCCAGTACCCTTCCATGATGGGAAGTAGTGAAAAAGTCTCTATGGATTTCTTTCAGCATGAAGGTGAGTATCCGCATATGTACATTACAATAAATTGATAAGAGTATTACGAAGAACATGCCATACTGTATTTTGCTTTTGTGATTGACAGCTTTAGAATGAGCATGATAGATCTGGTCCATTGTCAATATCCTGTGCACATAAAGTAAACACAAGTGATTCTGCAGATGCCGGAAATCCATAGTAACACACATAAAATGCTGGAAGAACTCAGCAAGTCAGATAGCAAATATGGAGGGGAATAAAGAGTCGACATTTTGGGTTGAGACCCTTCATCAGAACTGGAAAGGAAGAGAGCAGCCAGGATATGAAGGTGAGATGAGGGGAAAGAGTACAAACTGCCAGATGATATGTGAGATCGGGTGAGGGCGAAGATGGTGAATTGAGAAGGTAGGAGATGATACGTGGGAAAAGTAAAAGGCCAAAGTAGAAGGAACATGATAGGAGAGGAGAATGGACCATGGTAAAGGGGGAAGAAGGAGGGACAAGACCGATGAAAGGTCTTGGCCTGAAATATAAGCTCTTTATTCTGCTCCATAGATGCTGCCTGATCTGCTGAACTCCTCCCACATTTTGTGAACATACATACCTAAGGTTAGTCTAATTTTTGCCTTTGCTCTCTTTTGAGAAAATCATTTAAATCAGTTTAAAGGAGCAAATATGACAATTTGCATCAGAGGTTCTAGAATAGGGTTTGGATATAAACAGCGTAGATATCTCTTGGAATTATGCAATTGGTGGGGAAAAGCAAAGAGAGAGTTCCTATTGACTGGACAGGATTTTATGCATGTCATAGTGGTGATGGGGCAGTTTCCCACTGGCACCTTTCAGAGTCTTATTCCTGTCATGTCAATGCTCTGCTTTATTCAGTCCCTTGTCACTTGGCACACCATTGCACCTTAAAGTTCAAAGTAAATTTATTATCAAAGTATGTATATGTCACCATATACGTCTCTGAGATTCATGTTCTTACAGGCATTCACAGTAGGACAAAGAAATACAATAGAATCAATGAAAACCCACACACAAAGACTGATCGCCAATGTGTAAAATAAGAATAATAGTGCAAATACAAAAAGATAAATAAATAAATATTAAATAAATAAAGCAGAGACTGTGAGTTGTCGATTTTTTGAAAGTGAGTCCATAGGTTGTGGAATTAGTTCAGTATTGAGGTGAGTGAAGTTATCCACTCTGGTTCAACAGCCTGATGGTTGAGGAGCAAAAACTGTTCCCGAACATGGTGGTGTGGGATCTAAGGCCCCTGTACATCCTGCCTGATGACAACAGTGAGAGGAGACCTTGGTGATAGATGCTGCTTTCTTATGACAGTGCTCCTTATAAATGTTCTCAGTTGTTGAGAGGGCTTTTCCTGTGAGGGACTGGGCCGTATCCATCACTTTTTGTAGTCTTTTCTGTTCTTGGCCATTGGTGTTTCCATACCAGACCATGATGCATCAAGTCTCTGTGCACCTATAGAAGCTGTCTTGGCTGTTAGGGCACATGTTTTACTCTAGCATTAGCAAGATCTCACCATAACTTGAATCAACCAATTCACTTACCTTGCAACCGGACAGAAATGAAGTGGTTACAAATGCATGGTGAACTCTAGTTTTCACCTGACACTGTTTTCACATTTACTTCCTGTCATGTCTTAAATTAAACTTCTTAACATGCCCCTCTGTCAGGCCTGTGCATGTGGCACCTCCCAGTCTCCACCCAGCTAATAGGAGTCACCTTCCAGTTGTTTCAAACTCTTCACCTGCAGCCTTTTTAAACACAGCTCTCATCCACAGTCCTTATTCACCCTTCAATCCGGCCAGCCTCAACCAGTTGCTGCTAGCCTTCAGTCACCTTGTTGCCTCTTGTGTTTAGTACTCTCTTGTTTATTGGCTCCTCGTGGCTTGTTATTTTGCAGGCCAATATTAAAGCTATCACCACTAACTTGTCTCTGCTGCTCTGATTTTGGGTCAAAGCTCCTCTACATTCCCTGACACCCTCCCCACCTTTCTTCCCCCCTTTTGCACCTCTCACCACCAAGGAATGAACGCTGTTGAAGAGGAGTCACAAAATACAGATCGGTTGTTGAAGATGGAAGTGCTGGAACTACTCAGCAGGTCAGGCAGAGTCTGAAGGGACAGAACAGGAGTTACTGTTTCAAGTTCATGACTTTGCATTAGAGCTTAGTTAACTCATTCTCTGGTAAATAAACTGCTACAGTTATGCAACAGTTCAAACACTAAGTGCAACATTTATATGCATGAGTCTGCATTGTGCCCATGAGTCTTGTATTTCATAAGAGTGCTAATGTATTCATGTTTGCGTTTATGTGCTACTACATCAGCTACTCTGAGGCCTTGCACCAAACTAGCTCACCCAGTGTTGATATGTTGTCCATGGGATACTCAAAGCGAATGGTGTAACATTCTTGATTAGTAAGGGTGTCTAAGGTTGCAGAGAGAAGGCAGGAGAATGGGATTAAGGGATAATAAATCAGCTGTGATGGAATGGCAGAACAGACTCGATGGGCCAAAAGACCTAATTCTGCTCCTATATCTTATGGTTTTATGGTCTTATGGCTGCCAAGCCAATGCTACACTCAGATTAGAAGAACAGCACCTCCATTATTTTTCCTTAGTAGTTTCCTTCCTGATGACATGAACGTTGATCTCTCCAATCAGTACGTACTCCCCTCTGACCACATGTTTTCTCACAACCCATTGGACCTCCTCATTCCATCTCCTTTCTCTCAATATCAAAGTAAATTTATTAACAATATACATATATGCCACCATATACTTCCTTGAGATTCATTTTCTTGCAGATATTTACAGAAAAATAAATAAGTTCAATCAAATTTATGGACATTATTCATAAACAAAGAATGACAAACAATTATTGTGCATAAGAAGTGAACATAAATAAATCAACAAACTAAGAACATGACTTGAAGAGTCCTTGAATGAGTTTGCCGGTTGTGGCATCAGTTCAGCTATCATCCATCACCCACACATTCCTCTCACTAGCTCCCCTCTTCTTCCCCTTCCCTCCTATCAGTTTCCATCCTCTTCAACACATTGTCACTTCCACCTATCACTTCCCAGCTTCTTTCATTTTTCCCACTCTCCCTCTTTCACCTGCCTATCACACCAACCCTCTCACCTAGATCCATCTATCACCTGCCAATTCTTGCTTCACCCCTTCCCACCTACCCAGCTGACCCAAAACGTTGAATGTCCATTTCCCTCCATAGTTGCTGCTTGGCCTGCTGAGTTCCTCCATCTACTTTTTGTTGAGTTACACACAAAGGAGGGGATGGCTGGTAGAAGTAAAAGGCTGAAGAAGAAGGAATCTAATATATCCACGTGGTTGAAGAGTAGAGAGCAGCAGAGATCACAAAGGGGGAACAGGGAGAGAGGGTCTCACAGAACTCCTGTCGAACAGAAGATTTAAATTTCTTCAGGGAAGGCATACCTCGAAGAGACTACACAGTGGATCAGCAAATCATAGATGTTAGATATCCAGAGTAATACAAAACGCTGGAGGAACTCAACAGGTCAGGCAGCATCTATGGAGGGGAATAAACAGATAATGTATTCGGCTAAGGCCCTTTATTGTGACTGGAAAGGACGGGGAGTGGGGGAAGCTGGGGAAGCAGAAGGTGTACAAGCTAGCAGAGGATAGGTGAGACCAGCAAGACTCATTGATCAGCACAGAGATGTTGGGCTATCTGCTTTATAACTATGATTCCATGGATGCAGGTTCGACTGTAACATTTAGAGAAGTCTGAATACCTACATAGATGGGAAGGGTATGGAGGGCTATGGTCCAGGAGCAGGTTGATGGGAGTACTAATAGTTTAGCACACACTAGATGGGTCAATTGGCTTGTTTCTGTGCTGTAGTGTTAACCATATAACAATTACAGCATGGAAACAGGCCATCTCGGTCCTTCTAGTCCATGCTGAACGCTTACTCTCACCTAGTCCCACTACCCTGCACTCAGTCTATAACCCTCCATTCCTTTCCTGTCCATATACCTATCCAATTTTTTTTAAATGACAAAATCGAACCTGCCTCTACCACTTCTACTGGAAGCTCGTTCCACACAGCTACCACTCTCTGAGTAAAGAAGTTCCCCCTCATGTTACCCCTAAACTTTTGCCCCTTAACTCTCTGTGGTGAACTACATATACCTGTGTGGACACCCCCCCCCCCCGCTGACTGCTCCTGTGGCTCCTCCCACGGACCCCTGTATAAAGGCGATTGGAGCCTGAGCCCTGGTCTCAGTCTCCAGGATGTAGTGTGGTGGTCAATTGCTGCTTGTTCTTTCTTCCAGCCAATAAAAGCCGATATCTCGCCTCACGTCTCGGAGAGTTATTGATGGTGCATCAATTTTATTGGCTGGAAGAAAGAACATGGAAAGTATTTTATGTCCGGAAAAATTAGACTTGGACCCCCAAGCCCCAGAAGCAGCTCTTGCCTTTGAACTCTGGCTTGCATGCTTCCAGTCATACTTGGAAGCGATTCCAGTGACTGAGCCTGCCACAATGTGCAAAATACTACTATCCAGAGTAAGTCCGAAAGTATTCTCCCTTATCAGAGACCTGCTGACCTACCAAGGGGCACTGGACGCCCTCAAAAGACAGTACCTACGGCCAGTGAACACCGTCTACGCAAGACATCACTTAGCGACACAGAGACAGTGACCCGACGAGTCGAGCGCTGAGTTTCTCCGAGCCCTACAGACACTCGTGCAAACTTGCGACTGCAGAGGACTGACGGCGGAACAACATGCGGAGCTGCTAGTACGAGATGCCTATTTTCTTTTCCCAGGAAGTCTGCCACTGGGACCACCAGTGGCTGACACGGCTTGGCTGACATCCCCAGGGCCAGTGCTGCTCCGGAAGCATGTGAGGAGCAATAAATACTCCCCGCTGGTCGAGAGGGTTCACCTTCTACATGCGAACCCCCAGTATGCCTACGTGGTCTTACCTGATGGGTGGGAGGACACGGTCTCCGTCCGCGACCTGGCGCCCGCAGGAGCAGCAGACCATTACCCCGAACACTCCACGGAAACTATGAACCCTGTACCCGAGGTGACACTGCGCACACCAAGCCCTACACAGACTCCTCACGACACTCCTATACCGGGCGTCTCGCACACGCATATACCAGGCGCCTTGCACACGCATGAGGGATCACTGACGCCTAGTGGGCTGACACCTCCAGTCAGGCCAGAACCAGCACAACCACCGTCTCTGGTGCAATCACAGCCGGTGCTACGTAAATCGCAGCGACAGATTCGACCACCTGATAGACTTAACCTGTAAATATACTTGTAAGAAACTTCGCCCCATGGGGACTCTCTTTTTAAAACAAAGGGGGGGTGAATGTGGTGAACTACATATACCTGTCTGGACATGCCCCCCCCCCCGCTGACTGCTCCTGTGGCTCCTCCCACTGACCGTGGCTCCTCCCACAGACCCCGGCATAAAGGCGATTGGAACCTGAGCCCTGGTCTCAGTCTCCAGGATGTAGTGTGGTGGTCAATTGCTGCTTGTTCTTTCTTCCAGCCAATAAAAGCCAATATCTTGCCTCACGTCTCGGAGAGTTATTGATGGTGCATCATTCTCGACTCATGTCCTCTTGATTGAATCTCCCCTACTCTCAATGGAAAAAGCCTATCCACGTCAACTCTATCTATCCCCCTCATAATTTTAAATACCTCTATCAAGTCCCCCCTCAACGTTCTACGCTCCAAAGAATAAAGACCTAACTTGTTCAACCTTCCTCTATAACTTAGGTGCTGAAACCCTGGTAACATTCTAGTAAATCTCCTCTGTACTCTCTCTATTTTGTTGACATCTTTCCTATAATATAGTGTTCTATGACTCTAAGCTGGTTGTAAAAAGGTCCATAGGGAAGAGTGATTTTAAGTTGACAGATTTCACACAGAGCTTGCAAGTGGAGTAGTTCACTCTGAAGTCATTGTCTTGGACATTATTAATGAAAACTATGAAGGTGTGAGGGGTGAGTTTGCTATGGTGATGGGAAGCTATATTGAAGGGCAACACAATAGAAAGAAAGTGGCTAAGATTTAAAAGGTAATACGCGATTTGCAAAAGAAAACCATTTGAGACACCATGAAGGATATCAGAACACAAAAATTAATAACAGGTTTGATCACAGACAATGTGGATTTATGAAGAGGAATCATATTTGACTAATCTACTAGTGCTTTTTGAAGATGTGACTAATGGGGTTAATGGATAATAGATAATGGGGCTCCAGTGGATTTTGGGAAGTTTTGTAAAGGTCCATTATAGGTTGTTCTGCTAGAATACACAAAATGGTGGATAAAATACTGACCTGAGAAATAGTTACCAGAGAGAAAGAAAAAATGGAAGTAATCTGGCTTCTTCCCCCTTCCTTTCCAGTCCTGAAGAAGGATATTGGCCCGAAACATTGACTGTTTATTACTCTCCGTGATGTTGCCTGACATCGTGAGGGTGTGGCATGAGCGGCCAGTGCAAGTGGTGCATGCAAGTTTGATTTCAATGTTTAAGAAAAGTTTGGATAAGTACATAGATGGTAGGAGTATGGGTGCAGGTCAATGGGAGTAGGTAGTTTAAATGGTTTGCACTGACTGGCTGGACTGAAGGACTTGTTTCTGTGCTGTATTATTCTATAACTCTATGACCTGCTGAGTTCCTCCTGCATTTTGTATGTGTTGGTCTGGATTTCCAGCATCTGCAGAATCGCTTGTGTTCGTAATGGAAGCAAGATCTTTTGGTTTGGCAAATTGTGTCTGGTGGAACACCACAGAAATTGACGCTTGGGTCCCTGCCACTCGAGATCTGCAGAAATACCCTGATCCCAAAGTTTACTAATGATATTAAACCAGGTAGGATTTTGAGAAGAGGCAAGCATCTGAACTGACTTCAAGGTGATACAGACAAAATAAGTGATTGGACAAGAATATGGCAGAAATAATGTAATGTGAAATATGTGATTTTTATCCACTTTGGTGTATAATAGAGAACATTTCTTAAGTGGTAAAAGATTGAGTAATGTTGATGGTCAAACAGAACATGGCGTGCTTGAACACAAAATCCTGAAAGCCAACCTGCAGGTGCAGCAAACGCTTCAGAAATTACATTGTAAGCTAACCTTTCTTTAAAAGAGGGTTTAAATATGTTGGAAAGATGTCTGACTGCAATTATAGTTGCAGTCCGGAGCAGACAGCGGAGTGAGAGGCAGCAGAGTGATAGGGCTTTGGCTCAACAAGCTTAGGTGGTAATGGGACAAGGCGAGGTAGGTTTACCTGTGTTAATTACAGAAAGGAGGAAGTATGTGTGTGAGGCCAGTTTTCTGTGCTCGGTGTCAGATGTGGGAAGTCCTGGAGTCTCCCAGCCTCCCAGATGGTCATATCTGCACCAGGTGTGTCGAGCTGCAGAGACTGCGGAGCATCAAGAAAGCTCACCTCTGTCCCAGGATACTGACAAACTTTTACCGCTGTACCATTGAGAGCATACTCACCAACTGCATCTCAGTGTGGTATGGCAATTGACCCATATCGGACCATAAAGCACTCCAGCGAGTGGTGAAAACTGCCCAGTGGATTATCGGCACCCAATTGCGCACCATTGAGAACATCTACCATAAACACTGCCTGGGCAGGGCAAAAAGCATTATCAAGGATGCATCTCACACTAACCGTGGACTTTTTAGTCTCCTCCCATCCGGTAGACGCTACAGGAGCCTCCGCTCCCGCACCACCAGGCTCAGGAAGAGCTTCTTCCCTGAGGCTGTGACCCTGCTGAACCTCACATCACAGCGCTAAGCAGAATTGCACCCATATTGTACTATCTCAGTACTTTTATATTTGTGTGCTGTAGCACTTACTTTTTATTCGCAGTTATTTTGTAAATAACTCTATTCTGGACATTTCTGGTTAGATGCTAACTGCATTTCATTTGGCTTAGTATCTGTACACAGCACAATGACAATGAAGTTGAATGTAATCTAATCTAATCTAATCTAAGGGACTGAGTTAGGGAACTGGAGATGCAGCTCGATGACCTTCACCTGGTCAGGGAGAGTGAGGAGGTGATAGAAAGGAGCTAAAGGCAGGAGGTCACACCGGGGCCACGGGAGACAGACAAGTGGGTCACAGTCAGGAGGGGGAGGGGGAAGAGTCAGGTACTAGAGAGTACCCCAGTGGCTGTACCCCTTGACAATAAGTACTCCTGTTTAAGTACTGTTGGGGGGGGAACAGCCTACCTAGGGGAAGCAACAGTGGCCGTGCCTCCGGCACAGAGTCTGGCCCTGCGGCTCAGAAGGGTAGGGAAGGAAGAGGAAGTCAGTAGTGGTAGGGGACTCTTATAGTTAGGAGGTCAGACAGGCGATTCTATGGACGCTGGAAAGAAACTCTGATGATAGTTTGCCTCCCAGGTGCCAGGGTCCAGGATGTTTCAGATTGTATCCAAGATATTCTGCGGTGGGAGGGAGAACAGCCAGAGGAGCTGCATCACTGCCTGGATCGGGAATTGCACCGTCTCGGATCGCAAGATCCTGCAGCGGGTAGTGAGGTCAGCTGAGAAGATCATCAGGGTCTCTCTTCCCGCCATTACAGACATTTACACCTGCAAAACTAACAGTATTGTGAAGGACACCACACACCCCTCACACAATCTCTTCTCCCTCCTGCCAGCTGGCAAAAGGTACCGAAGCATTCAGGCTCTCACGACCAGACTATGCAAGCCATCAGACTCCTCAATACCCAGAGTCTAGACTGACATCTACATCATTTATTATTATATTGTAATTTGTCCTCTACTGTGCTTATTGTCTTGTTTACTAATTATTGACCAGCCTTACACTGTTTTGTGCACTTTATGTAGCCCTGTGCAGGTCTATAGTCTAGTGCAGTTTTTCTGTTGTTTTACGTAGTCTAGTGTAGCCTTGTGATGTCTCATATAGTCTAGTGTCGTTTCATGTTGTTTCACGTAGCACCGGGTTCCTGGAGGAATGTTGTTTAGTTTTTACTGTGTACTGTACCAGCAGTCTATGGTCGAAATGACAATAAACTTGACTTGACTTGACTTGAGGTTGTGGAGCATATTGGTACCAATGACATAGGTAGGAAAAGGGAAGAGTTCCTGAAAAAAGAGTACAGGGAGTTAGGAAGGAAGTTGAGAAGCAGGACAGCAAAGGTAGTAATCTTGGGATTACTGCCTGTGCCACGCGATAGTGAGAATAGGAATAGAATGAGGTGGAGGATGAATGCGTGGCTGAGGGATTGGAGCGGGGGCAGGGATTCAGATTTCTGGATCATTGGGACCTCTTTTGGGGCAGGTGCGACATGTAGAAAAAGGACGAGTTGCACTTGAATCCCAGGGGGACCAATATCCTGGCGGGGAGGTTTGCTAAGGCTTCTGGGAAGAGTTTAAACTAGAATTGTTGGGGGGTGGGAACCAAACTGAAGAGACTGGGGAAGAGGAGGCTGGCTCACAAATAGAGAAAGCTTGTAGACAGTGTGAGAGGGAGGATAGGCAGGTGATAGAGAAGGGATGCACTCAGACCAAAGGTTTGAGATGCGTCTATTTTAATGCAAGGAGTGTTGTGAACCAAGCGGATGAGCTTAGAGCGTGGATCAGTACTTGGAGATATGATGTGGTGGCCATTACAGAGACTTGGATGGCTCAGGGACAGGAATGGTTACTTCAAGTGCCGGGGTTTAGATGTTTCAGAAAGGACAGGGAGGGAGGCAAAAGAGGTGGGGGCGTGGCACTGTTGATCAGAGATAGTGTCACGGCTGCAGAAAAGGAGGACGCCATGTAGGGATTGTCTACGGAGTCTCTGTGGGTGGAGGCTAGGAACAGGAAGGGGTCAATAACTTTACTGGGTGTTTTTTATAGGCTGCCCAATGGTAACAGGGATATCGAGGAGCAGATAGGGAAACAGATCCAGGAAAGGTGTAATAATAAGAGTTGTCGTGATGGGAGATTTTAATTACCCAAATATCGATTGGCATCTCCCTAGAGCAAGGGGTTTATATGGGGTGGAGTTTGTTAGGTGTGTTCAGGAAGGTTTCTTGACACAATATGTAGATAAGCCTACAAGAGGAGAGGCTGTACTTGATTTGGTATTGGGAAATGAACCTGGTCAGGTGTCAGATTTCTCAGTGGGTGAGCGTTTTGGAGATGGTGATCATATTTCTATATCCTTTACTATAGCATTGGAGAGAGATAGGAACAGACAAGTTAGAAAAGCATATAATTGGAGTAAGGGGAATTATGAGGTTATCAGGCAGGAAATTGAAAGCTTAAATTGGAAACAGATGTTCTCAGGGAAAAGTACGGAAGAGATGTGGCAAATGTTCAGGGGATATTTGTGTAGAGTTCTGCATAGGTGCGTTCCAATGAGACAGGGAAGTTATGGTAGGGTACAGGAACCGTGGTGGACAAAAGTTGTAATAAATCTAGTCAAGAAGAAAAGAAAAGCTTACAAAAGGTTCAGAGAGCTAGGTAATGTTAGAGATCTAGAAGATTATAAGGCTACTAGGAAGGAGCTTAAGAAGGAAATTAGGAGAGCCAGAAGGGGCCATGAGAAGGCATTGGCGGGCAGGTTTAAGGAAAACCCCAAGGCATTTTACAAGTGAAAGAATAGGACCTATCAAGTGTGACAGTGGGAAAGTATGTATGGAACTGGAGGAAATAGCAGAGGTACTTAATGAATACTTTACTTCTGTAGTCATTATGTGAAAGGATCTTGGTAGTGATGGCTTGCAGCAGACTGAAAAGCTTGAGCATGTAGATATTAAGAAAGAGGATGTGCTGGAGCTTTCGGAAAGCATCAAGTTAGATAAGTCGCCAGGACCGGATGAGGTGTACCCCAGGCTACTGTAGAAGGCGAGGGAGGAGATTGCTAAGCCTCTGGCGATGATCTTTGCATCATCAATGGAGATGGGAGAGGTTCTGGAGGATTGGAGGGTTGTGGATATTGTTCCTTTATTCAAGAAAGAGAGTAGAGATAGCCCAGGAAATTATAGACCAGTGAGTCTTACCTCAGTGGTTGCTAAGTTGATGGAGAAGATCCTGAGAGGCAGGATTTATGAACATTTGGAGAGGTATAATATGATTAGGAATAGTCAGCATGGCTTTGTCAAGTACAGGTCATGCCTTATGAGCCTGATTGAATTTTTTGAGGATGTGACAAAACACATTGATGAAGGAAGTGAAGAAGATGTAGTGTATATGGATTTCTGCAAGGCATTTGTTAAGGTACCCCATGCAAGGCTTATTGAGAAAGTAAGAAGGCATGGGATCCAAGGGGACATTGCTTTGTGAATCCAGAATTGGCTTGCCCATAGAAGGCAAAGAGTGGTTATAGTAGGGTCATATTCTGCATGGAGATCGGTCACCAGTGGAGTGCCTCAGGGATCTGTTCTGGGACCCTTGCTCTTTGTGATTTTTATAAATGACCTGGGTGAGGAAGTGGAGGGATGGGTTAGTAAGTTTGGTGATGACACAAAGGTTGGAGGTGTTGTGGATAGTGTGGAGGGCTGTCAGGGGTTTCAGTTGGACATTGATAGGATGCAAAACTGGGCTGAGAAGTGGCAGGTGGAGTTCAACCCAGAGAAGTGTGAAGTGGTTCATTTTGGTAGGTCAAATATGATGGCAAAATATAGTATTAATGGTAAGACTCTTGGCAGTGTGGAGGTTCAGAAGGATCTTGGGCTCAAAGCAGCTGCGCAGGTTGACTCTGTGGTTAAGAAGGCATACGGTGTATTGGCCTTCATCAATCGTGGAATTAAATTTAGGAGTTGAGAGGTAATGTTGCAGCTATATAGAACCCTGGTCAGACCCCACTTGGAGCACTGTGCTTAGTTCTGGTTTCCTCACTACAGGAAGGGTGTGGAAGCCATAGAAAGGGTGCAGAGGAGATTCACAAGGATGTTGTCTGGATTGGGGAGCATGCCTTATGAGAATAGGTTGAGTGAGCGGAGGATGAGAGGTGACCTGATAGTGGTGTATAAGATGATGAGAGGCATTGATCATGTGGATAGTCAGAGGCTTTTTCCCAGGGCTGAAATGGTTGCCACAAGAGGACACAGGTTTAAGGTGCAGGGGAGTAGGTACAGAGGAGATGTCAGGGGTAAGTTTTTTACTCAGCGAGTGGTGAGTGCATGGAATGGAACCCCATTTTTCTATATGGAGTTTTAATGAGACTGCACATGAAGAACTATATAGTTTTCGGCTCTTCTCTATGATTAATTTTTGTAACTAATAGGAATTTTTAAATTTCATGACATACACACAGTGGTCACATTATTAGATACCTCCTGTACCTAATAAAGTGGCCACTCACGGTCTTCTGCTGCTGTAGCCCATTCACTTGAGGGTTCAATGTGATGCTTTCACTAATGCTCTTCTGTACATCACTGTTGTAACACATTTATTTCAGTTACTGTCGCCTTCCAGTCAGCTTGACCTCTCTCATTAACAAGGCCTTTTCATCTACTGATCTGCTGCTCATTGCATGCTTTTGATTTTCCACCTTCTTCCGTAAACTCTCGAGACTGTTGTGTTGAAAATCCCAGGAGATCAACAGTTTCTCAGTTTCTGAGATACTCAAACCACCCTGTCTGGCACCAATAATCATTCCACAGTCAACGTCACTTAGATCACATTTCTTCCCCATTCTGATGTTTGGTCTGAACAACAACTGAACCTATTGACCATGTCTGCATGCTTTTATGCATTGAGTTGCTGCCACAGGATTGCCTGATAAGATATTTGCATTAACAAGTAAGTATACAGGGGTACCTAATACAGAGGCCGCTAACTGTATGCCAGTGATAATAAACCTGATAAAAGTGATGTACTTGTGACAGAGCGAATGCATCAAAGGTTCATGATACTGGGTCTAGGGTAGTGGTTTGCCCTGTAAGACATAGGAGCAGAATTAGGCCATTCAGCCCATCAAGTGTTCCGCCATTCCATCAGGTCTGGTCCTGGATCCCACTCAACCCCATACACTTTCCCTCTTGACATATTCTTTAACACCCTGACTGATCAGGAAACTGTCAAATTCCGCTTAAATATACTCCCGGACTTGACCTCCACTGAAGTCTGTAGCAGAGCATTCCACAGATTTACTAATCTCTGGCTAAAATATTACTCCTTATCTCTGTTCTAAAAGGTTGCCTCTCAGTTTTGAGGCTGTGCCCTCTAGTTCTGGATACCCCCAACATAGGAAACATCCTCTCCACATTCACCCTATCTATTCTTTTCAATATTCGGTAGGTTTCAATGAGATCCCTCGCATTCTTCTAAGTTCTAGTGAGTACAGGCCCAAAGCTGCCAAATGTTCCTCATATGTTAACCCCTTCATTTCTGGAATCTCTCCAATGACAACACCTCCTTTCTGAGATATGGGGTCCAAAACTATTGAAAATACTCCCAAGTGCAGCCTGACTAGCGTCTTATAAAGGCTCAGCATTATCTTCTTGTTTTTATATTCTATTTCCCTTGAAATAAATGCCAACATTGCAGTTGCCTTCTTTACCGCAGACTCAACCTGTAAATTAACCTTCTGGGAGTCTTGCATGAGGACTCCTACTTCCCTCTGCACCTCTGATGTTTGAACCTTCTCCCTATTTAGATAATAGTCCGTACTATTGTTCATGTTACTAAAATGCATTATTGTACATTTCCCTACTCTGTATTCCATCTGCTACTTTTTTGCCCATTCTTCCAATCTGTCTAAGTCCTGCTCCAATCGCATTGCTTCCTTGGCACTACCTACCCCGCCACCAGTCTTCATATCATCTGCAAACTTTGCCACAAAGCCATCAATTCCGTTATCCAAATCATTGACAAACAAAGTGAAAAGTAGCCGTCCCCAATACTGACCCCGAAGAACATCACTAGTCACTGGCAGGCAACCAGAAAAAGCCCCTTTTATTCCCACTCGCTGCCTCCTGCCTGTTAGCTATTCTGCTATCCATGTCTGTATCTTTCCGGTAATGCCACAGGATTTTATCTTGTTAAGCAACTTCATGTGTGGCACTTTATCAAATGTCATATGAAAATCCAATTAAATGACATGCACTGCCTCACCTTTGTCCACTCTGCTTGTTAATTCCTCAAGGAATTCTAACAGGCAAGATTTCCCTTTACAGATACCACGCTGACTTTGAACTATTTTATCATTAGTCTCCAATTACCCCAAGATGTCAACCTTAATAATAGACTCCAACACGTCCCCAACCACTAAGTTTAGGTTAACCAGCCTATAATTTTCTTTCTTTTGCCTTCGTCCCTTCTCAGAGTGGAGTGACATTTGCAATCTTCCAGTCCTCCAGGACCATGCCAGAACCAAGGGATTCTTGAAAGGTCCATTATCTCTTCAGGAACCTCTTTCAGGACTCTGGGATGTAGTCCATCTGGTCCAGGTGACTTATCCACCTTAAGACCTTTGAGTCTGTCTAGCACGTTTTTCTTTGTAATAACAATGGCACTCTCTCCCGCTCCCTGACACTCACAGACCTCTGGCACACTGCAAGTGTCTTCCACGGTGAAGACTGATGCAAAGTATCATCTGCCATTTCTTTGTCCCCCATTACTACCTCACCAGCATCATTTTCCAGTGGTCCAATATCAACTCGCACCTCCCTTTTACTCTTTATATACGGTAACTAGAAATAATGTTAGTATCCTGCTTTATATTATTGGCTAGTCTGCCCTCACATTTCATCCTTTCCCTTCTTATAGCTTTTTTAGCTGCTTTTTGTTGGATTTTAAAAGCTTCCCAATCATTCAACTTCCCAATCACTTTTGCAACCTTATATGCCCTTTCCTTGGCTTTTATACAGTCCTTAACTTCTTTGTCAGCCACAGTGGCCTTCCCCTTGCCATTTGAGAACTTCTTCCTCTGTGGGACATATCTATCCTGCACCTTGAGAACTTTCCAAAAAAATGTATCCATCTCTGCATCATCCCCTCCAGAATACCACTCCAATCCACCTGGGCAAGCTCCTCTCTCATGCCTCTGTAATTCCCTTTATTCCATTGTGGTACTGATACATGTGACTTATGCTTCTCCTTCTCAAATTACGGTATGAATTCAGTCATAAGTGTTCCTTTATATCAAGCTCCCTTATACGATCTGGTTTATTACACAACACCCAATCTAAGATAACCTTTCCCTGAGCAGGCTCAAGCACAAGCTGCTCTAAAAAGCCAACTCGTAGACATTCAACAAACTCCCTCTCTTGCAATTTGACAACAACCTGATTTTCCCAATCTCCTTGCATAATGAAGTCCTCCATTACAATTGTGCCTTTGCCCTTGCTACATGTCTTTTCCAGCTCTTTTTGCATTCTCAACCCCACATCTTGGCTACTATTTGGAGGCCTGTATAAAACCCATTGTGAGATTTTCACCTTTGTGGTTTCTTAACTCCACCCACAAAGATTCACTATTCTCTCACTCCTGTCACCTCTTTCTTAAGATGTAATTCCATTACTTACCAATAGAGCCACACCACTGTCTATGCCTTCCTGCCTGTCTTTTCAATATAAAAAGAGCTTTGATGTCAAGCTCCCAACTATGGTCTTCTTTCAGCCACAACTCAGTGATGCCGACGTCATATCAGCCAATCTGTAATTGTGCCATGCGTTTGTCCACCTTATTTCAAATGCTACATGCATTTAAATACAGCACCTTCAGACCTGCATTCTTCATGCTTTTGAATTTTGCCGCTGTTGTACAATTTAACTCTTTGCACTGTTTGCATTTGTACTTTGCTTGTGTTTCTTTACGTTCATGTTACACCCATCATCTACTTGTAAACCTGCTGGTTCATTCTCAGCTCTATTATCTGGTTCCCATCCCCCTGCCATATTAGCTTAAACCACCACCAACAGCTCCAGTAAACCTGCCTGCAAGAATATTAGTCTATGAGGAGATATTGAGTAAAGTACTGTGTGGTCTGGAGCTTAGAGAAAAATTATTCAGAGCTCAATAAGCCGGCTACAAGAAGGATGTTTCCCCTGGCTGAGAGGTCTAGAAAGAAGGGCCACAATCTTTAGAATTTTCTACCCCAAAGGACTCAGGGGTCTCAGTCGTCAAATTCATAAATTAATAGGAACTTTGGATATTTAGGAAATTAAAAGAAATGGGTAGCACAGGAACTAAGATAGAAGATCAACTATGATCTTGATAAATAGAGGAGTGTCTTGAAGGAGCAGGAGGCACAAGATACTGCAGATATGGGAATTTGGAGCATCTCTGCAGATTGAACAACATCTCTTTGACTGCTGAGGTCACTGGCCACATAATGGAGCATATGCATACCGAGACGAGTCCCCAAATGTTATGACTGTGACTGAGTCTCTTTGAGACTGAAGCTGGTCAGTATAAAGGTCTTCATTTATCACAAGTAACACACATAAAATACTGGAGGAACTAACAGATCAAACACTATCTATAGAGAGGGTCAACATTTTGAGTCAAGGCACTTCATCAAAGTCCCGAAGCTGCCGGACTTGCTGAGTTCCTCAAGCATTTTGTATGTGTTGCTCTGGATTTCCAACATCTGCAGAATCTCTTGTCATTCATCACAATATTCTCTTGGAGATTCTTTAAGTAGAGTTTGAAACCCCAGCTGTCCTATTCTAGTTCCTATTTCTTATATTTTCATGTTCCTACATTCTAGGAAGTAATTTATAGTCTAAATGGTGTATTTTATTAAAGGAATAAAATGATGTATAATTCAGTGTGGTCTCTTTTCATTGCCATGACTGTAGCAAATTACCAAACCTAACCATGGTGAATTATCTTTGCTGCTGGGCCAGGGAGGTTTGTGAGAGTGACAATTAACTTTTGCTAACTTTGCATGATACCCAGGACATTAAATTCAGAGGGAAATGGGATTAAGATGGAAAGCATTCCAAAGCAGTGCTGATCACAAAGCCGAAAGCTTCTGCAGGGCATTAATTGCATTTAAATCATCATTAAAAATGGATGCAAAATTTCAGTCACCCCCAGTGTTCAGAGGAAAATTTCCGATCCTTTAGCCGTGCACCACCAATTGCTGTTGCTAATAATGAACAACATGGAGGTGAGTTTACCTTTAATGTGATTCTTTGTAGGACTGTTTCCTGTGGATCATCAGGAACTTATAGAGGCAACAGAGCTGTGTAGATTGCTGAATGTTCCTTTTGTATCTGCCCCTACCACTATCCTGGCAGGGAGTTTTATCCACCTACCACTCTGGGTAAAGAACTTACCACTGACATCTGCCCCCCACACTCCCCTCCAATCACCTTAAAATGATAATCAACATCAGTACGTGTTATGTATGACGTGGGTGATCACAGACTCTGAGCATGATTCTTCATGACAAATCTTTCTATAGAAGTGGCTTGCCATTGTTTTCTTCTGTGGAGTGTCTTTACAAGACTGGGGTGGCCCCAGCCATTATCAATACGCTTCAGAGATTGTCTGCCTGGTGTCAGTAGCTGATACGCCCATCCACCACCTGCTCCCATGGCTTCATGTGACCCTGATCCGGGGGACGGTGGGTGGGTGGTGTAAGCAAGTGCTACACCTTGCCCAAAGGTGACCTGCAGGTTACCGGAAGGAAGGAGAATCCAACATCTCCTTTGGTAGAGACGTACCTCCACCCTGCTACCAAATAATAATAGCCCCTTATATTAACCATTTCCACTCTGGGAAAAATCCACTCTACATCGATTTGTTGGTCTTCCAATGCAACAAGACATCCATCAGTGAATGATGTCTACTGGCACATGCCAGCCCAAGATGCTGAGGGATGCACTGAAACTTGCTGGAGCCACATAAGCTGCTTGTCAGGAAGGACTACTTTCTGGGGCATTGCCACCAGATATGGAGGGGCCAAGGCTGGTGTGGAAGCATCTCAAACACATGAACACAAAAGATCCTGCAGATGCTGGAAATCTTGAGCAATACACACAAAATGCTGAAGGAACACCAGTAAATCAGACAGAATCTGTTGAGAGGAACAAACAGTTGATGTTTTGGGCTGAGACCTTCATCAGGACTGGATAGGAGGCAGGGGGCAGAATAAGGTGGGAAAAGCTGGCAAGGGTCTGGTGAGACCAGGTGAATAGTGAGAAGCTGGGAGGTGATAGGTGGAAGAGGTAAAAGGCTAAAGAAGAAGGAATCTGATAGGAGAGGAGAGTGGATTGTGGGAGAAAGGGAAGGAGGAGGGGCATCAGGAGGAGGAGATAGGCAGATGAAGAGAAGGGAAGAAGTAAGAAGGTAGCCAGAATGGGGAATGGAAAATGAGAGAAAGTGGAGGGGTAAGAAATTACTGGACGTTAGTAAATCAACGTTCATGCCATCAGGACATCTGTTTATTCCTCTCTACTGATGCTGCCCAGCATTTTGTGTGTGTTACTCTGGATTTCCAGCATCTGCAGAATATATTGTGTTTCTAACATTCTAGGTTTCTTCGCAGCTTCTGTCCATACCTTCTAAGCTTCGTCATTTAGAAAAGAATAATTTTTTAATAAACCACTGTTTCTCATCATTTTACTACAGAAGGAATTTAGAATGAGGCAAATGATAAAAACAATTACGGTTCAGTGACATCTCCAGTCTTTGAAAGTGGGTGACCCACTTTCAAAGACTGGATTTTTACATTTATAATGAGGCAAAGCTATTGGCATTTACAGAATGTAAAAAAAGTGATCTCTCCATCACCCACCACACCTATTCGCACACATACCAAATCTAAATGAAAACAAGAATGTGAATTATACAAACCCATTGCTGCTCAATCAAAGGAGATTGAAGTTTATAATGAAAATACACTCAGTGACCACTTTATTAAGTCAACTGACTTGTTAATGCAAATATCTATTCAGCCAATCATGTGGCAGCAGCTCGATGCAATAAAATCATGCAGACATGGTTGAAGTTCAGATGAAATATCAGAATGGGGAAGAAATGTGAGCTAAGTGACTTTGACCATAGAATAGTTGTTGATGCCGGACGGGGTGGTTTGAAATTCTCAGAAACTGCTGATCTCCTGGATGTTCACACACAATATCTAGAGTTGACAGAGAATGGAGTGAAAAATAAATAATTCCAGTGAGCTGCAGTTCTGTGGGTGAAAATGCCTTGTTAGTGAGAGAGATTGGAGGAGAGTGGCCAGACTGGTTTAAGCTGTCAGGAGGGAGACAGTAACCACAGGTTACTACAGTGATGTGCAGAAGATCATCTCTAAATGCAAAACACTTTGAACCTTGAAGTGGAATAACTACAACAGCAATAGACCACAAACATACACTCAGTGAATGTATTATAAGCACTTCTTGAAAGAAAATAATATCTCCTGAACCTAATATTTCTTAAGAATTAATAAAATGGAATTGTCATAGATTCGTAGAGAAACGCAGCACATATACCAACCTTTGGACCAACTGTAGTTCATGGCAACCACAGCATTCTTCCCTCCATATGCCTATCCAAATTCCTCTTAAATGTTGCAATTGTACCAACTTCGGCCACTTCTGACAGCTTATTCCAGGTACTCTCTGGTAAAAAAATTACCTGACAAATCTTCTTTAAATCTCTCCCCTCTTATCTCCTATCTGTGCCCTCTAGTTTTGGACTTGAGGGGAAAGTTCTATGACTGTCTGCCTTACTCACACCCCTCATGATGAACTTCTATGGGATTACCCCTCATTTTCTTACATCACAAGGAAGAAACACCTAGCATGACCACCTATAACTCAGACCATCAAGTCCAGACAACATCCTCGTAAATCTCTTCTGCACGCTCTCCAGCTTGACAATGTCTTTCCTGTAACAGGGTGGCCATAACTGTACACAGAACTCCAAGTGTAGCCTCACCATGACATAAACATGATGTGCTTCTTCCTAAACCCGATGCCCTGGCTGTTGAGGGCCAACTTGCTAAATGCCTTTTCACCAGCCTTGTGCTTGTGCGACCTCTTTCAGTGAGCGGTGCACTTGAACTCAAAGTTCCCTTATAGAAACATAGAAACCTACAGCTTATTACAGGCCCTTCGGCCCACAATGTTGTGCCGACCATATAACCTACTCTAGAAACTGCCTAGAATTACCCTACCGCATAGCCCTCTATTTTACTAAGCTCCATGTACCTATCTAAGAGTCTCTTAAAAGACCCTATTGTATCCGCTTCCACCACCTTTGCTGACAGTGTATTCCATGCACCCAGTACTCTTGTGAAAAACCTCCCTTTGACTTCCCCTTGTACCTACTTCCAAGCACCTTAAAACTATGCCCGCTCGTGTTAGCCATTTCAGCCCTGGGGAAAAGCCTCTGGCTATCCACATGATCTATGCTTCTCATCATTTTATAGACCTCTATCAGGTCACCTCTCATCCTCTGTCACTCCAAGAAGAAAAGGCCAAGTTCACCCAACCTATTCTCAGAAGGCACGTTCTCCAGTCCAGGCAACATCCTTGTAAATCCCTCTGATAAACACTTGTCAGTGCCCTGCCATTCACTGTATAAGTCCTACCCTGGTTTGACTGTCCAAATGTAGAACAAATGTGGACTGCAAGAAATTTGAATTCTTTGCATTGAGTAGCAGGTGATTAAGATTTGAAGACCCACTCATCTAAACCCACCCTTCACTCTCATCCAACACTCCTCCCCAGCCTTCCCCAACCCACCACCCTTCCAATCAACCTCCTCCTACCCCTTACTAAATCCAACCCTGTGTAGCCCCATCCTCATACCTTTACTGAAACCTGTACACAAGGGAGCATAATTTTAAGATGATTGCAGAAAAGTACACTGAGAGTGGAGGGTGTGTGGAACACCCTGCCAGACATGCTGGTAGAGGTAGGTACAATAGTGACATTTGAGAGACTCTTAGATAGACACATGGATGACAGAAAAATGGAGAGATATGTAGGAGGGAAGGGTTAGATTGATCTTAGAGTAGGTTAAAAGCAAATATTCAGTGGTCTGATTCCTAGCACACTGTGGTATTCTGTAAGGAGTGATTAGGTAGGATCTGTCCTTGCTCACTGTGGTAGAAATCAGATATATATTGGCTGGTTTCCATCTTTGTTGTCTCTAGTTTTTCATTGATTCTATTGTGTTTTTTTTTGTATTTACTGTGAATGCCCACAAGAAAATGAACCTCATGGTAATTCATGGAGACATATACTGTATGTACTTCAATAAAAAAATTTACTTCGAACTTTGAACTTTTTGAAGCATTACTTTTAAAGTTTAAAACAACAATTTATTCATCAAAATATCTATGCCATACAAAGAACTCAATAAATGGCTCTCCTTACATTTGTCATGCTGCTCATTCTGTACATTCTCAGTCAATGGTTCTATACATGTTTTTTTTTAAGCTGGTGTTTAGGGCAGCGATGAAGATATTGCATCACATAGAAGAAATCTTTATTGCTGTTTCCGTAACAATTTTATTTTGACTAGTCAGGATTCTTAGCCCTGAGCTGAATCCCCAAACCTGGAGGATTAGTGGACCACTCTTAGACTGACCTCTACCCTTTGACCTATTTGGCATGGGTGACCCTACCAAGAGCCAAAGCACAAGATGCTGACTCCTGTAATGCATGGATCTATTTATTTTTGAGTTATGACCCCTTAGCACCACGTATTGATCTGTTGTCTGTGCATACATGGTTGTCTATACATGTACATTGTTCCCTCTCTCACGTTGCAATATGAATACACCAGTTAAAACCATCTCCTGTGTGTGTGCTTTTATTTAATAAATACGTAGTTGTGCACAGACACAACAAATAGGCAGCAAGTACAAACCTGAATGTCAGAAAATATCACGAACTGCACCGACAGTTACAGGACGAAACAGCGAAAGTTAAACATCATGGACCCGTGAATAACAGCGAAAGATGCATTGAATTTAAAGTAAAAATAACGTGGCAATGGCTTTAGTCAGGAAAGTTGACAAATTTGATAGCGCTAATGATGGCTGTGAGTCGTATATCGAGAGGGTTGACTGTATTGTAACATGAACGACCTGGAGGAGCAAAACACAGCCCCTGCACTTCTCAGCTTAATGGGCCCGAGAACGTACAGTCTCTTAACGCAACCTAGTAACCCCTGCAAAGCCAACAAGCAAGACATTCGACAAAATTTTTACAATTTTACAGTCTCTTGAGCCCTAAACTGCTGGCTGCAGCTGAGGGATGAGGATTTTACAAAACAGACCAGTCAAAAGATGAAGGCGTTTCTGAATACAGTGCAGAACTGCGCAAACTTTCCCAGTACTGTGACTTTAGAGATGGACTTTCTGATGCAGGCTTGTCTGAACTACAGGAAAAGAGGTTAGAATGGGAAATGCAGAAGGATGTCCCTGAATAGTGCAAAAAGCCAAAAATTTTGTTGATCTATGATACAAATGACTGTTGGTTCAAAGAAAAACTCTGCAAAAAGTGTCACAGAGAAGGTCACATAGAGAGAGTGTCCAAGGCAGACAAAAAGCACAACCGAGTGAGAAGTCTCAAACACAAAACTCAGCAAACCCATAAAATTAGTGAATGTAAGACAGAATCTGACAACAGAGTCTGACATAGGAGAACTGTCATGCCTAGAACTGCATAGTATAACTGAAGCAAAATACAAAATCATTTGGATCACAATAGATGTGTCTGGTGTAAAACTGAAAATGAAGCTGGATACAGGGTCAGCTTAGTCTATAATTTCAGAAGCTGACTACAGCAGACTGTTTTCACGGATACCATTAGTGATGCTAAAGACCTACACAGGTGAAAAATTGTCTCCCAAAGGCAAACTGAAAGTAAATGTGATGTGTGGAGGCCAAATACAACAGTTAGAACTTAATGTATTGGAAAGTGGAGGGCCAGCTCTTCTCAGAATTTAATGGTTGAGAAAAATCCAACTCGACTGGCACTCAATCAAAGCTCTCAGTGGTGACATCAACAGGCGACTGCAGCCCAAATGGTAGCACTAACAGAGGCTGGCACAGCTGCTTAATGCTAATGAGAAGGTGTTTGAGAAGGGGATTGGTAAACTCAAAGGCATGAAGGCCAGAATTGAAATGAATGAAAAGGCAACACCAAGATTCCATAAAGCGCATTCAGTGCTGTACAGACCTAAAGTGGATGCTGAGCTGCGGAGCTTGCCGGCATCTGGAATTCTCTGTAAGGTTGAGTGGAGTGACTGGGCCACACCCATTGTCCTGGGGATCAAGAGAGGGAAGGCCGGAGCCGTTCCCATATGTGGAGATTTCAAGGTGAGCATCAACCCAGTGCTGCGTACTCTGCAGTATCTCCTGCTACGAATAGAAGACATTTTTGCATTTTTGGCAGGTGGGGAGAGGTTTTCAAAGATTGACTTGTCACAAGCCTATCTGCAAATGGAGATTGAGGAGACAAGCAGGAAATTTCTCACAATCAACACTCACAGGGGCTGTTACAGTATAATTGTCTCGTCTTTGGCGTTGCATCAACTCCAGCAATTTGGCAAAGAGCAATGGATCAAGTGCTCCAAGATATCCCAGGAACACAATGTTCCTTGACATCATCGTGACTGGCAAAAATGATAAAGAGCACCTCCAGACCTTGGTAAAGTGCTTACCAGGCTGAGTGAGTATGGCCTGCCTGCAAAGAGAGAGAAATGTGAGTTTTTCAAGCATGACATCTAATATTGTGGACATGTCATTGATAAACATGGCTTATATAAGTCACAAGAAAAACTGAAGCAGTGCAGCAGACACACAAACATTGCTACAGTGCTGCATCCATTGAATGTACAGTCATCCA
This sequence comes from Hemitrygon akajei, assembly GCF_048418815.1. Lineage (NCBI taxonomy): Eukaryota > Metazoa > Chordata > Chondrichthyes > Myliobatiformes > Dasyatidae > Hemitrygon > Hemitrygon akajei. The sequence goes on along the minus strand of NC_133133.1, from coordinate 16,721,672 downwards.
GTGATGACTGCTACCTGGTTGCAAAATTGGGCACTATTCCTAGGAGCCCACTCTTATGACATAGTGTTCAAGGGTACCAAACAACACAGCAATGCTGAAGGCTTGTCACGTCTTCCACTGTTGGCAACTGAAGAAGAAAAGTTTTCATACTGTGACCCAGCAGACGTGTTCTACAACACATTGGTGGACCGGTTGCTGTAACAAATTCTGAAATACAAACAGAAACAGGAAATGATCTGAAATTGTCAAAAGTCTATGAAATCACCATGCAAGGATAACCAACTCATGGTAATCCTGTGTTTCCAAAGTTCTCAGTAAGACGAGACCAACTGTTGGTATGTCAAGGAATGCTGACGTGTGGATCTTGTCTTGTGGTTCCCTCTACACTGTGCATCAAAGTGTTAAAAGTTCTGCATGAAGGAGACCTGCGTACAGTCAAGATGAAGAGTCTTGCCTGGAGCTATGTGTGGTGGCCAGGAATAGATAAACAAATTGAAAACTTGGTGGAAAGCTGTTCAGGATGCCTTAAAGTTCAAAATGCTCCCTCACAGGCACCATTACACCTGTAGGAGTAGCCATCTTCAACATGACAAAGAATACAGGTTGACTTTGCTGGGCCATTCGTGGACTCCATGTTCCTGATTGCTGTGGATGCTCAGTCGAAGTCGCCAGAGGTTATACCGATGAAGTCCACCACATCAGCAAAGACTGTCTCCACTCTGAGGACCACCTTCATCAGAAACGGCTTACCTGAACAAATTGTGAGTGATAGCGGACCGCAATACCTGTCAGAAGAATTCCAACTGTTCATGAAGAAAAATGGTATCGGACATTTCAAGTCAGTTGCTCACCAACCAGCAATGAATGGGTTAGCTGAAAGGTTTATCCAAACATTCAAGAAGTTCGTTAAAGCTATGGGCAAGGAAGAATTTCTCTACAGCACAAGGTGGACAATTTCCTTTTTGTGTATTGGAACTCTGTTCATGCGACGACAAATCAAACATCTGCAATGCTGTTTATGAGCAGGAATCTGAGATCTCGCATAGACCTCCTGAAACCAGACCTCCAGAGGGAACTACAGAATAAACAGTTCAGCCAGTTGCCAAGTGAAGCAGCAAGGAGCTTAGAGATTGGACAGGAAGCCTTGGCGTGTGATTACCAAGAAGACAAGTGGACACCCGGTAGGATAGCTACAAGAACCGGACCACTGGTGTACACAGTGGATGTTGGAGATGTCATGTGGACCAGATACTGGATGCTCAACAGAAGAACACACCTGAGTCGATTGCATCCAACAAGACGGACACATTACAGTCATCGGACTTTCCTCGCGGTAATGATCATGTCATTGACCGCAACGTGATAACGAAAACCGAGAACATTGTCTTAGACAAGACACCTATTGAACCTGATGCCACTCCACAGGCCCAGAGGCGCTATCCTGAAAGATACAGAGTGTCACCCAAAAGAACTGAACCTTTAGAAGTATGAAGTTAGTTAAGGAATATTATTGTAAAAGTATGTTTACTTGGAATATAGTTTGTGAAATGGAAATTGAATGTTTTGTACATATACCATTTTATATTGCATTAATCTGAAGGAGTAGGAAGGGTAATATATGGATCTATTTCTTTTAGAGCAATGACACCCCCCCCCCACCTTAGTACTACATACTGATCTGTGCATGTGCTGTTGTCTGTGGATATGCATTGCCCTCTCTCTCTCTCTCATTGCAATGTGAACACACCAGTTAATGCCATTTCCCACTTGCGTGCTTTTATTTAATATATATGTAGATGTGCATAGACCCAACAACCCCAGCCAACATAGCTCTCCACATCATTGAACACACAAGTCTTCAAACCCTACGACAATTTTGTGGTCCTCTTGAAGGTGTAGGATATTTTGTGTACTTAGTACATTGCTATTCCTGTGGCCTCCTAGTGTGATACAGACTACTCTATTTCTCATGGTCCTCATCATGGGCTGAAAGGCCTGTACTGTGCCGTAATGTTCTTTGGTCTATGTTTATCCAAGTCACCTGCGATACACCTCATCCCAACCTCAATATCCCTCATCTACACCACCCCACTCACATCAACCCTCTTGGAACACACCTCCATCCCTTGCTCCCCAGCACAACACCTCAGACCACCTATCTGTGTTCAAATGCAACTGTAAATAACATTTGGGATTAAGCTGCTAATTCAAGATTAAATATTCAGGATTCATTTATTATCAAAAATGTATAAATTATACAAACTTGAGATTTGCTTGCTCTCAGGTAGCCACAAAGTAAAAAACACAAAAGACCCAGTTAAAGAAAAAATAGAATAATAATTAAAATAAAAGACACACACTGGATGTGCAAGAGAGAGAAAAAATAATCATGCAAGCAATTGAAGTGAACATCTACAGCATTCTGAACCAGAATTGAGTCATCAGATCCAAACCCCAGAGCAGCTCGGAGTAGGCCCAAAGCCTCACTTATCAGTTCATCATATTAGTGGGCACGGAGCGCAGCAGCTGGGGCAGTCTTCATAGCCTCAGTGCCATGGAGATGACCATCACAGAGAATGAGTAAAATCAGCTCTCATCCCAACCGACAGCCTGGCGTTTAAATTGACCCAACAATGGCACAGCGAATGACTCCCCGCCCTGGAGCAAGTGAAATCAGCTCTTGCCTCCTATCTGGGCCGGTTGATAGAGGAGGTTTTGGAACTCAACAGTCTATCCTTACCCAAGGCAACACACACAAAATGTCAGAGGTGCTCAGCAGGTCAGAGTGCATCTTGGAGAGGAATATTTCAGGCCAAAGTATTTTAGCTGTAAAGCATGGTGCTAACCACTATGCTACCGCGTCACTGTCTAAACCTTTCCTATCCATGTATATACATGGATAACAGGGGTTACAAGTGTAACTCCACTAGCTAAGAAAAATGTGACAGAGAAAACAGGCAAAATGGATCAGTTTACCTAACGATTAATAGAAATAAAAATGGATAATGTTGGAAGCACTCAACAGGTCAGCCAGCAGCAAAACAAAGTCAGAGTTAACATTAATTGATGCAATCAACAAACTGCACAGACCAAACTTATTCATTTATAAATACATAGCTCAGTGCTTCTCAAGTGGGAGGAGGTGCTAAGGCACCTGTCATACACTCGATCAAGTCAATTAATTCCATTCAGAAGGCTTTCCACTGGGCATTTGTTTTTAATTACCGCCATCACTAAATGTTTACTGAACATGCCAGTTAGAGCAGATAAATGCATGTGAAATCTCTTATTTGTTTAAATAGTTACTCAGTCAAAGTATAGTGCAAACCAAGTTGATTTTTAGTGTGTGGAAATGGCTTCACAACTCATGGTACTGTTTTCATCATCAAAGTTCATGGTTCAAAATTCAAAGTAAATTTATTATCAAAGTAAAATATTCTGGTTCACTAATTCCCCAGGTTAGCTTCTCTGCTGTTCTTGCCAATTTCAAAGTATATGTATTATCAAAGTACGTATATGTCACTGGATACTACATTGAGATTCATTTTCTTGCAGGCATTTACAAGGAAATACAAAACACTGTAGAATTAATTGAAACCTATAAATAACAAAGATTGACAAGAAGTGTACAAAGTAAACAAAATACTGAGTTGTTGATTTCCTGAAAGTGAGTCTGTAGGTTGTGGAATCAGTTCAGAGTTGAGGTGAGTGGAATTATTCATGGTAGTTCAGGAGCCTAATGTTTGTAGGGTAATAACTGTTCCGGAACCAGGTGGTGTAGGACCTAATCTCCTATATCTCGTGCCTGATTGTAGTAGCGAGAAATGAGCATGGCTTGGGCAATGAAGGTCCTTGATAATGAATCAATCCTGTACGATCCTTAAGTCTCCTCTGTGAAGCTGCTAGCCCAAATATTATGAACAATTGAAAGATGATCTCTTCCTGATGATGTCGCCAGAGTTGTTCTATGATTCTTCATTGATGGGAAATGAATATACTGAAGGTGGAAACTGTAAAGTTTTGTAACCCTGAAACATAAAACTAATTGAAAGAAAAACACGGAGCCAGGAAGTGCGTGCCTACTTGGTATTTACTTCCTGCAAGGCATGCACTTATGATGTGGTGCTGTACCATTCACACACTTTTACATATAACCCGTAAAGCTTTATGTTAACAACAAAGAATGCTTAACAAAACAATATATTTGCATTATTACTCAGATATCACTGAAATATTGAATATTACAACAGAAACCACTTGATATATTCATTTTCTGCAATAACAGTGAAATATATTACAATGTTATAACTACCTTCGGAAGTTATGAGGGAAGCTTAGGCTGAATATTTTTTTTCTGAGCACCAACTCGTTGTAGTTACCTGGGTAAGTGCTTTTAGTAACTTAACTCTCATTTTATATACTTATGGGTGGAGTTGAGTGTACGTGACTACAATATCTAAAAATCTGAATTTTTGTAATGTGTTGATTAATGTGTCAAGTGTCTGTGAATGTCTAACTTTGGGTAGACATAGTGCAAAACATAAAGGGCCGTGTAAGTGAGTCCATCACCACAGTTTATTGCTTGTTTTCGGGTTTCTAGTGTTGTATTTGTGTGTAGACTTGATTAGGTTTTGTAAGATGTTACCACAAAATAGTTCAGAATTTATTCTGTATTCTGCAACTCCTGGGTAACTTTGAATGAAACATTATTTTTACTGTGGATTATAAATCAGTGCTTATTGTAGGGATATAACTTTGTCCTTGCTAAAATGTTTTACTAAATTAAGTGGTTGCATTGATGATTTCATTAGTGTCACATCAGTTTTTTGTAATGAGGCACAACATATTACTACTGAGGTGTTACATTCTGGAGAAATATAATACCATAAAATACAGGAGCAGAATTAGGCCATTTGGCTCATTGAGTCATTTCATCACATCTGATCCAATTTTCCTCACAGCACCTATCTCCTGTCTTCTCCTCATATCCCTTCATGTCTTGACCAATCAAGAATCTATCAACTTCTGCCTTAAATATACATTAGTGCTTGGTCTCCGCAGCTGCCTGTGGCAAAAAATTCCACAGATTCACTACCCTCTGGCTAAAGAAATTCCTCCTCATCTCTGTTCTAAAATGATGTCCCCTCTATTCTGAGACGGTGTCCACTGGTCTTAGACTCTCCCACCATAGGAAACATCCTCTCTATTAAGGCCTTTCAACATTCAATAGGTTTCAAGGAGGTCTCCTCACATTCTTCTGAATTCTAGTGAATACGGGCCCAGATGCCCTTTATATGACAAGCTGTTCAATCCTGGAATCATTTTCGTGAACCTCCTTTGAACCCTCTCCAGTTTCAGCACATCCTTTCTAAGATAATAGGCCCAAAACTGCTCACAATACTCCAACTGAGGCCTTACCAGTGCTTTAAAAAGTTTCAACATTACATCCTTACTTTTATATTCTAGTCCTCTTGAAATGAATGCTAACATTGCATTTGCCTTCCTCAACGCATGCTGAACTTGCAAATTAACCTTTGGGGAATCCTGCACAAGGACTTCCAAGTCCACTTGCACCTCTTTTTTTTTTTTGCATTTTCTCTCCATTTAGAAAATAGTCAACCTTTTACCACAGTGCATGACCATACACTTCCCGACACTGTATTCCATCTACCATTTCTTTACCGATTTCCTAATCTGCCTAAGTCCTTCTGTAACCACTCTACTTCCTCCAAACTACCTGCCCTTCCACCTATCTTCATATCATCTGCAAACTTTGCAACAATGCCATCAATTTCATCATCCAAATCATTGACATATAACGTAAAAAGAATTGATCCCAACACCGATCCCTGTGGAACACCACTAGTCACTAGCAGCCGGACAGAATAGACTCCCTTTATTCTTTCTCTTTCCCTCCTGCCAGTCAGCTTCTGCCTTATCCATGCTTGAATTTCTCCTGTAATACTATGGGCTCATAGCTCATTAAGTAGCCTCGTATGTGGCACCTTGTCAAAGGCCTTCTGAAAATCAAAGTACACAACATCAACCGATTCTCCTTTGTTTATACTGCTTGTTAATTCTTCAAAGAATTCCAACAGATTTGTTAGGCACAATTTTCCCTTGAGGAAACTATGCTGACTATAGTCTATTTTATTATGTGCCTCCAACTACCCTGAGACCTCATCCTTAATAACCAAATCCAACATCATCCCAACCTCGGAGGTCAGACATTCTGGCCTATAGTTTCCTTTCTTCTGCCTCTTTCCCTTCTTAAGAGTGAAATGACATTTGCAATTTTCCAGTCTTCTGGAACCATTCCAAAATCTAATGATCCTTGAAAGATCATTACTAATGCCTCCACAATTTCTTCAACCACTTCTTTCAGAACGCTACGGTGTACACCATCTGGTCCAAGTGACTTATCTACCTTCAGCCCTTTCAGTTTCCCAAGAACCTCTGCTTTAGTTATAGTAACTTCACACACTTCATAACCTCTGACACCTGGAACTTCCACCATACAGCTAGTGTCTTCCACAGTGAACATTGATGCAAAATACTTACTTAGTTCATCCGTCATTTCATTGTTCCCCTTTACTACCTCTCCAGCATTGCTTTCCAGCATCCAATATCCACTCTCACCTCTCTTCTACACTTTATGTATCTGAAGAAACTTTTGGTACCCTCTTTAATATTATTGGCTAGGTTACTTTCATATTCCATCTGTACCTTAATTAATTTTTTAAGTTGTTTTCTGTTGGTTTTTAAAAGCTTTCCAACCCACTAACTTCCCACTAATCTTTGCTCTATTATATGCCCTCTCTTTGACTTTTATGTTGGGTTTGACTTCGCTTGTTTGCCACGTTTGGTTCCTCTTTCCTTTAGAACACTTGTTTCTCTTTGGGATGTATATATCCGGTGCCTCCCAAGTTGCTTCGGGAAATTCCAGCCATTGCTGCTCTGCCATCATCCCTGCCAGTGTTCTTTACCAATCATTTCTGGCCAATTCCACTCTCATACCTCTGTAATTCACTTAACTCCATTGTAGTATTGATACAGCTGACTTTAGCTTCTCCTCAAATTTCAGGGTGAATTCGATCACATTATGATCACTTACCCTAAGGGCTCTTTTACCTTAAGCTCTCTAATCAATTCCAGTTCATTGCATATCACCCAAAGCAGAATAGCTCAACTATGAAAATAATAAGCACTAAGTAAAACTCTCTGACTAACTAAAAACTAATCTGTCACTGCAGCTTGAAAGCACAACTAAATTAATACCACTCATTTAACAGCATCCATCTAAATCACTGATCTTCTTTCTGGTAACGAGGACTAAGGTCGGCAGGGAGCGTTGTCGTTGCTGTGCTTCAGTCAAGTCTTGATAAGACTGAAATAAAAGAAAGAGTATTAAATACAAATACAAAGAAACCCTAATTGGCTGGTATGTGTGCACTCTCACATGCACAATTGCTATCTTCTTTCACCTGCTTGCCTGCGAGAGCGCACAGACTCTGCAGCAATGTCCGCGGTTGTGACAAGGGTCAATAGGTTATAAGTCAATTGTCACTATTACGAATTCTAGAGTTGGTGATAGTTCCCCTCTGGAATATATTTGCAGGTACGCCAAGAAAACAGTTTGATTTTATTTATAGTAGTTTTTTTAAGTGCTGTGAGGTAACCTAACAACATTACAAAACCCTGGTTAGACCACACTTGGAGTATTGTGCTCATTTCTGGTCACTTCATTATAGGAAGGATGTGGAAGCTTTAAAGAGAGTGCAGAGAAGCTTTCACAGGATGCTGCCAAGGTCAGAGAGCATGTCTTATGTAGAAAGGTTGAGGGAGCAAGAGCTTTTCTCTTTGGAGCAAAGGAGGATGAGAGGTGGTTTGACAGAAGTGTACAAGATGATAAGATGCATAGATTAACTGGATAGCCAGAGATTTTTCTGGATAGGCAGAAATGGCTAAAATAAAGGGGCAAATTTTAATGTGATTGGAAGAAAGTATAGAGGTGGTGTCAAAGTTAGGCTTTTTTTTGCATACTTCAGGGTGTGTGGAATGCCCTCCCAGGGTAATGGTAGAGGGAGATAACTTACAGACATTTAAGAAATTCTTAGATTAGCTAATGGCTGATAAAAAAAAACAATAGAAGGTTGTGTAGGAAGGAAGGCTTAGAGTGGTCTTAGAGCAGGATAAAAGATTGGCACAACATTATGGCCCAAAGGACTTGTTCTGTGTTGAAATGTTCCATGCTCTATTTTCTATGAAACAGTTTTTATTTACTTTCTTGGAGTGCAAATGGTGGTAATGATAGCTATTGGAGACGCATAAGGCCTTGTTTTTGCTTCAGTTGTAGGATTTCAAAGTACATTTAATATCAGAGTAAGTATCCAGTACACAGCCTGAAAGTTGTCCTCTTCACAGACATCCATGAAACAAAGAAACCCCGAAGAACGATAGAAACATCGAAGCCCCGAACCCACCCCCATTCCTTCACACAAGCAGCAGCAAAACGCATCGACCCCTCCCCAGACATTTGTTGAAAGTCCAGGCACTTGTTAACTTATTTCCCATTGGACATGAACTGAATGACTCTTTGGATCTATCCAAAGTAATTTTTTTGTGGGCCAAGTGTGACTAAAATGCCCAGACTGGGCCAAACATGGAAGAATTCATGTTCATTCCTTGTTGGACTTGTATTGAATGACTCACAGAGCCTTTCCTAAGTCACCTTCTTGTGGGCCAAGAGTTACTAAAATACCTGGGTCAGGCTAGAGGCGGCAGAATTCCTGTTTCTGAAAGGACATTGTGTTTTATGACAATCAGTACTTTCCTAATCACCATTGCTCATGCTTGCTACTTAAATCCCAGTTTTGTCTTGTAGGTTTTGAACTCATGACATTAATAAGCCTGTGCATTTAAAGAAAAGTTCCATATCCTCTCAATACTCCGGGAAGGAGGAAAAAAAGTCAGCCCATTTCTATTTGAAATGGGTGACCCTTGTATTTTAAGCAGCATTTAATTATGTGGTTTCACCAAGAAGCCAGCAGTGGGCTGATGGGGTGGAATGGCAGTGCCATTGTGTGGACTGCTGCACTGATTGGTGCTGACTAAGGTGAGTCATGAGCTAGTTCCTGCTTCAGAGCTGCCCCAGCTCATCCATGTGGGAGTTTCCTATAGTCAACAGAAGAGACAGGGCAATTAAACTCAAACCTCGACAAGTAAACTCCTGACCCCCTCCACCTGCCCCAGATAGAAACAGTGTCACTGAAATACTCCACTTCTACATGATGGCAGGAAGGGCATTTAATGACAATTCGGCTTGGCCAAAATCATCACCTGTGAACCAGTGAATGGGAAGGTTTGTCATTAAGGCCATTATGTTTTGACAAGTTGAAGAATTGCGGTAAATCCTCAGAAATAGCTAGTGCTCTTGAAACATTGTGAGTGCATCTTGGTGATTGACGTGACAATGAAAAATGATTATGGCAGGGTCAGTTGGTTGCCTTAGTGTGGGGTTATCAACACTGGAGACCGGATAGCAAAGTATTAGTCTAGTACCACACTGTGGGTCTGGTGTGGCAGTGCCCAGTAACCGTTTCTTAAGCTGATGTTAAGCAAATTTAAGAAAAGAAATTTTAAATATTTAAGTACTGAAATTCTCCAGTTTGGGTAATGTCAGTGAACTGTTAAACATTTAGCCAAATTCAGCAAGTCAGGCCATATCTATGGAGGGGAATAAACAGCTGAGAATGGTTTTGGCAAGAAATATCGACTGCTTATTCATTTCAATTGACAATAGACAATAGGCAGTAGGTGCGGGAGTAGGCCATTCAGCCCTGTTAGCCAGCACTGCCATTCACTGTGATCATGGCTGATCATACACAATCAGTACCCCGTTCCTGCCCTCTCCCCATATCCCTTGACCCCTCTATCTATAAGAGCTCTATCTAACTCTCTCTTGAAAGCATCCAGAGACTTGGCCTCCACTGCCTTCTGGGGCAGAGCATTCCACATATCCACCACTCTCTGGGTGAAAAAGTTTTTCCGCATCTCTGTTCTACATGGCCTACCCCTTATTCTTAAACTGTGGCCTTTAGTTCTGGACTCACCCATCAGCAGGAACATGCTTCCTGCCTCCAGTGTGTCCAATCCCTTAATAATCTTATATGTTTCAATCAGATCCCCTCTCATCCTTCTAAATTCCAGTGTATACAAGCCCAGTCGCTCCAATCTTTCAACATATGACAGTCCCGCCATTCCGGGAATTAACCTTGTGAACCTACGCTGCACTCCCTCAATAGCAAGAATTCCTTCCTCAAATTTGGAGACCAAAACTGCACACAATACTCCAGGTGGGGTCTCACCAGGGCCCTGTACAGCCGCAGAAGGACCTCTTTACTCCTATACTCAATTCCTCTTGTTATAAAAGCCAGCATGCCATTAGCTTTCTTTCCATTTCCATTGATGCTGCCTAACCTGCTTATTTCCTCCAGCCTTTTGTGTGTGTTGCTATGGATATCCAGCATCTACAGATTTTCTTGTGTATCTGCAGAATTTTCTGTGTTTACCATTTAACCAAATTATTTACAATGACATTGAGGGAAATAAAATAAAATAAAAGTAAATAAAAGTAAACAAAAATACAGTTCTATGTGACAAGGTGGACAAATATTATCTTAACTATAACATCATAAGACATTGGAGAAATATCAGGCCATTCAGCCCATCAAGTCTGCTCTCCCACTCCATCATGGCTGATTTATTGTCCCTCTCATCCCCAGTCTCCTGCCTTCTCCCTGTAACCTTTAACACCCTGACTAATAAAAACCCTCCAATATCCACTTTGGATATACTCATTGATTTGGCCTCCACAACTCCTTGTGACAATGATTCACCATGCTCTGACTAAAGAAATAGCTCCCCATAAACGAAATCTCTAGCTGTCCATAGACTCAAAGTGAAAGGTGAAGTGATTAAGGGGAACATAAGAGGGATCTTCTTCACTCCGAGGCTGGTGAGAGCGTGGAATGAGCTGAGGATATGGATTCAATTCTATCATTAGAGGAAACTTGGATAGGTACATTGATGGGAGGGACATGGACAGCTACGTTCCTGGTGCAGGTTGTTGGGATTGGGCAGATTAATGGTTTGTCATGGACTAGATGGGCCAAAGGGTCTGTTTCTGTCCTGTAATGCTCTATGACTCTATGACTCTGAATAAAATGAGATAAAGGATTGGATAGTGTGGATAGTCAGAGGCTTTTTCCCAGGGCTGAAATGGCTAGCTCGAGAGGGCACAGTTTTAAGATGCTTGGAAGTAGGTACAGAGGAGATGTCAGGGGTAAGATTTTTATGCAGAGAGTGGCTTCCGGCAACGGTGGAGGCAGATACGATAGGGTCTTTTAAAAGACTCCTGGATAGGTACCTGGAGCTTAGAAACGTAGAGGGCTATGGGTAACCCGAGGTAATTTCTAAGGTAAGTACATGTTCGGCACAGCTTTGTGGGCTGAAGGGCCTGTATTGAGCTGTAGGTTTTCTATGTTTCTATTGAGATGAATAGAAAGGAATGTACTTTGTTACTTAGAGACAGGCTGTTTGAGACTTGTGCAGTCCCACCTGAAGGGGCCACAATTGACTCCATGAACCTCTATAGAACAAAGTGCCTTTGTTGTGCTGAATCTGCACTAATGAAGGGTATTGGCCCAAAAACAAAGAATATTTATTCCTCTCCATAAATCTGCATAAATAAATGTGCACAAAGTGCTGAATCTTTCATCCATGTTCTCTATTGGATTGGGTTTATCATCACTGGTCTGCATGACATGAAGTTTGTTGCTTCGTAGCAGCATTACAGTGCAAAAACATAAAATCAGCATAGATTTTAAACATCAATAGTGCAACAGAAGGATGAGCTCTTTTACCTCGTATGCATACTGCCTAATAGTTGAAATATTTCCTGCAAAGTAATCCATTTCCCTGCAGGTCTCCTGAGGAAATTTAAAGGGATACAGCCAGCCTCATTTCTGGGGTTTTTACACAGCAGCTTCTGGCTGGCAACTGATGTCAAGCATCGGTAACTGCTCCACAGCTGCCTGAACGTAACACCTTCATCTATACGCTGCTTGCATTGTTGAGTCTTCTTGCTGGCAGATTCAGATGTCACTTTGTATCCTTTATCCAAACCAGGGGTTCCTAACCTTTTTTGTCCCATGGACCCCTTTGGCAATCCAGTGAAGCATATGGACCCTTCTCAGAATAATATATTTAAATATATAAAACAAAGTACATCAGATTACAAAATGAACCAATAATATTGAAATACAGAATATTAAAAAAACAAATTTGTGACGTAGTAATATTTGTCTCTTCTTTATTAACACACTAAATAATGAGACTATGTATTTAAATATAGTCAAGTTAAAATTAAGTTTTTTTTAAAAGCCAGATTGGTGTAAAAGCTGTTCCTTCACTTGAATAAGAACATTGAACTGTGGGGTGGTCTTTGACAAAGCCACACCCACATCATGTTGAACATTCAATCACAGGGCTGACCGATAGTTGGCCAATTACATCACAAGAGCATCTGCAGACAGGAAGACTGCGATCACGTTCGATCTAGCGGCGGGTCTAGTAACTAACTTAATTTCGAAGTCATGATGAGTGTGCCGTTGATGATATTTTGAGATTTTTCTAACAACTGCAATGTGATGTGAAAATATCTGTGATATCTACTGGTGACAATGCCACAGGTACTGCTGATACTACTGTGGTTTGTTGCCTACCTTAATCATTGAAGGAAATGCTAAATTTCATTTAGAGGTTAGTGAAAAAAAAGATGGAATTTTTTTCCCATGGAGCCCTGAGGGGACTGTGGACCCCAGGTTATGAAACGCTGATTTAAATCATTAAATAGACGGCGTTTAAATATACACCTAGCCAATCAGAACCTGTAACACTATCTGTCCTCTTTCTCCTGCTCTCTGCTAACTTCATAATCATGTTTATAATTTGCTAACTATAACTATCAGTGTCCTGATGAAGGCTCTTGACCTGAAACATTGACTGTTTATTCCTCTCCATAGAACTGCTGGGTTCCTCCAGCATTTTGTGCCTATCCTTTGGTCGTGTCTGTGTTGGTTTTTCACTGAGTGTTTCTGTTTACTCCCACGTTGCAAATAAGTGTGGGTTGATAGGTTAATTAACTACTTCTGCTAATTTCTCCTAACGTGCCCCTTCTCTTATTTTCCATTACCGATTCTAGCTTTCCTCTTACCTTTTCTCTTTTTCTCATCTGCCCATCTCATCACTTTGGTTCCCCTCCTCCTTCCCTTTCTCTCTTGCTCCACTCTCCTCTCCGAACAGATGTCTTCCTCGGCCCTCGACCTCTTCCACCTATCACCTCCCAGCTTCTCACTTTGTCCCCCCTCGTCCCAACCGTTCACATACCTCCTCACCTGGTCTCACTTATCACCTGCCAGCTTATACTCCTTCCCCTGTCCCCCACCTTCTTATTCTGGCTTCTGTCCCCTTCCATTCCAGTACTAATGAAGGGTATTGGCCCAAAAACAAAGAATATTTATTCCTCTCCATAAATACTACATGATTTGATGATTTCCTTTAGCATTTTGTATACAGTGCACTGGATTTCCAGCATCTGCAGAATCTCTGCTGCTTGTGATTTGCTTCTGGTTCTGAACTTCATCACTTTATTAAGTTCCTTTTGAAATTCACATAAGTATCACCCTACCCAATTGACATGACCCTATCTACTAAATTAGCACCCTGTGGTGAACTACATATACCTGTCTGGACACACCCCCCTCGACTGGTTCTTTGGAGTATGCAGGCCTCTCCTTCACATGTTCTACCAGTCTGTTATCGCCAGTACAATTTCTATGTGGTGGTGAGCTGGGGCAATGATATCAACATGGGTGATGCCAACAGGCTCCATAAACATTAGAAAAGCTGGCTCAGTTATAGGAGTCAACTGGACACACTGGAGGCTGTGGCAGAACAAAGGACCCTATGGAAAATCCTGGCAATTCTGCACAATGTTTCTCACCCTCTGCATGCCAGCTTGGCTAAGCAGAGGAGGACTTTCAGTAACTGACTAAGACAACTGTGCTGCTCCAAAGAGCGCTATATGAGGTCATTTTTATCCGCGGCCATTAGGCTCTATAGTGAGTCAATCTATAGCCGGGGAAGTGATGACCCCTTCCTGTTAGACTGTTTGAGGTCACTTATTTTTTTATTCTTTCTTCTCTTCTAATATTTGTATATCTGTGCACTTGCAATACTACTGTGACGCTGTGATTTCCTTTGGGATCAATGAAGTATCTCTCTATCTAGGACAGGCTCTTCAACCCACGATGTGGTGCCGACATTTTAACCTAGTCCATGATCAATCTAACTCTTTCCTCCCACGTAGCCTTCATAACCTTTGACCATTCCCTTGTATTAGATAATTAATATCTTACTACAAAAGCAGAAAAGCTAGAAATATCAAGTATATATATACTCGGTGGCTATTTTATTAGGTACACCTCTACACCTGCTCATTAGTGTAAATATTTAATCAGCTAATCATGTGGCAGCAACTCAGTGCAGAAAAGCATGCAGACATTGTCAAGGAGTTGAAAGGTTTAGATAGGATGGATGTGGAGAGCATGTTTTCTATGGTGTCCTGAACTAGAGGACACAGTCTCAAAATTGAGGGGGCGACCTTTTAGAACAGAGGTAAGGAGGAAATTTTTAGCGAGAGAGTGGTGAACCTATGGAATGCTCTGTCACAGACCGTGGTGGGGGCCAAGTACATGGGTATATTTAAGGCGGAAGTTGATCATTCCCTAATCGGTCAGGGCATCAAAGGATATGGCAAGAAGGCAGTGTATGGGTCCGGTGACATCATCGTCTAAAATGGCAGCTCAAGTCACCAGCTCAAGTCACCAGCTCCTCCAGAAAAATGCATATTAAGCCCCGTTAACCCATCAAATATAGTATTTTTTGAAAAATATTTGAACTGAAAAGAGGGGTAAGAATGGGGAAAAAGAATGGAAATAAAAAAGGGACACTGTGGAGCCTGCTGCCGAGAGGAGTGCAGCGAGCGGCTCTCCTACCTGACCACGTGCTAGCAAGGCAAACGCTGGGCCTCGTTCAGGTGAAGTGGCGAATATGATCGAAATTCTGATAGAGATAAGGGAGTTCCAGAAAGATATAAAGCAGCAGCTACATGATGTTAAGTCAGAGCTTGCCAACGTCAATCAAAAAATAGCGGTGGCAGAGACTCGAATTGAAAAGGTAGAAAATCGCATTCAAAACATTGAACGAATACTGAGTAAGATGATAAAAATATTAAATCTCCAACAAGGTAAACTGCTTGACCTGGAGGGAAGATCACGGTGGAAAAATATCAGAATATACAACGTTCCTGAAGGAGCGGAGGGCTTGTCTATGATGGAGTTTGTTGGAAAGTTGCTGTGGGACATGGAGCTGGAAATCAAGAGAACGCATCGTGCGCTAGTCCCGAAACCTACCCGGGATAAGCCACGCTCAATAATAATTAAATTCCTTCGGTACAGTACCAAGGCGGAGATTCTACGAAGGGCCTGGCGTAAGAAGAGGGTGTTTTTAGGTGATAAATTAATATATTTCAACTAAAGTTACCCCCCCCCCCCACGGTCCTGCAGAAACATAAAGAATACTCTGAAGTAAAGCAAGTACTAAAGCAAAAAAAGATTAGATTTCAAACTCCATACCCTGCTAAACTTTGAGTGCTTTATGAAGATGGGACATGGTTGTACCAGACAGTGGAAGAGGCGACTACGGACATGAAGGCCAGAGGGTTGCCAGTCAGCGTGATCAAACTGAAGGAAAGCCTGGCAGAGGAATTATCCCGCTCCACTTGGGAAATAGTGCGAGAATCGAGAAGGCAGGAGACGGGAAGAGGCCGAGAGAAGTATATCAAAAAGAGACCGGGAGTTTTCCAAAGACAGTCCTCACCCCCTCCAGAAGAGCCATAAGGTTTGGTTAACCTTAAAAATGTTGAGAAGCTAAACGGAAGCAAAAGTAGACGGTGATATACCTATCTCGAGAAATACTTATTACAATGTGGATTTTATATTACTTAATTGTTATTCTTTATTCGCTCACTTACTCCTTTCTCCCCACCAAAATGAGTATATATATATATGTGTGTGTGCATATATGTGTATATATGTGTGTGGGTGTGTGTATATATATAAGGAGTACGCAGGGAAATCTTTTCTGTGTAATGGATTTGTTCACTGACTTTTATGAATACTGCAATGGGGGCCCTCAACTCACAAGTAGGAGGGGTTATCCCCCACAACTAGACATTTCCTCTAACTCAACGCAGGGTCATCTACTAGAGACCTCAGCCTTGGAATCACACGTTCATTGCCATTTTTGTTATTATTTGCGTTTCTTGGTTCTTATTTGTTCAGGGAGTAGATCGATTAAGTTTTATTCTGCTAATTTCAATGATACATTGATAGATAAATACAGATGGCTAAGGACAAGGTAAAATTAATTTCTTTTAATGTCAATGGGCTATTAAATCCAATCAAGCGTAATAGAATTTTATCCAAAATGAAAACAGAACAAGCCCATGTAGTATATTTACAGGAAACTCATTTAAGTGATAATGAGCATAAGAAACTAAAGAGAATGGGCTTCACTAATTTGTTTTTCTCCTCATATAAATCAGGACATAGGAGAGGAGTTGCTATTCTTATCTCAAGTAAGCTAACTTTTGAAAAAGTATTCAAAATGGGAGATAAAGAGGGCAGATATGTTCTGGTAAGGGGGAATATAGACAGAAATTCAGTTACTCTATTAAATATATACATACCCCTGGGAAGTGATATTGGTTTCTTTCAGAAAATTACTGATATTATGATAACAGAAACAGAAGGTCTCCTGATATGTGGGAGAGACTTACGTTAACAATTGCAACCAAACTTAAACTCTTCCAATAGAAAAACCTATGAAACAAAACCTTTACATAAGAAAGTTAATACACTTTTTGAGGATGTTGGCTTAATTGATATATGGAGGGACCTTTTCCCTGACAGAAGGGATTACACTCATTATTCTGCTCCCCATTCTGTATGTACAAGAATAGACTATTTCATAACATTTGGAAAAGACAAAGACAAAATAAACACCTGTGGAATTGGGACAATAGATGTAAGTGACCATGCACCTATATACTTATCTGTTGACTTTGACCTATAACCAAAGAATACTATTTGGAAACTAAATTCAAGTCTACTCAATGATCCATACTTAACAAATTAAAAAAGAAATTGGTCTCTACTTAGAATTTAATGATAATGGAGAGGTTTCACCTCCCATTTTATGGGATTCTGAAGGCTGTCTTAAGAGGGAAAATTATAGCAATATCTTCATATAAGAAAAAAATAAGTAATAAAACATTAGAGGAATTACAAAATAGGCTGAAGGAACTAGAGAAAAAACACAAATTGAATTTGGCACAGGATACATTAGGGGAAATTAACAGAATTAGGAATGAAATTAATAGTTCGGCTACGCAAGAAATCAGGAAAAATATAATGTTTCTGAAACAGAGACATTATGAAAGTGGATCAAAGTCTATGAAAATACTGGCGTGGAAACTGGAAAAAAAGATAGCAGAAAATACAATACATAGAATTAGGGACCCAAGAATGAAAATGATAAAAAATAAGCTAAGTGAAATTCAAAAAGCTTTTGAAGTGTTTTACAAAACTCTATATTCCAAAGTTCCAGGGGGAAGCATAACCCAAATTGACACCTTCTTGAATTCTCTAGAGTTACCCACTTTAAGCGAAGAACAAAATAGAACGATGACTGTTGATATAACTGCAATTAGTAGGCTTAAATTAAGCAAGTCACCAGGATCAGATGGGTATATGGCAGAGTGGTACAGAGAATTTAAAAATGAGTTAATTCCTGTTTTACTCCCCACACTGAACTGGGCTCTAATAAAGGCACAAATGCCACGCAGTTGGAAGGAAGCGATAATCTCAGCTATACTGAAAGAAGGCAAGGATAAAATGGAATGCGGGTAATTTAGACCAATATCCATTCTTAATGTAGATTATAGATTATAGATTATTTACCTCCATCATGGCCAAACGATTAGAGGAGTTTCTACCCATACTGATACGTAACGATCAGACAAGTTTTATATGACAACGCCAGACCAAGACAATATACGAAGGACACTTCACATTATGGATTATATACAAAAAAATAAAATCGAAGCAATAGTGATAAGCGTGGATGCTGAAAAAGCATTTGATTCGGTTAATTGGAATTTTCTTTGCAGAGTTTTACATAGATTTGGTTTCCAAGACACAATTATTAAAACTATACAGACACTATATGACAATCCTACTGCTAGGATTAAAATCAAAGGATATTTATCGAATAGTCTTACTCTAGAAAGGGGCATGAGACAGGGTTGTGCATGGTCACCGCTACGTTAAATCTGGAACCATTAGCTCAATACATCAGATAAAATGAAGATATCAGGGGAATTACTATTAAAGGGACAGAGCATAAATTGGCTTGTTATGCGGATGACATTTTGATCTATCTAGGCAACCAACATACTCTTTACCTAAATTGATACAATCCTTTGAACAATATGGTCAATTATCAGGATACAAGATCAACATAGATAAAACCCAATTACTTTCATATTACTATAGCCCACCAAGAGAAATTGAAAGTCGGTACCCCTGGGCATGGCACACAGAGTCTTTCAAATATTTGGGCATCATTATGCCAAAAGATTTGGCAAAATTATCAGAATGTAATTATCAGCCTTCATATAAAAAAAATTAAGGAAGATGTAGCAAGATGGAACCTAATTCCTTTTTTCAGTATCAGTTCAAGGATTGTGTCTATTAAAATGAATATACTGCCCAGACTGTTATATCTCTTTCAGACCCTACCAATAGAGATTAATCAAAATCAATTCAATGAATGGAACAAGATGCTATCAAGGTATATTTGGCAGGGTAAAAGGCCTAGAGTTCATCTCAAAACATTGCAATTAGCAAAGGAAAAGGGGGGAATGGGGCCTACCTTCTCTTAGAGATTATTAATTTGCAGCACAGTTGAGAGCTGTGATATGCTGGTGCAACCCATCATATGATGCTCAATGGAAAAACATTGAGGAGCGGGTACTTCCCATCCCCATACAAGCAACTTAGGCTGATAACAACCTGCAAAGGTATATAAATACTATTGATAACCCATGGGTGAAATTGACTCTTAAAATATGGAAAACTACTATAAAAGAATATAATCTAGAGAGAGATATTGCAATTCTTAAATGGTGAGCATATGACTCGGATTTTACACCAAATAAATTGGATGCTAGATTTAAGGACTGGACAGCTAAAGGAATAACAGTTCTTTGCAACATAATGAAAGAAGGAACACTGTTCAGTTTTGAAATGCTTAAAGAGGAACACTTATTAGAAAAACAAGATTTTTATCAGTATTTACAGATGCGACAATATGTTAATAAGACGCTTAAAATGTAACCAAGGCAAATACATGCTTGATAGGGCTATTTAGAAAAGCATATAATTCAGATAACGGTAGTAGAATCATTTCAAGCATGTATAAGGGGTTGTCAAATCTTAAAATACATTCGACTTCATACAATAAAACAAAATGGGAGAAGGAAGGAGGGATAATTATATCTGAGGAAGAATGGACAACAATATGGAGGTACCAATGGAAGTGTACCAGTTCACAGAAATGGAGGGAGTTTGGATGGAAAAACTTGATAAGACATTTTATTACACCCTCTCAGAAATTCCATTATGATAGTGACCTCCCTGTTTGCTGGAGAAATTGTGGAAATCAAAATGCAAATCATTATCATATTTTTTGGGACTGCCCTGTTATCAAAAACTATTGGAGGGGGATATACAATACCCTACAAGACATCCTTAAATGTGAAATACCCTTAGGAGTAAGACCATATATTTTGGATATATACCTCAAGAATGGTTGAAAAGAGATAAATATTTAATGAATTTACTGTTGGTGGCTGGTAAAAAGACTCTTACTATTAAATGGTTATCACAGGAGAGCCCAACTTTAAATACATGGATGGAAATTACAATGGACATTTACAAAATGGAGAAGATAACAGTATCTGTTAATCATAAGCTGGAACAATTTGATTCATACTTGGAAAAATGGTTTAACTACGTAATGCCTCATAGCAAATACGAGGAAATCTGCAGATGCTGGAAATTCAAACATCAGGATGAAGGGTCTCGACCCGAAACGTCGACAGCTCTTCTCCTTATAGATGCTCCCTGGCCTGCTGTGTTCCACCAGCATTTTGAGTGTAATGCCTCATAGGCCCGATTTTATTCTCACAAATCAATGAATATGTTGTAAAAAAAAATCACTCCCTACTTGTACATAGTTTCTTTCCTTTTGCTTGTTTTTTCTTTCCACTCTTTTCTATAAGTGTATACCTCAGATAAATACTTTGTGATATATATGATTATATGATATATATGTACAATGTCTGAAATACATCTTATGGAAATGTTTGTTTGATGATGAACTTTAATAAAAAAATAAATTACAAAAAAAAGAACGCACTGTATGGGATTGAGTGGGATCCGGGATCAGCCATGATGGAATGGCAGAGCAGATTCGATGGGCTGAATAGCCTAATTCTGCTCCTATATCTTATGGTCTTACAGGTTCAGTTGTTCTTCAGACCAAAGATAAGAATGGGGAAGAAAAGTGATCTAAGTAATGTTGACGGTGGAATGATTGTTGGTGCCAGACAGGGTGATATGAGTATCTCAGAAACTGCTGATCTCATGGGATTTTCATAAACAACAATCTCTAGAGTTTACAGAGAATAGTGTGAAAAACAAAAATATCCAGTGAGCAGCAGTTCTGTAGGTGAAAAGGCCTTGTTAATAAGAGAGGTCCGAGGATAACCAGACTGGTTCAAGCTGACAAGAAGGTGATACTATTACTTCTGACCTTTCCCATTGAACAGCAAATTTTTAAATCTAAAAGTTTATTTTATATACATGGGGAAAAATCTGCTAAACTTTTAGTGGGTCAGTTAAAGGCTGGGATGGTCAGAAGACAGATTTTAAAAATTCGCCCACCAGATAGAACAGAAACTTTAGATCCTTATGAAATTAATAAGATATTTATGGACTTTTACTCTAATCTTTATAAATCTGAATTCTCTGATAGTACTATGACTATGAATAAATTTTTGCAAAGGTTAAACATACCCCAAATTTCGATTCAAGATGCCGATATGTTAGATGCACCTATTAAACAAGAGGGGATAGCCAAGGCTATATCCTCTATGCAATTAGGTAAAGCTCCGGGACCTGATGGTTATACAGTAGAATTTTACAAGGCCTTTCATGAAATGCTTATACCACATCTTCATCAAACGTTTACCGATTCTACATTCTCTGGGAACCTTCCTAAAACTTTTTATGAAGCACTAATTTCATTGATTCCAAAATAAGGAAAAGACCCACTGGAATGTGTATCCTATAGACCTATTTCTTTACTGAATGTAGATTTTAAAATCTTCTCTCAGATTCTAGCAAATAGGCTTGAGACTATCTTGCCTAATGTTATCTCAAACGATCAAACAGGATTTATTAAAAATAAGTACTCACATTTTAATATTTGAAGATTATTAAATATCATTTATTCCCCCCCAGCCAAAGAATCGGAACGTATTGTATCTTTGGATGCAGAGAAAGCCTTTGATAGGGTGGAGTGGCCTTACCTATTTCAGGTTTTGAAGAGGTTCAATTTTGGTCCAGGATTTATTTCCCGGATTAAATTGATTTATCATGCCCCGGTAGCTGCGGTTTTAACTAATAATCAAAAGTCTCCTTATTTTAGATTATATGGAAGTACCTGTCAGGGTTGTCCCCTTAGTCCTTTATTATTTAATTTGGCTTTAGAACCACTTGCTATTGCTCTTAGGGATTCTAATTCTGTGCAGGGTATTAAGAGAGTGGATAAATTACATAAGGTTTCGTTATACGCGGATGATTTATTAATTTACATTTCAAATCCCAAGAAATCTATTCCTTCTATGTTATCTATATTTATGGAATTTGGTACTTTTTCTGGATATAAACTTAATTTACATAAAAGTGAATTTTTCCTATTAATAATTATTCTGATTATTATGATCAAATACCTTTTAATATTGCCAAAAACCATTTTACTTAGCTTGGTATCAAAATTACAAAAAATTTTAAAGACCTATATAGGTATAATTTCTTCCCTTTAGTTGAATATACTCACTCAACAGGCGCTTTCTAAATAGTCACCTATGTCGATGTCATTGATAGGTCGAATAAATGCTATAAAAATGGTTATTCTACCGAAATTTTTATATATATTTCAAGCAGTTCCCTCTTTTGTTTCAAAAACATTTTTTGATAAAATAGATTCTTTGATTTTATCTTATGTTTGGAATAATAAAAGCTCTAGGGTGAATAAACTTTTATTGCAAAAATCAAAAAAATGATGGAGGACTGGCTTTACCAAACTTTAGATTTTATTATTGGGCAATTAATATTCATTATATTACTTTTTGGATTTATGATATAGACGGACAAGATCACCCTTCATGGTTACAGTTGGAGGAAAATTCAGTAGTGGGGTTTTCGTTAGCTTCTTTATTAGGAGCTCCTCTTCCATTTTCACTCTCCAGAATAGGTAGACAAGCTCTTAACCCTATTGTTAAACATACTTTAAAAATTTGGTTTCAATTTTGTAGATTTTTTGAATTATATGATTTTTACTTTCTAGTAATATTTATTCTAATTTTAAACCATCAACTTTGGATAAGGCTTTTTTAACATGGAAAATTAAGGGAATAAAAACTTTTTTAGATTTGTTTTTACAAGACCGTTTAATGTCTTTTTCACAGTTAATGGATAAATATGATATCTCTAATACACATTTTTTCAGGTATTTACAAGTAAGGAATTTTTTACGTGATTTTTTTTACCGAATTACCCCTTTGCCTGCTCTTCAAATTTGGCTTATGTTATTTTTCAGTTTAAACCTTTTCAAAAATGAATAATAGCTATCATTTATAAACAGTTAATGAATGCTCACATGTCGCCTAATGATAGGGTTCAACGTACCTGGGAAGTAGAACTTCAACATTCACGTTCAGATAATCAATGGAGTAAAATTTATTATTTAGTTAATAATTCATCTATCTGCGCACGCCATATCTTAATTCAATTTAAGATAGTACAAGATAAATTGGCGCATATTTTTCTGAATATAAGCCCTATTTGTGACAGATGTAATGCAGAAATGGCTACTCTAACTCATATGTTTTGGTCATGTGTAAGTTTAAATAATTTTTGGAGGGATGTGTTTGGAATATTATCTAAAGTTAGTTATGGATGTTCAACCTAATCCACTTACAGCAATTTTTGGGATTATTCCAGAGGAAGCGAGCAAAGTGTCTGCTTCCGCCCAACATGTGATAGCTTTTTCAACTTTACTGGCTAGGAGAGCTATTTGCTACACTGGAAAGAATCTAATCTGCCTACTGTTTTCTATTGGCTCTCCTCCATTATGTCATGTCTAAGCTTGGGGAAAATTAGAAGCCGGAAATTTGATACATCCTTTAATTTTGAACAAGTCTGACGACCCTTTATTCAATATTTTCATATGACTTAATTTATTTTTATTTATTTATTTTTCTTTATTCTCTTTGGGGAACATCCTTATCCGTGAAGGTTCGGAGATGACTGGAAGGATGTGGGTTTTTTTTCTCTCTTTTTTCTAATTTTATCCTCAATTGGACTGCCCAATCTTTCTTTTTAGTTTGTTTCTTTCTCTTTTTTTTTTGTTTTTTGTTTCAGTTTAGTTAGTGGGGTTTTTTCCCTTATCAATAAAATTTTCAATCTTTTTTTATGATTGTTATGAGGAGTTGTAGTTTTTTTTTACCATTATATATAACAGCATAATATTTTACTTATTTGATTTTGATATTATATACTTTTTGTTTTTACTATTGCTGTTTATATGTCTTTTATACTTGTTAAACTCCTCTTCTGATTTGTATATTCTTTATTTGGAAATCAATAAAAAGATTGAAAATGAAGGTGATAGTAACTGAAATACCACGTGTTACAACAGCGGTGTGCAGATGAGCATCTCAGAACATACAGCTCGAATCTTGAAATGATGAGCTCCAGCAGCAGAAGACCATGAACACACAGAAATATACTCAGTGAGGCTGCAACAGGAAAATCGCATCTTCCAATTGTGCTGCTGGAGTGCAGTGGGGAGGAACGAATGGACATGGGAATCATGAAGGGAAAGATACCTTCGGAAAGCGGACGGAGGAGGTGGGGAGATGGGGAAGATATGCTTGGCAGTGGAATCCCATTGGAGATAGCTGCAAGGATAAGTACCAGGAGGGAGATCGGTGCAGAGGGATGTGCAAGGATACCAAGGAGGGTGATCTCCATGGGATCCCACCACCAAGCACATCTTCCCCATATCCCACTTTCCACGACTGCCTTGTCCATTCGCCCCTCCCCACTGATCTCCCTCCTGGTACTTAACCTTTCAAATCGAACAAGTGCCATACCTGCCCCTACACTTCACCTGTGAGTCTATTGCTGTCCAAGTTGCATGCCATCTTGGACAATGTCTCCCATCCACTCCATAATGTACTGGTTAGGCACAGGAGTACATTCAGCCAGAGACTCATTCCACCGAGATGCAACACTGAGCGTCATAGGAAGTCATTCCTGCCTGTGGCCATCAAACTTTACAACTCCTCCCTCAGAGTGTCAGACACCCTGAGCCAATAGGCTGGTCCTGGACTTATTTCCACTTGGCATAATTAACTTATTATCATTTAATTATTTCTGGTTTTACTTTGCTCTATTTCTACGCTATTATTGGTTGGTGCAACTGTAACGAAACCCAGTTTCCCTCGGGATCAATAAAGTATGTCTGTCTGTCTGTCTATTGAGGTCATCTACTGCATCTGGTGTTTCTGGTGTGGCTTCCTGTATATCGGTGAGACCCAATATCGTTTGGGAGACCACTTTGCTGAGCCCCTGCACTCAGCTGCCAGAAAAAAACGGAATCTCCCAGTGTCCATCCATTTCCATTCTACTTCATATTCCCATTCCAACATGTCAGCCCATGGCCTCCTCTACTGCCACAATGAAGCCACACTCACATTGGAGGAGCAACGTCTTATATTCCATCAGGGTAACCTCCAACCTGATGGCATGAACATTGATTTCTAGAACTTCCAGCAATTACCCCCCTTTCCTTCACTATTCCCCTATTTCGGTTTCCCTCCCTCACCTTACCTGCTTACTTGCCAATCAACTCCCTCTGGTGCTCCTCCCCCTTCCCTTTTTTCCACGGTCTTTTACCCACTCCTATCAGATTCCCCCTTCTCCAGTCCTTATCCCTTTCACCAACAACTTCCCGGTTCCCTACTTTATGCCCTCTCCTCCCAGTTTCTCCTACCACCTACCACCTTGTATTTCTTCCTCCCGTCCCCCTACGTTCTTACTCTGACTCATCTGTTTTCCCAATCCTGATGAAGGGCATTGGCCTGAAGCATTGACTATTTACTCTATTCCATAGATGCTACCTGGCCTGCTGAGTTCCTTCATCATTTTATGCCCATTGCTTCCAACTGAAATGTTATTTTCCTAAAATGATGACTAAAGCTGAACACAATACTTCAAATGCAGCATCTTGTATAACTGGAATTTAAAACCTTGACAAGTTCACATCCAACACAGTAACTGTGGACTTAAATTCACATTGCTTTCAGTTGATTAATAAAAATGAAAATGAAAGTAATGAAGTAAAAAGCTGACTGATTGCATTAAATTGAGACTGGAGGCCTGTTCTGGAGTTGGAGGCCTGTAAATGTTAGGGAAAGGGCAGATGGAAAAGAGGCTTGTTTTGCTGCTGTTGCTTTGTTCTGTAGTTGTTGCTGTTTGTGTTGTTCTGCTGAACATTGTGGGCACGCTATGTTGGTGCCAGAGTGTGTGGCAACACTTGCAGGCTGCCCCCAGCACATCTACAGGTGTGTTTGTAGTTGACACCAACGACACATTTCTTTGCGTGTTTCGATGTACGCGTGATGTGTAAATGAATCTGAAATTTACCATCCTTGCCTGGTGTGACCTGAGCATAACTCCAGAACAACCAATCTGATAGACTCGTGACTGCATCCGAAACAGTCAGGTCAGGAGTGATGTTGGAATAGACAGCAATGACAGACAAATGGTGTGTGACTGAATAAAGAACAATTACAGTGAGCTGCTTTGAAGATAAACGTCTACAGTGTGGTGCTGATACAACCCTGTTAATGTGTTGAAAAATATCTCAACTTCCAGATGAAACACCCTCACTCAATTTGCTCTCAATTAAAGTGCGTCATTTGGGCAAAGTTGTCCTCAGTAGGTACTGTACTGTTGGGGTGAATGTTTGATGCAATTGACTGTCGGTACTGGGAACATGGTACCTCATGAGGTTCACTTGTTCAGTCCAATCAGAAAAGGGAAGAAATTTGATCCATGTAACTTTAACGGTGGAATGTTTGTTGGTGCCAGATGCAGTGGTTTGGGTATCTCAGAAACATAAGAACATATGAAACAGGAGCAGGAGTTGGCCATCTGGTCCGTTCAGCCTGTTCCACCATTTGATAAGATCATGGCTAATCTGATCATGAGTGTCACGCACAATACTCACTAGGGTTTACAGAGAATGCTATGAAAAACAAACAAAAACTTTCAGTGAGTGGCAGCTCTGTGGATGAAAATCTCTTGTTAATGAGAGAGGTCAGAGGAGAATGACCAGACTGGTTCAAGCTGGCAGGAAGGTGAAAATGACTTAAGTAACCATATGTTACAACAGTGGTGTGCAGAAGAGTATCTCTGAATGTACAACACATCAAACCTATTAAATACAGAAGACCACGGACATACTCTCAGTGGCTGCTTTATTGGATACCTAATAAAGTGTCCATTGCACGCATGTCCTATGTTTCCCTGTTGGCAGGTCAAATTATACAGCATTCCAAAATTGAATTAAACCTCCCTTTTAATACATCAGTTGTTAGATGTAAAAACAGCACGTCAGTTTTCTTTCCTGAGAGCTTTTAGAAAAAATGTATACATTCACCTTTGGTAATCTCTACATTTAGAAACAAGCTTCCCTGTGCTCCAGTTTTTCATTGCTTCCAGCATCTGTTCTCTAGCCAACAGGGACTGAGTTGCTTTGCACAAGATCCTGAGCGCTCGAGAGCTTGAATGGTCATTGATTTACAAGTGTTGTTGCTGGATACGTGCTCTCTGTTTCAATGCAGTCTGCAGGAAGAGGTGCATCATGAAAACTACCTACCTTGAAATTAGGTTTCATTTATATTTAGAGCACTCAGCTGCAGCTGGGCTTGGATCTAATTGTTAGCACTCAGCAACATATGATTTACTTGGCCAAAAAAGAGGCTGAAATAGCACTCGGCTGCTTTATTCCCTGAATAACGTGTGAGGCATGACTTATACACTGCCTGCCATCAGCTGCAGAGATCCATCGACACCACAGATGGGGCTTTTCCCATGGAGACTAGAACTAGGTTAAAGGTGAACTATTATGGAGAAGGATAGGTCTGGACCCAGGGTTGAGATTTTTGATTGGAGAAAGGCTAACTTTGAAGAGATGTGAAAGGATTTAGAAGGAGTGGATTGGGACTATTTGTTTTATGGGAAGGATGTAATAGAGAAATGGAGGTCATTTAAGGTGAAATTTTGAGGGTACAGAATCTTTATGTTCCTGTTAGGTTGAAAGGAAAGGTTAAAAGTTTGAGAGAGCCATGATTTTCAAGGGATATTGGAAACTTGGTTCGGAAAAAGAGAGAGATCTACAATAAATATAGGCAGCATGGAGTAAATGAGGTGCTCGAGGAATATAAAGAATGTAAAAAGAATCTTAAGAAAGAAATTAGAAAAGCTAAAAGAAGATATGGGGGTGCTTTGGCAAGTAAGGTGAAAATAAATCCAAAGGGTTTCTACAGTTCTATTAATAGCAAAAGGATAGTGAGGGATAAAATTGGTCCTTTAGAGAATCAGAGTGGACAGCTATGTGTGAAGCCAAAAGAGAATGGGGAGATTTTGAACAATTTCTTTTCTTCGGTATTCACTAAGGAGAAGGGTATTGAATTGTGTAAGGTAATGGAAACAAGTAGGTAAGTTATGGAAACTCTGACAATTAAGGAGGAGGAAGTACTGGTGTTTTTAAGGAATATAAAAGTAGATAAATCTCCAGGTCCTGACAGGATATTCCCTAGTCCCTTGAGGGAAGTTAGTGTAGAAATGGCAGGGGCTCTGACAGAAATATTTCAAATGTCATTAGAAACGGGGAGGATTGGCGTATTGCTCATGCAGTTCCATTGTTTAAAAAGGGTTCTAAGAGTCAACCTAACAATTATCGGCCTGTAGGTTTGACGTCAGTGGTGGGTACCCAGTTTCCCTCAGGATCAATAAAGTATGTCTGTCTGTCTATAAATTAATGGAAAGTATTCTTAGAGATGGTATATATAATTATCTGGATAGACAGGGTCTGATTAGGAACAGTCAACATGGATTTGTGCGTGGAAGGTCATGTTTGACTAATCTTATTGAATTTTTTGAAGAGGTTACTGAGAAAGTTGAACAGGGTAAAGCAGTGGATGTTGTCTGTATGGACTTCAGTAAGGCCTTTGACAAGGTACAACATGGAAGGTTAGTTAGGAAGGTTCAATCGTTAGGTATTAATATTGAAGTAGTAAAATGGATTCAATAGTGGCTGGATGGGAGATGCCAGAGAGTAGTGGTGGATAACTGTTTGTCAGGTTGGAGGCCGGTGACTAGTGGTGTGCCTCAGTGATCTGTACTGGATCCAATGTTATTTGTCATATATATTAATGATCTGGATGGTGGGGTGGTAAATTGGATTAGTAAGTATGCAGATGATACTAAGATAGTGGCGTTGTGGATAATGAAGTAGATTTTCAAAGCTTGAAGAGAGATTTAGGCCAGTTAGAAGAGTGGGCTGAAAGATGGCAGATGGAGTTTAATGCTGATAAGTGTGAGGTGCTACATTTTGGTAGGACTAATCAAAATAGGACATACATGGTAAATGGTAGGGCATTGAGGAATGCAGTAGAACAGAGTGATCTAGGAATAAAGGTGCATAGTTCCCTGAAGGTGGAATTTCATGTGAATAGGGTGGTGAAGAAAGCTTTTGGTATGCTGGCCTTTATAAATCAGAGCATTGAGTATAGGAGTTGGGATGTAATGTTAAAATTGTACAAGGCATTGGTAAGGCTGAATTTGGAGTATTGTGTACAGTTCTGGTCACCAAATTATAGGAAAGATATCAACAAAATAGAGAGAGTACAGAGGAGATTAACTAGAATGTTACCTGGGTTTCAGCACCTAAGTTACAGGGAAAGATTAAACAAGTTAGGTCTTTATACTTTGGAGCGTAGAAGGTTGAGGGGGGACTTGATAAATGTATTTAAAATTATGTGGGGGATAGATAGAGTTGACGTGGATAGGCTTTTTCCATTGAGAGTTGGGGAGATTCAAACAAGAGGACATGAGTTGAGAGTTAGGGGGCAAAAGATTAACATGAGAGGGAACTTTACTCAGAGAGTGGTAGCTATGTGGAACGAGCTTCCAGTAGAAGTGGTAGAGGCAGATTCGATATTGTCATTTAATTAAAAATTGGACAGGAATATGGACAGGAAAGGAATGGAGGGTTATGGGCTGAGTGCAGGTCGGTGGGACTAGGTGAGAGTAAGCGTTCGGCATGGACTAGAAAGGCTGAGATGGCCTGTTTCCGTGCTGTAATTGTTATATGGTTGTTTAAGGGAACATGAGAGGGAACTTTTTCACTCAGAGTTGTGTGAGTGTGGAATGAGCTGTCAACAGAAGTGATGGGTACAGGTTTGATTTCAAAATTTAAGACAAATTTTGATGTACATAGATGGAAAGGGTATGGAGGATTTAGATCCAGATGCAGGTCAATGGAACTAAACAGAATAACAGTTCAGCATGGACTAGATGGGCTGAATAGCCTGTTTCTGTGCTGTTGTGGTCTATGACTGTACCCAAAACATCAACTGCCCACACCCTTCCACAGATGCTGCCTGACTTGCTGAGTTCATCCAGCATTTTGTGCATATTGGGAAAATTATTCTGACCAGTAGCGAAGATGTCCAGAGGTGTTTCTAATATCTTCATCTCCAGCGGGATCCCACCACCAAGTACACCTTTCCCTCCCCCCTACCTTCTGCCTATGCTCCCTATGAAATTCCTTTGTCCATTCATTTCTCCCCACTGATCTCTCTCCTGGTACTTAACCTTGCAAACGGAACAAGTGCTACACCTTCCTCTACACCTCCTCCCTCACTACCATTCAGAGCCTCAAACAGTCCTTCCAGGTGGGATGACACTTAACCTGTGCATCTGTTGGGGTCATCTACTGTATCCGGTGCTCCCGGTGTGGCCTCCCATATATCAGCGAGACCCGTCGTAGATTGAGAGACTGCTTTGCCGAACAGCTACTCTCCATCCGCCAGAAAAAGCGGGATTTCCTGGTGGCCACCTATTTCAATTCCACTTCCCATTCCCATTCCGAAATGTCAGTCAATGGCCTCCTTTACTGCTGCTATGAGACCACACTCAGGTTAGAAGACCAACACCTTATATTCCGTCTGGTTTTCCTCCAACTTGATGGCATGAACATCGATTTTTCAAACTTCTGGTAATTGCCCCCCCTTCAACATTCCCTCTTCCCGTTTCCCTCTCTCACCTTATCCCCTTACCTGTCCTTCACCTCCCTCTGGTTCTCCTCCCACTTTCCTTTTTTCCACGGTCATCTACCCTCTCTTATCAGGTTCCCCCTTCGCCAGCCCTTTATCTCTTTTACCAATCAACTTCCAGCTCCTTACTTCGTCCCACCCGCTGTCCCAGTTTCACCTATCACCTTGGGTTTCTTCTTCCCCTCCCCCAGCTTCTAACTCTGACTCCTCATCTTTTTTTTCCAGTCCTGATGAAGGGTCTCGGCCTGAAACGTCAAATGTTTACTATTTTCCATAGATGCTGCCTGGCCTGCTGAGTTCCTCTGGAATTTTGTGTGTGTATTTCTAGGAATGGTAGGGATACTGTTTAATTCACCACTCTTTGGGGATTTTAGGAAGCTGTGCTTTATTTGTGACTGTTCAAAAGTTGCACCTTTGAATTTCAGTTAGGAAATTAGTAACGATAGGTGAATAAATTGTCAGGCTTGGAAATATGACCAGCTGGAGAAGAAGAAGGAGAAGAATGCCCTTAACTCCTGGTGGAGTCATCGGGGCGCCATGGTGACAAGCTTTTTGCTCTGGTCTTTTTGGTGATTGCTCATCATGTGGCATTTCTGTAGCATTCTCCAGTTTTTTTTTTTACGAGGTCGAGTTGTTAGCTCAACGCTCAACCGAGCACAAATGGAAAGTGTGCAAGGGAGCTGGCTGGATGCCACTACGCCACCAGCCGGCGAGCTGGAGAAGGGCTCAGGCTAAATTCAGAATCAGAATCAGGTTTAATATCACTGGCATTGCAATACCTAATAATAAAAACAATAAGAAGTGTATACCAATATATATACGCAAAGCACTGTGCAGAAGCCTTAGGCATATACAGTATAGGTAGCTAGGGCACCTATGACTTTAGCACAGTACTGTAGTGATTTTACACGTTGCACTGTACTGCTGCCGCAAAAAAAAAATTCCAAGACATATGTGAGTGATGATAAACCTGGTTCTGATACGGGTCTCTATTGCGGACTGGGAAAGGGAAGGGGGCAGGGAGAGGGGAATTATGGTTGGGAAAAATGGGAAGCGAGAGGGGAAGGAGCGGGAAGCACCAGAGAGACATTCTGTAATGATCAATAAACTAATTGTTTGGAATCAAATGACCTTGCCTGGCATCTCAGGGCTGGGTGTGGCTGCACCTGTACCACCCCCTGCCCCTGGCACTCCTTTTCTGCCACCTCTCCCACAGCGCTCCATCCTAAACATTCCCAACATACTTTGCTCCCGCTAGACTTGCAAAAAGAGAGGGGAAGAAAAAAGTGAGGTAATCTTCATGGTTTCAATGTCCATTCAGAAATCTGATGGCGGAGGAGAATAAATTGTTCCTGATATATTGATTGCTTATCTACGGGCTCCTGCATCTCCTCCTTGATAGTAGCAGCGGATCCTCAATGATGAATGACACCTTTTTGAGATATCGTCTTTTGAAGATGTCCTCGATGCTGGGGAGCCTTCTGATCATGATGGAGCCGGCGGAGTTTACAACTTTTTGCAGCTTTTTCTGACCCTGTGCATTGGCCTCTCTGTACTAGGTAGAATGCTCTCCTTGGTGCATCTGTAGACACTTGTGAATGGCATTGGTGACATGTCAATTCTCCTCTGAGTTGAAATGAAATATATCCATTGCCATTCCACCTTTGTAATTGCATCAATATGTTGGGCCCAGGATATATCTTTAGAGATATTAAAACCCAAGAACTTCAAACTGCTCACGCTTTCCACTGCTGATCCCTAATGAGGACTGGTGTGTGTTCCCTTGACTTCCCCTTCCCGAAGTCAACGATCAGTTCCTTGGTCTCACTGATGCCGAGTTGAAGGTTGTTGCTACGACACCACTCAAGCAGCTGATCTATCTCCTGTCTGCCTTCTCATCACTATCTGAAATTCTGTCAGCAGTAAGTGTGCCACCAGCACATTTATGGAAGGTGTTTGAGCTGGGCATGGGTGTCGAGGTGCAGAGCAGTGGACTACGCACGCATCCTTGAGGTGCGCCAGTGTTGATTGTCAGAGAGGAGGTGATGTCATTTCCAATCCACACATATATTGTATTCTGGAGAGGAAGTTAAAGATCCAGTTGCAGAGGGAGGTACAGAGACCCAGGTTTTGGAGCTTGATGATTCAAACTGAGGATGGGATTGTTTAAAATGCTGAGCTGTAGTCAATAATCAGCAGCCTGACATCAGTATTACTATTGTCCATGTTAAGTGTTCGTGTATATTTTGACCCTTACGGGTTGCTGTCAAGCTTCCCGGTGTGTTATGTAATGTGAGAGGGCATTCTGGGTAGATGACATACAAGTAAAAGAAACAGCAGCACGTTTTGTTCCTCACCTCTCTGTCCCTTGTGTGCCGAGAGATTCAAAAGGACAAGGGTGAATTATTTTGGCCTTCGATTGAATATTTGGCCCGTTAATCGACAGCTCGGGGCTTCACAAGTCACCATCAAAGGTGAAGCGGAACTTTGCCTTTGCAATCAAAACCCACTGAAATTAAGCCATCCCCTGTAATGCAGCCTCCATCCCCAGATATACTAGGTGACCTTCTTGGTAGCCAGAATCATAAGAACATAAGAAAAAGAGGCAGGAGTCGGCCATCTGGCCCATCGAGCCTGCTCCGCCATTCAATAAGACCATGGCTGATCTGGCCATGGACTCATCGCTATCTACCTGCCTTTTCCCCGTAACCCTTAATTCCCCTATTATGCAAAAATCTATCCAACCTTGTCTTAAATATATTTACTGAGGTAGCCTCACTGCTTCATTGAGCAGAGAATTTCACAGATTCACCACTCTCTGGGAAAAGCAGTTCCTCCTCATCTCCGTCCTAAATCTACTCTCCTGAATCTTGAGGCTGTGTCCTCTAGTTCTAGTCTCACCTACCAGTGCAAACAACTTTCCTGCCTCTATCTTATTGATCCCTTTCATAATTCTATATGTTTCTATAAGATCTCCTCTCGTTCTTCTGAATTCCAGTGAGTATAGTCCCAGGCAACTCAATCTCTCCTCATAGTCTAACTCCCTTATGCACTAACCCTTAATCGGCAAGGCCATTTGTCCCCATCACCTGCACCCTACTGATAATGCAGTACCCAACCCAAGAACTATACATACACCTCTACGAGATAAAATGGCTTTGGAGTCATCCCCGGGGTCTCGGTACCCTCACAGGAACAGGCGACTTCCAAATAGATTGAATCTCTAGGTTAGACACTAACATATGAGGCTGAATAATCCCCATGATTATGTCTGGGAATAGAGGCAATCTACCCATTTTCCCTAGTTTAGAAAAAGATATGTTTTTTCTTCTTGGTTGAATTTGAAGATTACTCCATTGACTGTTAATATGTCAGCAGCTGGTCTCTGTATGGGAAGGGGGAGAAACCTTTAAAATAAGGTGGAGGGGAGGATATGTTATGTATTCATGTATATTTTGACCCTTATGGGTTGCTGTGAAGCATTCCTGTATACGTACTCAACATAATGTGAGAGGGCATTCTGGGTAGATGGCTTACAAGTAAAATAAATAGCAGCACAATTTGTTCCTCACCTCTCCGTCTCTCGTGTGGGTTACTCGTGGCCAGTGCCAAAAACGTAACAGTCCAGGCGATCCAAAGCTGAGTGGAGAGCCAGTGAGGATGCATCCTCTGTAGATCTCTTGTGGAGATATCCAACGGGCACAATTTCATTCAGAAATGTCTGCTGGCAAAATCTATTCTGGCTCAAATTTAATTTTGATTTGCACGTGTGTGTGTTAATCAATTGTTCTTAGTCTGTTATGTTTCCATAGGGCTAATGGGGAAATATTAGCCTGGAAAATAAGGAGAAGATCGCATGCTGCCGAGGGAATTGTATTCCCAGCTCCAGCATCATTGTCAATCATTTATTTACTAAGGTGTGAAACTTCAAATAAACACTTGTGTCAGGCATGTTCAGCTGATCACACCCATGATTAGAGAATCCTGGGATTGATTCTCAGAGCTTGGCATATCCAAGATCAAAGTCATCAAGTCCAGAGGTAGAAGCTGAAGGTTGAAGCCCCTGGTTTGGCTTGACCAGAGGTCAGAGGCCCAACCTCTGAGAGTCTGGGGGCAAAGACTGGCGGCTCGGAGGTTGCCTGTCCTGGGGTTGAAGACCTGTGTGAGTGTGTGGGTGCATGGGTTGTTGTTGTTGCTGTTTCACTGAACATAGTGGGCATGCCATGTTGGCACCGCAGTATATGGCGACACCTGCCGGCTGCCCCCAGCACATCGTTGAGTTTGTTGGTTGTTGACGCAAATGATGCGTTTCCTGCACATTTTTGATGCACATGTGTTAAATAAATCTAAACCTGAACTGCACTGGCAGTAAAACAGCATTACACAGGTGATTGCACTGATACAGTGCATTTTGCAAATGGTGAAGGGTGAAAATGTTTAGAATGACAGAGGATAGATCACCAGTCAAGAAGACTGCTTCCTCCTGGAACAAGAGAAAATCTGCAGATGCTGGAAATCCGAGCTACACACACAAAATGCTGGAGGAACTCAGCAGGCCAGGCAGCATCTATGGGGGAGAAAACCCAGCAGGTCTGGAAAGAAGAAGCTGAGGAGTAGATTTAAAAAGGTGGGGTGAGGGGAGAGAGAAACACCAGATGATAGGTGGAACCTGGAGGAGGAGGGATGAAGTAAAGAGCTAGGAAGCTGATTGGTGATATGAGGTGACAGAGGGAAAAGGGGATGCGAAATGGAGAAGGGAGGGCAGTGGGGGTTTACAGAATACTCCCAGTAGAGTGATTGCTCCCTTCGTTTTTCTGAATCCTACACTGACTCAGTAGACAATCCCTCCATGTCCTCCCTTTCTGCAGCTGTAATACTGTCCCTGATTAACAATGTCACTCCCCCACCTCTTTCACCTCCCTTCCTATCCCTTTTGAAGCACCTAACCCCCAGATCATACAGCAACCATTCCTAGTCTTGGAACAGGCAAGTCTCTGTGTGTTGTTGAATCTGTACAAGCCCTAGCAAGTGGAAAGCATTCCATCACACTCTTGGCTTATCTTGAAGATAGTGAAATTGTTATTAAACTGCTTTTGTAGCTGCAGAAAAATGCAGTGGGTAGACTCATTGAGTTTCTGGGCAATGATTGTTCGGGGGATATTGATTTTACAGAATTTGGTGGTGGTAATGTCAGTGATTGTCAAGAGGAAAGGATAAATTCAATCTTGTTGGGGATCAGAAGCACTTGAGATTATACAGATGCTGGAAACACAGAGGAACTCAAACAAAATGCTGGAGGAACTTCTGGTTGGGGATGCTCCCTACTGGATACTTGTATGAAATAAGAATTTTATTGATAGGTCAAACCAATCCTAAATGATGTATGAACTTCATTACTTGGAAGCTTGTGCTGCTCGATAGAAAACTATGACTTGGGGCCCATTTTACCTCTGCTTTTATATTGCTTCCAAAAGTAATATTTATATCCATCCTTTTTAAAACTGGCAATCGACATGCTATAATTATTACACGAATGAAAGGTATCTTCCCTACTGTAAGCCTGCTGAGACTGTGCCTTACTTGTAAAAACATATTGTTAACATTGAATTATAAAAAGCATTGATGTGTAGGTATACTATACTAATTAAAAGAATTAGTGTAGTATATCTACAAATCATTGCCAAAGATCAAAAGGAAAAAATAAATACCACTATTTAAGAATGCATTATGTTAACAGAATCACTTCTCAGGGAATGGTTCCTCAAGGAACACACACAAAATGCTGGAGGAACTCTGCAGGTCAGGCGGCATCTTTGCAAATGAATAAACAGTTGATGTTTTGGGCTGAGACCTTTCTTCAGGGCTGGAAAGGAAGGAGGAAGCCATCAAAATGAAACAGGGAAGCAGGCTCACAAGAAGGTGATCGGTGAAGCCAGATGGGTGGAAGAGAGAAATGGCTGGAAAGGGAGGAATCTGATAGGAGAGGGGAGTGGACTGAAAGGGAAGGAGGAAGAGATCCAGGGCAACGTGATAGGCCAGTGAGAAAAGGTAGGAGGCTAGAATGGAGAATAGAAGAAGGGAAGGGGCAGGGAATTTCTTTTTCCATAAGGTTGTTAAAGCCGGGAGTGGTAGGGGGGTATAAGCTCCCACTACCTATTAAGTGCTCCCGATGGTGTGCATCTCAAATAGCCTCTGACAACCAAGTCCAGCCCCTGGCTTTCATGTGTGGCTTAGCTATTAAGCCCAGCAGAACTGTTTCTACTGACTGGAGAAGGGAAAAAGGCAGGTTACTGGTGCCTTAAAACCAGTGACTTCAGGCAGATGGGGCTTAGCAACTTTGATTGGCATCTCATCTGGGAGAAGGAAAACTCTGATCTCAAACTTCTGCTGCCTTGTGGCTATACTCACTCATGTGGAAGGCTTTGAAAGTAGTTCCTGAGGAAAATTCCGGAGCTGGAGTCCCTAAGACTGTCCTATGTTGAGTTCAATGCTGATTGACTGCTGCCAAATGGTATTGGTCTCTGTTTTTCCTTTGAATTCATCAGCTGCATGCAGAGTGGGAGGCTACTACATGGGGAATAACTTGCCCTCCATATCGTACTGCCCTGTCTTGCATTTCACACAGACAGCTCGAGCACACCATCCAAAATCTACCCCGACCAACGTAGGGCCTCAATTCAGGGAATACGTAATGAATTAGTACTGAGCATAGTGAACCAACATTTACAATGCCATTGTATTGAAGTGCTAACTCTGTATCACAGATGTTGCCTGTCTTCTTGAGTATTTCCAACATTTTCTGTTTCCATAAAAGTTGAGTAATATATCAGAGCTCCGAGAGACAGCAGATGCATTGGCCTTTGATTGCCAGGGGTTATTCTCAGCAATGTATAAATAATTTCTCTCTCTACA
Source organism: Hemitrygon akajei (assembly GCF_048418815.1). Classification (NCBI taxonomy): domain Eukaryota; kingdom Metazoa; phylum Chordata; class Chondrichthyes; order Myliobatiformes; family Dasyatidae; genus Hemitrygon; species Hemitrygon akajei. The sequence goes on along the minus strand of NC_133133.1, from coordinate 16,683,814 downwards.
GATGCTGTCTGACCTGCTGTTTATTTTCAGCATTTTGTTTATTTGATTTCCAGTACCTACATTTTTGTTTTAATTTAATTATTGTCCAAATCACTCCTTACGGTTGCTGTCAGGATCACAGACTCTGCCATGGGGTCTACATGACCTCACAGGCGGGCTGCGGAACATGTTTAGCAATCACACTCGTGAGCATGCCCAGTCCAGTCAATTACTTTTCCATTGTGGTGGCATTTAACTCCCTTCCTCTTGCCCCAGTCTTGTCGAGAATTGACTAAAAGCGCAGCAACATCTCGGGTTACCTTCATCCTTCTTCAGGGAAAAAAGAGTACCATTTTGATTGATTCTGTAAAGGAGCATTATTCATTTAGTTACTGCTTCCTAGCCACAGTGTTGGCTTTAGCTTTCAATTTCAGAGTCTTAGTTAACGGCCCTGTTGGCCTAGTGTTTATTGTTTTTCCTTTCTCTTGCACAGTTCTTATTAGAAGTCAATGATCCATTCATCCACTTCAGTGTCTTTCCTTCTGCACTTGAGCCATAACCACTTGTGTCAGTTGCTGTGTTCATGGACTATAAGACACAAGACATTTGCAAATTGGCCCATTGAGTCTGCTCCATCATTCCATCATGGCTGATTTATTATCCCTGTCAACCCCATTCTCCTGCTTTCTCCCCATAACTTTTGATGGCCTTCCTAATCAAGAATCTGCCGAGCCTACTTTAAATATACCCAATGACTTGGCTTCCACAGCCGTCTGTGGCAATGAACTCCACAGATTCACCACCCTCTAGATAAAGAAATTCCTCCTCATCTCTGTTATAAAAAGACATACGTCTATTTTTGAGGCTGGGGTAATCTATAGAGACAGGGATTCATTCAGTTATCAGTTCCAGAGATAACTTCCGGGGAGCAAAGGGCATACTAAGGCACAGGAGAAGTCATAGTTATCCACTGCAAGCAAGGAAGGTCCCAGTTTGTGACGACTACTCGTATCACTGGACCCAGACTTCCAAGGTCTAGAGAGTGGAACTGCCCCAGTGCAATGGCTTTTCCACTTTAAAAACTCTCCTGCACAGGTTTCCTGTTATCGTTGGATATGAGAGACAGCCACCACAGTACTCCTTCTATCAAGCAATTAATTTATGCTGTAATATTGACTATTTTGTACTAAATGGTCACCCAAAATCCCGTGTGTTCATTCATGTTATTGCCCTTCGAAGCAAAAGAACTTGCAGAACATGACAGTGACAAAATAACACAAAAATGGATTTCAAATCTGTCCAGTCAACACACGTCATTGAACATCAAGACCTGTGTTGTACACTCAGAGATGCTCTTCTGCATCCACAGTTGTAAAGTGGGGTTATTTGAGTCACTGTCACCTTCCTGTCAACTTGAACCTGTCTGGCCATTCTCCTCTGCCCTCTTTCAATAGCATGTTGTTTTCAACCACAGGACTGCCACACACTGAATGTTTTTTTTTGTTTTTTGACACCATTCTCTGTAAACTTTAGACACTGTTGTGTGTGAAAATCCCAAACCAAACTCAAACTACCCCATCTGGCACAAAAAATCATTCCACGGTTGAAGTCACTTAGATCACATTTCTTCCCCATTCTGAAGTTTGGTCTGAACAACAATGGATCCTCTTGACTGTGATTCTGTGCATTGAATTGCTGCCAAATGATTGACTAATTAGATATTTGCATTACAAGCAGATGAACAAGTGTACCCAATAAAGTCTCCACTGATGCTACATCCACACTAGACCGGGTAATTTTGAAAATGCCGGTTTTGCATAAAAACGATTGGCGTCCACACTAGGCACTTTTAATAATATTTCTGTCCACATTGAAACGGATATTTTGGCGAATCTCCTCCTACTGCGCATGCGCAGGACACATCTACCGAAAACAAGTGACATGTTTGGTGTCAAATCTCGCCGTGAAAGACTTGGTGCGCGTTTGTTCAGTTACAGACTAGAAAAACTTAAACGACAGACAGCTGTTGGCTCTCGCGCAGGAGGATTTAAAACTAAAAAAAACAAGTACTGGAGCGTACGGAGGCAACCAACAGGGAGTTCACAGACAGTATGACCCGGCTGATGACGAACATTGAAAAAACTGACTAACTCTGTTGCATTAATAAAGCACCTGGTTAAATGTATAAAACATGTCTGCATCAGTGTTATCTTGTATTTCCATACAATGTTACATTAGGCTGTTACACATCTATTATCAGAGAAGTACTTGCATAAATAGGTAAACCACCTTCATACGAGCAAGGACAGAAAACAGGGCAAAGTGAGTATACTTATTTATTCAGTAAGTTATGGGTCAAAGTATTTGGTGAGTACATTTCTAGATAGATAGATAGATAGATAGATAGATACTTTATTCATCCCCATGGGGAAATTCAACTTTTTTTCTAATGTCCCATACACTTGTTGTAGCAAAACTAATTACATACAATACTTAACTCAGTAAAAAATATGATATGCATCTAAATCACTATCTCAAAAAGCATTAATAATAGCTTTTAAAAAGTTCTTAAGTCCTGGCGGTAGAATTGTAAAGCCTAATGGCATTGGGGAGTATTGACCTCTTCATCCTGTCTGAGGAGCATTGCATCGATAGTAACCTGTCGCTGAAACTGCTTCTCTGTCTCTGGATGGTGCTATGTAGAGGATGTTCAGAGTTTTCCATAATTGACCGTAGCCTACTCAGCGCCCTTCGCTCAGCTACCGATGTTAAACTCTCCAGTACTTTGCCCACGACAGAGCCCGCCTTCCTTACCAGCTTATTAAGACGTGAGGCGTCCCTCTTCTTAATGCTTCCTCCCCAACACGCCACCACAAAGAAGAGGGCGCTCTCCACAACTGACCTATAGAACATCTTCAGCATCTCACTACAGACATTGAATGACGCCAACCTTCTAAGGAAGTACAGTCGACTCTGTGCCTTCCTGCACAAGGCATCTGTGTTGGCAGTCCAGTCTAGCTTCTCGTCTAACTGTACTCCCAGATACTTGTAGGTCTTAACCTGCTCCACACATTCTCCATTAATGATCACTGGCTCCATGTGAGGCCTAGATCTCCTAAAGTCCACCACCATCTCCTTGGTCTTGGTGATATTGAGATTCTAACTCTTCTGGCTTCAGTCTCGTTGCTGTCTGTTCTGAAATTGTTAGGTTGCGTTCAAGAAAACAATGAAATGGCGCGCTGCCGTCACCATCTGTTCCGGCACATCATGACAGCATTTTTAAATTTCTCCGGTTACCCGGTCCACACTGCTCCAGCCAAGCAGTGTTTTCAAAATTACACACCCTGGAGAGCGTTTCTGAAAATCTCCGGTTTCTGGGGACGAAAACGCCGTTTTAGTGTGGACAGAGGGTAAAAACAAAGAAAAAAAGCTTCGGTTATGGGTTTATCTGATGTAGTGTGGACGTAGCCTCAAATCTGAGTGCTCATGTACCGTACTGTTTGTGAATGCAATTCTTGCATCTGCTTTTAGAAGTATCTGGAAATACAAGACTCAAATTATTTACAGGTCAAAGCATGAAAGCAGCCAAGCAAATGGTGATCCCACAGATGGAAGAGATGCTATTTGCATGTGTGTTGGGATTGTGAGGTAAATGGATCTCCAGGGCAGGTTTCCAGAGGAGAGGTATTTCTTTTGCAGCCCCCTTTGAGAAACAAACAATCTGCTTGAGGAACTCAGGGGAATCTGTGTTTGGTGGAGGGAGGAGGTAGGGAGGATTGTTGATGTTCTGGGTCAAGGCCCTGCAGAGGCTGCTCAATCCAACGAGTTCCTCCAGCAAGTCATTAGTTGCTCCAGTTTCCAGCACCTGTCTCCCCTTTAAAGAACTCCAAAGCAGGTTTCTCCGAGCTGTGAGGACCTGCCTTTGCATGATTGCTTGCATTCCTGTGGACCAGGCATGACTGGACAAAAATCCCAACATATACTCTCCTGCAGTGGAGGGGCCCAGACATCTATGCACATGTCTAAACTTCTGTTGCATGCTTGGAAGGCCCTGAAGGAAAATAACTAACCTGGCACCCATCACAGTTAGATCTCAATTTTCCTTTACGTATAATAAATTTCTCTTGAAAGCGATTCATAGAACACAGAAAACAATGTATCAAGGTGAAATCCACATCTTGCTAGAGGTATATTGCAGTGATACAAGAAATAAAAGCAGGATTAGACCACTCAGCAACAGATTTCTCTACCATTCATGGCTAATCGAACATCCTCTTGGTAAGTCATGCAAAGTGCTGGAGGAATTCAGCACTTCAGGAGGCACTTATGGAGGGAAATCAACAGTCGACGTTTCGGGCCCGGACTCTTCATGGGGCGGCACTGTAGTGTTGTGCTTAACACACCGCGCTACAGTACCAGCGACCCAGGTTCAATTCCTGCCACTACCTGTAAGCAGTTTGCACGTTCTCCCTGTGACCACGTGGGTTTCCTCCGGGTGCTCCGATTTCCTCCCTCAGTCCAAAGATGGTTGGTAGGTTAATTGTCCCCTGATTAGGCTAGGATTAAATTGGGGGATGAGGGGGCAGCATGGCTCAAAGAGCCAGCAGGGCCTACTCTGCACTGTATCTAGATAAGTAGATAGATGGATAGATGGATAGAAACATACATTCATAAAATAATAAAATAAATCTCCGCATGTTGACCATTTATTCGTTTCCATAGATGCTGCCTAACCTGCTGTGTTCCTCCAGCATTGTGTGTGTGTTGCTCAAGATTTCCAGCATCTGAGGAATCTCTTATGTTTATATTTTGTGGTATTGGTTTATTGTCACACGTAGTGAGATACAGTGAAAAGTTTGTCTTCCATCCTGTTCATACAGATCAGATTACTACGCAGTGCGGTGACACAGACTGAGGTAAGACAATAACCATGCAAAATAAAGTATAAAAGCTATCAAAAGAGGTAGACTGTAAGGTCAAGGGTCCATCTTATCATACAAGGGGTCTGCATTTAAAAGGACATGTGATCGAGAGATGACCGTGAGATGAACATGAAAGCGCCCTCATGTAGATTTTCCCGTCAAATGCACATCCTGTAGCGGCATTGGGCTCTGCTGTCTGAAGTTGATAAAGGCCAACAGATTAATGTACTAACCTGACTTCAAGGTTGTTTCTGCCCTTTCATTTCACTCATGCCCTGTTCAAATCTCGGTGTGGTTTCTAGGATGGTTGACAACACAATCTTGCCTACTGTTCACCTGCCAATAGGCTTCGGATGAAATGAGAGGTAAAAGATGACTTAGCAATTTAATGCCATCCGAGCCAGTGTTCCTGTACCTTTGAACAACACTTTAAAAGTAGGTTACTGGGTCATGTGCATCATGCTCTGACTGCTAGCTAGTGTATTCCTTTCACATGTCTGCTCTGTGTGACCAACCAAGCCAAAAATACAGATTGTTGATATTGCAAATGTTTTCCATGCTCTTAATGATCTACTGGAAGTTTTTACTTCGAAAATGGATTATTGTACTAGATATCAGCGTGTAAAATACCACACATTTTAAACAATCTTGTTGCTTAAATAAATGCGACACACTTTTATTTCTGTTCTTTAGACTTTCACGTATTCTGGTCTTTTTAGAAGTGAATGCCAAGCAGATGTGAGACTATATTGGTTTTGGTTTATTATTGCCACGTGTACCAAGGTACAGTGAAAAGCTTGTCTCGCATATTGTTTATACAGATCAAATCATTACGCAGTGCATCGAGCTAGAATACAGTAAAACAATGACAATGCAGAATCAAGTGTAAAAGCTACTGAGAAAGTGTAGAGCAGGTAAATGATAAAGTTGAAGATTATAAGGAGTAGATTGTGAGGTTAAGAGTTCATTTTAGGATACATGAGGTCCGTTCAAGAGTCTGATGACAGTGTCCTTGATCTTAGCGGTTTGCCCTTTCAGGCTTTTGAGTCCTATGCTTAATGGGAGAGGGAAGAAGAGAGCATGTTTGGGGTTGGTAGGGTGTTCAATTATGTCTGTATTAAACATTAGTGGTAATTCATAAGTGTCCTAGAGTTCACCAGGGAGGGGGAGATGCCTTCTCTAACAGCCTTGCCTACCTGTTATACCCTTAGCAGGAATACTTCCAACACACAAGATCTCCTGAGCGCCAGATCCCACGGAAGTGCTTCAACAGCTGACTCAGCCTTGCCCCCAGGCTGAACTGTCTGCCAAACCTGTGAAGCAAAGATTATCTTTGTGAGCGTCACTGCCTTTGGTGCCCACAAGCATTTAAGAATAAAGAATATTCAAACTATTGGAAATACTAATTTTTAAGTTATTATAAAATAAGATATTAGAACACTTAGAAAGAAGTTTAAAACTAATTACATGATCAATAGTTCCAGTTACTGATAATCACAGCATTGTAATGTTCCAGCAACTCCAGGTTCAATTCCCGTCGCTGCCTGTGATTACTTTCTATGTTCTCCCCACGACCATGTGTGTTTCCTCCAGGTGCTTCAATTTCTTCCCACCTTCCAGTTAGTTGGTCACATGGGTGTAACTGGGCGCCACAGGCTGTTACTATACTGTATCTCTAAGTAAATAAATTCAACCAGGTCAAAATTACAAATTACTTGCAGTTCACCTTTCGTACCTGCAGATTTTCACCTTTACAGAAATTGAGAGCCTGCCAGAAGATGCCAGACAGACTTCAATGATCGAGCACAATGGGAGAGCAATGATCTGTTCTGAGGAGGTGTAGGATGTCTGGGTCCATGTACTTATGGGGAAAAGGCAGGAGAATGGATTGAAAGGGATAATAAATCAGCCAATGTGAAATGGTAGAGCATACTTGATGGACTGAATGGCCTACTTCTGCTTTATGTCTTATGGTCTTATCACAGCTGCACAGGAGTCCCTGACCATCCAGCCAGGTGCAGAGGCAAGTGTCCACTCTTCAAGTCAAGTCAAGTCGTCACTCTTAATGTCATTTCGACCATAACTGCTGGTACAGTACATAGTAAAAATGAGACAACGTTTTTCAGGACCAGGGGGAATTGCTGGTCTTTTGGGGTGAAATATCATTCTCCAGATTTTAAAAAAACATAGAACAGTTCAGCATAGCACAGGTCCTTCAGCCTATGATGTTGTGTCAACCATTTAACTTGCTCCAAAATCAATCTAACCCTTTCCTCCCACATAGCCCTCCATTTTTTCTTTCATCCATGTGCCTGTCGAAGAAGCTATTAAATTTCCTGAAAGTATCTGCCTTTATCACCAACCCTGGCAGCATATTCCACACACTTACCACTCCCGTGTGAAAAACCTACCCTGACATTCCCCTTATACTTTTCTCCAGTCACTTTAAAATTATGCCCTCTCCTATTAGCCATTTCTGCCCTGAGGAAAAATACCATAAGGCATAGGAGTAGATTAGGGCATTCTTCCATTGAGCCTGCTCCGCAAAAGTCCCTGGCTATCCATTCTATCTATGCCTCATATCATCCTAAACAGCTCTATCAAGTCACCTCTCATCCTCCTTCATTCCAAAGGGAAAAGCCCTAACTTGCTCAACCTATCCTCATAATGTTCTCTAATTCAGGCAGCATCCTGGTAAATCTCCTCTGCACCTTCTCTAAAGCTTCCACATCCTTCTTACAATGAGCTGGCCAGACCTGAACACAATGCGCCAAGGGTAGTCTAAACTGGTGCTTGAAATCAATGGTTCCCTTCACAGAGTTATAGCAACGTAGGGTACTGGACATGTCCTTTGCTCCACCAAGACCACATTGATCATGAAGCACCCTTCTACACAATCCAGCTTTATTCTACCCATATTTCCATCTTCAGAAGAGTCTAGGTCTAGAGAGTACGGCCTCAGAGTAAAGGGACATCTCTTTGGATCTGAGATGAGTAGCAATTTCTTCAGCCAGAGGTCAGTGAATCTGTGGAATCCATCGCCTCAGAGGGCCATGAGGCCAAGGTCGGGGTATTTAAGGCAGAGATTGATTTGTTCTTCCTTATTGATAGTTAAGGGTATTGGAAAGAAGGTGTGATAATGAGATTCGCCCTGATTGAATGGTGGAATAGATTTAATGTGCCAGAAGGCGTAATTCTGTTCATATCTTAACGATGACTTGTCCCAGATGTTACCACTCATCTATATTCGCCAGACAATTAACAGCAGCCAAACAGGTAGTCTTTAAGATTTGAGGGATTTGAGGGGGGGGGGGGGAGCACACAGGTGAAATACACAAACTCACTAGCATAATGTACAAACTCCATAAAAAAGTTAACCAAGGTGGCTTCTTGCATGTTGGTCTTCATAAATCAAAGTATTGAGTACAAAAGTTAGGATGTTACATTGAAGTTTTAGAGGATGTTGGTGAGGCCTAATTTGGAGTATTGTGTGCAGTTCTGGTCACGTGCTTCAGGAAAGGTATCAATCAGATTGAAAGAGTGCAGTGAAAATTTACAAGGATGTTGCCACGACTGCTGGACCTGAGTTGGGGGGAAAGTTTGAAAAAGTTAGATTTTAAGATAAATTTGGATAAGTACATGGATAGGAGGGGTATGGAGGGCTATGGTCCGGGTGTAGGTTGATGGAATTTGGCAGAATAATAGTTAGGCATGGACTAGATGGGTTGAAGAACTTGTTCTTGTGCTGTAGTGTTCTATGATCCATGACACTTAATGAAATATAGCTGCTGGCCCTCAAATCTGATGCAGTCTGAGTGTTCCTACACCTGGCTGGAGATTAAAGTTAAGAACATCTTCCATTGTTGAGGTATTTTTCTGGACATTACTAGATACTGGCAAAATTAAGACTTCAGTATTATTGGAACAACCCATTGGGTTGTAACATTTTCCAAATTTAAACGGAGTTAAACAGAAGAGGGTGTGATCGTAATAGATTATGACACATTAAAAACAGAAATTGCTTGGAATATTCAACCATTCAGGTTCCACCGGCTCAGTTTCACCATCATTTTTTTTAAATTTTAGTTTCAGGTTTCTCGTACCTGCAATATTTTTCTCTTCAGAAAGACCGAAGAAGTATTTCAATGGGGCTTACAGTTCTGCTGATTTGGAAGCTAACCAGGGATTCTTACTTTTTTTCTCCCAATTGTTTTCTTTAAGATATTTAACTATTTGAAGTAATTCATGTATTTTTAATTTATTATTTAACTTTATAATTTTTATAGAATTACTTACTCCTGTTTCCTTGTTCTTTAAATGTTTCTGAATGTCAGAACCATAAAGATTATTGACAGCTTTTAACAGCCAGCAAAACTGCACTTCCAGCTTTATCATGGTTGTCAAGACCTGACAGCCCACTGCCAGACATAATAGGCCAGCAGAATAGATCATCGACAGGTGGAGAAAGGAAGTGCAAACGTAAGATCAAGGACCAGTTTTATTCTCCATATACATTTACACCTATTTGTAATTTGCTGTGGCATGTTGGCATAACAACAACGAAAAGTAACATTCAATGATAACAAAGAACAAAAAAGTCTATGAAAGTAAATGTAGGTTAACGTACAGATATGGAATAAAATGTGCATAAATACATAAATACCAGCATGTATTCACAATGGAAGCAGCAAATGTCATTCCACTATCCAAGAAGAAAGGGAAGCAGAAGAAAGAAAATTATAGGCCAGTTAGTCTGAGCTCAGTGGTTGGAAAGATGTTGAAGTTGATTATTGGGTATGAGGTTTCGTGGCACTTGAAGGCCACATAACAAAATGAGCCAAAGTCAGTATGGATAAATCTTGCCTGACAAATCTGCTGGAATTCATTGAGGAAATAACAAACAGGATAAATATAGGAGAAACGGTGGATATTGTGTACTCGGATTTTCAAAGGCCTATCTTGCTAAGCATATGAGTCTGCTTAGCAAGATAGGAGCCTATGGTATTACAGAAAAAATACTAGCATGGATAGAGCATTGGTTGATTGGCAGGAGACAAAGAGTGGGAATACTGATTGGCCGCCAGTGACTCGTGGTGTTCCGCGGGATTCAGTATTGGGACCACTTTTTGATGTTGTATGGTGTTATGAACAAATTTGCAGATGATACGAAGATAGGTAGAGGGGCAGGTAGTGTTGAGGATGCAGGGAGGCTGCTGAAGGACTTAAACAGATTAGGAGAGTGGCAGAATGAATACAGTATTGGGAAATACATGGTCATGCATTTTGGTAGAAGAGGAATAAAAGTGAAGATTATTTTCAAAATGGGAAGAAAATTCAAAAATAAAAAGTTCAAAGAAACTTGGGAGTCCTTGTACAGGATTCCCAAAAGGCTAACATGCAGGTTGAGTCAGCTGTGAGAAAGGCAAGTGCAATGTTAGCATTCATTTTGAAAGGACTAGAATTTAAAAACAAGGATGTAATGCTGAGGCTTTGTGAGGCACTGGTGGAGTCTCACTTGGAGTATTGTGAGAAGTTTTGGGCCCCTTATCCAAGAAAGGATGTGCTGACATTGGACAGAGTTCAGAGTGGTTTACAAAAATGATTTTGGGATTGGAAGGCTTATCACATGAGGAGCATTTGATGGCTCTGGGACTATACTCGACGGAATTTAGAAGGATGAGGGGGAGATCTCATTGAAACCTAGATGTTGAAAGGACTGGATAGAGTGGATGTGGAAAAGATGTTTTCTATGGTGGGGGAGTCTAAGACCAGAGGGCATAAAATGTTCATTTAGAATAGAGTTGAGGAGCAATTTCTTTAACCAGTGAGCGATGATTCTGTGGAATTTTTTGCCTCAAATGGCTGTGGAGGCCAGGTCATTGAGTG